>NC_052313.1:39221455-39536455 GCF_016432855.1 Salvelinus namaycush
CAGTCCCGTAACGTGAAACACACAAACACTAAACAGGAAATAACCACCCACGAACCCCAGGTGGAAAAAGGCTACCTAAGTATGATTCTCAATCAGAGACAACTAACGACACCTGCCTCTGATTGAGAATCATACCAGGCCAAACGAAAAAAACAACATAGACAAACGAACATAGATAACCCACCCAACTCACGCCCTGACCACACTAAAACAAAGAAACAACAAAAGAACTAGGGTCAGAACGTGACAGTCACCCTCACCTCATGGAGTTCAGGGGAGACCATACCCTTGCTCTTCCCCGGTCATTATTCAATGGCTGTGCCTCATATACCTGCATTTACTAAGGCGTTGTCTTTAACTTGTTCACTACGCGATTGATGATGATTACGATGATGACAGATCATTGTACCACAATCCCAGGTCAGATGAGAGTAGAAGTGTGTGCGTGTGTGCAGTGCTGGCATGCGTGCGTGCGTTTCCCCTGTTGCTATTAAGAAGACATCAAAAGGGCACAGGGACTACTGTATGAACTACTCCATGATGAGTAGCGGCGGATGGAGTTTGATATGCAACCGTCCGATTTGACGCACACACACACACCACTACACACACACTCTAGAATGTAGTGACATTCGTTCCTTTTTATAGCCAATGGGGATGTAGTGTACTTAACCTTCACGCCCTCATATAAATTAATATGCGTGCTAAATGTTGTGCAGTAGACTCCGTCTCTCCGTATGACGTGTCCACTAAGATAGCGTAATAACTGCTACTCCCTTAAGAAACTGATATGTGTTCAAGAATCATGGTGTAGCTGCATATGCTATTATATAATAGCCCTAACTCCCTTTACAGAGGCAGTATGGGGTTCAGTGATCACTCATTTAAAAGTTGAAAAATGGATGTAGAAATCCCAGATTGCCCCTTTAAGGGCTGATATGTTCACTATGTTCTAGTGTAATTTATTGCTCCTTTCTAGGGACTAGTAAGAATGCTGTAGAGTCGCTGTAAGTCCCTGTGTGGCCTGTAGAGTGTATGAATTGATGGAAGTTACAGTCCCATGGTACTGAAGTCAGAACACTGAGGTCAAATGTGATGTTTTGCTGCCATCTGCAGGCTATAGGGCTTTTGTAACCAAGAAATTATCTTCACGTACACAATAATACTACATGACTACACCTTGCAAACCCTTTTCTATGCCTAAATGTAATACCCAATAAAAACAAAAGCAACAACAACCTATTGCCTTCACTTGTGTTCCCAAAATAACATTGGACCTCAGAATAAGTCATTTAGAGACAGCAGAGGTGCCATGTCCATTGAAATATATGCCATTGAGCAGACTCTTTTATCCAAAGCGACTTATAGTTACATATGTATACATTTTTTGTGTGGGTGGCCCCGGGAATTGAACCCCAAATCCTGCCGTTGCAAGTGCCATGCTCTACCAACTGAGCCATACAGGACAAGACGCCATTCATAATACATAATTAATTCAAAGATATTGGATTTGGCCATCAATGACCCTTCAACAAAAAATTGGGACTAAATACCCCTCTATGCCACAGAAGTGTACAGTTGAGGCTGGTATCATGGCCCTGTTCATTTTGTGGCCCTTTTGGACATGATTTAGAATCCCTAATGCCTCCATACCTGGGTTAATAAAGATAGAAGTTATGATCTTACATACAGCCAATTAATATTTTTGTCCCTTACATGTGTGACATGCAATGCACACAAATAGCATGTGCCATGTATTGGATTTATGGCAGTAGTAGAGCCATTGTCCTTTGATACTTTTTCCACGGTCCACGTCTGACATCTGTTGGAGAACTATGTCACGACAACTATTCCCTCTCCCCGACCTGTTGCGCTTAAGGTGGCCCGTCACACTTCTCCCCTCGAAATGGTAAGTTCAATTCGCATGATGTGGACTCCAACTAATGCGTTATAAAACGCATTTAGTGAATTGATTATAAATGTTTCCCTCATATACTCTACTTGCCAGGCCATATTCATAACAGACTCGCAGTTCACTAAGAGGGTGAGACCACCGTGTATGGCACTTTATCCATCTTATCTCTTGATCTCTTGGCTATTGGTGTTCCTGCACTGTACCTGTGACGTCTCGTTTTGTTCCCATACGGTATGTACCACTTGTCTGTCCTGTCATCTGGGTGAATAGACTAAAATGTACATGTAAATAGACTTACCATACATAAACACGGCTGGGTTTTGTATTTTATTGGTGTGTCGTGTATCATTATTCAAACGTGATATATAATACTTAGCAAATAATTACTCTGTCACTAGGAAGGGACGAGTAATCCGTCGATAATTATTTTGGGAAGGTTCCAGAGTTCTGGATTTACACAAGTGATGCGGTTTGCACCGTATGTTTGAGAAGAGGAGCTGGGAAGACGAGCGCGGGGAGGGGAGGGGGTGTCCGCCCAAGGAGACGGGCCACGGCCTCGGAGAGTTGAGTGGAGGAGATGCGTCCAAGGAACTATTCCACCTTAAGAACTCACCGGCCCCTCTGCGCTCCCTCTCCCGAAGAGCTACGGAATCCCACCCGGCCGCCACGGCGCACAGCTCGCTTGACACTGCGGCTATGCAAACGACTCCTAGCTCCGGGTATCGAGCCCAGGTGCGATGGGTGCCATGTCTGACCTGCTATCCCCAGATCTCCAGTTTCACAGACACCACAACCCTGCCACAGACAAACCACTGCCACCCTCATGAAGTATAATTTACATTCAACGTGTGGGTATAGCCGAAAGCAATATGAGCACAGCGTAAAAGTAGCAGGGGCGAAAAGTATGAGAGTTTTTAGTGTAAATGATGAGAACATTTAGGGGGAGGACGGGGTATGGGGAGAGGAGTGAGGGCTATAGTCCCGCCTACAAGCGGAGCAGGGGGAAAAAAGTTTCCTGGGCCAAACGCGTCCCACTCCACATTGATTGATTATTATGGCACGTCTCTATGTCTGCGTTTTGTTGCGCACGAGATTTCGCCTCTAAAAGATCAAGGCGGCGTCGGGAAGGGGTGGTCCCGAGTTTGGGGATATATAGGGAGCCGGGGTCTGTCCGTCTTTAAGGCAAAATATGAGCAGAAACTAGACGGCACAGTAGAAAAAAAACTGCCCCGAAGTCACATAGAAACTCAAACAGCTGTTGAGTATCCAAGAGAGGGCTGAAAGAAACACCAACGTTCCGAATAGTTGGAATTGATCTATTGCTGAGTTTTTTCTAGCAAAATAATATAAGAAGACTCGAGCTTGAAGCGCTAAGATATGAAGTCTGAGCTGTAGACTATTTTGAATGGCTTTTGCACTGGATTTGTTTCCGTTTTAGTTTTTTTTTTAGACTTACTTCATTACTGGAGGTGTTTTAGTTCTTGGACTGATGTTTTTTAGTTATTAGTGGAGTCTTTTACGGATTTTACTTGCTTCCGCCAGACACTTCAATATCACTTTCTCTTTCAGTTAGAAGGGTTTGACACGGAATATGATGTCGTTCGCTTGCGTCTGGTTCAGTTTGATTACGGCTCTGTGCGTGAGAGCGGCGCACGGCACATGGGAGGAAAGTACAGTTGTACCGGTCAGACTCGACCCGGTTCGGCCCGAGAGGGAAGCCGAGCAGGGCCGGACCCTTTCGGTAGAGGAGCGAGAAAAGGAGTCGGAGATGCGAGTCTACCGGTTGGACGTATTTGGCAAACGGGTGGTCTTGAAGCTAGAGCCGGATCAGACCTTCCTGGCACCTGGGTTTGTGTTCCATGTGGTGGGGAGCCCCGAGTCGCAGGCGCAGCGGGAATCTGACAGCAGCGCAGCCGAGACTCAGTGCTTCTTCTCGGGCACGGTGAACGGGGAGGAGGACTCCGCAGCTGCTCTCAACCTGTGCCACGGACTACGGGGCGGCTTCTATCTCCAAGGTGAAGAGTACTTCATCAATCCCAATAATTCGAGTGATGCACAGCCTATGGATGGGGACCTCCACCTCATTCGCCGAAGAGGTCGGGAATATTTTGCAGAGGAGAGCAGCTCAAAGTGCGGGGTCAACGAGGAAGAGGACAGGTTGCCAGAGAATCAGGAGACAAAAGTAAACCATGGAACCACTAACCCCGACCACCCAGGTATGCATTAACACTTATAAAACCTTTGACTTGGATCCATTTAGGAATAGGCTGACTTTACATCATATTCATAGGCCTACGTGTTTTAGTAAGAAAAACAATAAGCCAAGCTGTTCCACATAGTCACTTAGTTGTGTTATGTGTCTACATCATGTATGGCAAACGAAATGGACTCTGGCCCAATTCCTGTACCGGCCGTGTCCTGGGGCTTCAATTCCTGGAACGGAGGATTTGTCTATCCAAACTACCTCAACTTCTGTCTTGGAGTGATCCGTAAAATACCCCTTTTACTCAAACATCTGAGCCTCTAATAATTACACAGCGCAGGCTATATATTTAAATGTTGAGGTAAGGGTGGATAAGTCGATACTTTGACCGGTGCACAGCGAGGGTTAACGGGGAATGGGCTCAGCTTTGACAGTATACGCAGGCAAGAAGGGGGAGGGTAATGCTCGGAGGAAGTGAGCGGGGAGTGACGGAGGGAGGGAGGTACGGGCCTGGGACGGGGGCTGGTGGGGGTGAGACGTGGAAACTAGTCTCGCCTCCTCCTGGTACTGCACGTTACAGGTCAGCACTGTCAGACATTTCCCAGAATTATTTTTCTTCCCCCTCTCACGCATAATTTCCGCCCAGTGAAGATCAATTTGGGAATGTAGTCATTTTGAAGAGGGCCTCTGATGGTAAGAAGCCTCGTGAAATTTCACATGTGAACTCAAGTAAAAACATGTGTTTTTGGAACACTTCACATGTAATAATCACATGTGAAATGCATGTGGTTTTTCGTAAGGGGCTGCTGAGTCACCCAGTGAGAGCAGCTGGAGCTGCTCCAGACACATCTGGAGAGATGATCTGCTCTGTGCTCAGTAGCTCTTCATCTGCCCTAGAAAATACACATGTGTAGCCTACAAACCCGTGATTGGCCTGTAGTATCACATGGTACAACTCACATAAAATCTCTTGTGACTACTCAGATATTTGCCATAAACAATTTTACATTTCATCTTTAAGTCTAACAGTTCATCAATTTAAACCAGAGAAAACAGGCTCTCACAAGAGAGCTGTATTAAAAGTCGGATTCTAGGCCAGTTTGTCTGACCTCTCTCCCTTCTTCTCTCTTTCCATCCAGCCCACCACCAGCGGTCCAAGCGCTTCGTGTCCACGCCTCGCTTCGTGGAGATCATGATCGTGGCCGATCAGTCCATGGCCGAGTTCCACGGTGCCGGCCTCAAGCCCTACCTGCTGACCATCATGGCGGTAGCATCGCGCCTCTACCGCCACCCCACCATCCACAACTCCATCAGCCTAGCCGTGGTCAAGCTCCTGGTGGTTTACGAGGAGGAGAGCGGCCCCCAGGTGTCGTCTAACGCTGCCCTGACCCTCCGCAACTTCTGCCAGTGGCAGCGGCAGCACAACCCGCCCAGCGACCGCCACCCAGAGCATTACGACACGGCCGTGCTCTTCACCCGAACGGTATGTTGCTTTTGCTTTTTAGCACTGTTTTCGCAATGTTTTTACAACAATGTTTACTGTGGTAACAAGCAACACCTTCACAACTACTAGGGTTGATTCTGCTTTCCAAATGGCACCCTATTCACTATATAGTGCACTACTTTTGATTTGAAACAGGGTCCTGCTATGTGATATGGGTTTTGTGTCTGTGTCTGTATGGGGGAAAGCAGTGAGTTTGACAGATGTGTTTTGTCCCTTCTCACCCCCTGTAGGACCTGTGCGGCGCCCACTCCTGTGACACGCTAGGCATGGCGGATGTTGGCACGGTGTGCGATCCGGAGAGGAGCTGCTCCATCATCGAGGACGACGGGCTGCAGGCGGCATTCACTGTGGCACACGAACTCGGTAAGATGCCACCCTGATGCCAAGCTGACACATGCACCATACATTCACATCTCTGTCACTAGCCACACACAGTACACATCTCTTCTCTCAGTCCCAAACCAACCCTTTGTCTCCCCTCTCTCCATTCCTCCATCTCTTTTGCGCTCTAGGCCACGTCTTCAACATGCCCCACGACGATTCCAAGCAGTGTGCCAGCGTCAACGGTGACCATTGGGGCTCGCACATGATGGCGTCCACCCTGTCCAACCTGGACCAACTCCAGCCGTGGTCGCCTTGCTCTGCCCTCATGGTCACCTCCTTCATGGACAACGGACACGGCCAGTGCCTATTGGACAAGCCCCACAAGCCCCAGTCGCTCCCAGCCACACTACCCGGAAACGTGTACGACGCCGACCGCCAATGTCGCCTGACGTTCGGGGAGGAGTCACAGCACTGTCCCGGCCTGAGTACCACATGTATGGCACTCTGGTGCACAGTGACCACAACCAATGGACTTCTGGTCTGTCAGACCAAGAACTTCCCGTGGGCGGATGGGACGCTGTGTGGCCATGACAGCTTCTGCCTGGCGGGACAGTGTCTGAGCAAGACGGAGGCCGCTCGTCACCAGGTGGGTGTTAAGACTGTTATAACACAGCCCTGTGACAAAGTCTTAAAGTCAATGGGAGTGATGGGATTGGTCCATTGGGGGGAAAGGAAGCATAATGCAGCTTTGGGATTGGTTAGTGTTAGCTACATTGGATTAGGTCCAATGTTATGTCTTTTTTAAATATCAGGCTAGCTATTGGAGTGTTGAAATTTATAGGGCCCTCAAACTCAAATCTGGACTTTGAAGCCAGTTCCACTGCATTTTTTCATTGTTCCCTTATTATCAGAGACTGATTTAGACCAGGGACACCAGGTGTGTGCAATTCATTATCGGGTAGAACAGAACACCAGCAAGCTCCTTACCTCATAGGGTAAGAGTTGAGTACCCCTGTTATAGGGGCTAAAGTGTGTGTAACTATTAGCTTTTTAGCTACAGGACTACCTATAGGACTATTGAAATGTTATATGGGCTAGTGTGTGTGACTATGAATAACGATGGTGTCCTCTCCTGTTGCAGACTCCAGTCAACGGTGCCTGGGGTGTATGGGGACCATGGGGAGACTGCTCGCGTACCTGCAACGGAGGGGTGGAGTACTCCTTCAGGGACTGTGATAGCCCCCTGCCCAAAAACGGGGGCAAGTACTGCGAGGGCAAGAGGATCCAATACCGCTCCTGTAACACAGAGATCTGCCCTGAGAGCAACGGTAAGAGCCTCTACTAGCCTCACTTATTACATACTTAGTTCATGCTTATTACATAGCTAATACAGTAATTACTCTTATTACACACACATATTCATATATTTATACTTTGAAATTATACAACCTTATTTAGGCACATAGGCCACTGACTTGCATATTGTACCCATACTTATACTTTCTACACATTCGAGAATAGCCATACTTGAATATCACAGCCTACTGTAAAGTAAACATAAGGCTCAAGCTAAACTAACAGTGAATATCACACCTCTCTCTCTCTCTCTTCATCCCTCTTTCTCTAAAGGTCTGTCATTCCGCGAGGAGCAGTGTCTGGCCCACAACGATATTTCGTCACAGATGTCGTTCGGTTCGGGAGAGGGCGTGGAGTGGGTTCCCAAATATGCCGGCGTCTCACCCAAAGACCGCTGCAAGCTGGTGTGCCGGGCCAAGGGCACGGGCTACTTCTTCATCCTGAAACCAAAGGTTAGTCAGGTCACACCACAGACACTTTTGCAAAAATGTAGACAAACACTATCTAGGCTAGCTAGACTAGCTTACACTTTCTAGGCTAACTAGGCTAATACTGTCTAGGCTAACTAGGCTAACACTGTCTCTAGGCTAACTAGGCTAAGCTAATGCTGTCTAGGCTAACTAGGCTAACACTGTCTAGGCTAACTAGGTTAACATCTGTTTCTCTGCAACTGTCAGGTGGCTGACGGTACTCCCTGCAGCCCGGACTCCACCTCAGTGTGTGTGCAGGGTCAGTGTGTGAAGGCGGGCTGTGACCGGATCATCGGCTCCAGCCGTCGCTTCGACAAGTGCAGCGTGTGCGGAGGCAACGGCTCCACCTGCAAGAAAGTGTCGGGTGCCCTGGAGCGTGCCAGGTGAGAACAATGACCTATGACCTCAAAACAGCCATCTTTGACTTGAAATTACTGTTTTCTTGTTGAACCCATTTACTATATTTTACTACAGTCTGTAGAATCCTATTTTTCTCTAATGAATCTATCTCTATCACACCTCTTAGCACTGCCACATATTTTCTACTCAGTCTCTTACTCTTAGACTTAACTCTTACACTTATGCATAACTTTTTACCCTTGGCTATGTTTGACCCTTGTGTGTTTCTGTCCCTCAGGCCTGGTTACCAGAACGTTGTGACCATCCCCGCTGGCGCCACTCACCTGGACGTGAAGCAACGTGCCCCCGGCGGGGGTCGCCATGACAACAGCTACCTGGCAGTGTTGCGCCAGGACGGCACCTACCTCCTGAACGGCGACTACAAGCTGATGACTCTCGAAACAGACATCGCCCTCAAGGGGGCGTTGCTACGGTACAGTGGTAGCTCCGCCTCCCTGGAGCGTCTACGCAGCTTCTCGCCCCTCCCCGAGGCCCTGACCATCCAGGTGTTGTCTGTAGGTGACTCGCCCCGCCCCCGTGTCAAATACAGCTACTTTGCGCCGAGACCCGTTTTTGCGTCACCTAGTGGCGGAACGGTGGCACGCCGCCAGTCCATCAATGCCATCCGGGAGCTGGGGGAAGCGGAGTGGACCCTGCGGGAGTGGGGCCCATGCTCGCAGAGCTGTGGGGGCGGTACTCAACAGAGGGAGGTGCTGTGTCTGGATTCCCAGGGGCGGCCATCGCGGGAGTGCCCGGAGGAGCTGCGCCCGTTGGCTTCGTGCCCCTGTGCCCCACACCCCTGTCCTTCGTGGTTCCTGGGGGAGTGGTCGGTGTGCTCCAAGAGCTGTGGCCGCGGGTTCCGCAAGCGGCCGCTACGCTGCGTGGGACACAACGGGCGTACACTCGCCCACGAGAGCTGCGACCACAAAGACAGGCCTCGACCACTGCTGGACTTGTGCAACCAGAGCGCCTGCTAAGTTTGTCAGCTCACCTCATTATTACGTCCCTAAAGAACAACTCATGAAAGAAAGAAAGAAAGAAAGAAAGAAAGAAAGAAAGAAAGAAAGAAAGAAAGAAAGAAAGAAAGAAAGAAAGAAAGAAAGAAAGAAAGAAAGAAAGAAAGAAAGAAAAAAACTAAAACAACCATATCGTCATGAACTTTGCGTCTGAAAACACAGTGACCTATCATGAGAATGTTTACATCCCACGCAGAGTGCTTTCGTGGGTGTTTTCTGGGGTCCAATGGGTCCAAAGTGGCCGACTGATTGACTGACACTGCAGAGCCAACAACATATTTCTCAACTCCCTCCAGCCACTTTGAGGGTAGACTTTAGTGTTGTTTGGGTCTGCTCCGTGGCACTGCCACCCCTAGAACACCGCATAGACTTGGTGCAGCTGCCTGCTGGGCTGGCACGGGGGCACATTGCAGGCACACTGCGCCCTTCTCCCTCCCTCCACCCCCCACCCATGTCAGTGGAGCTGAGATGGAGTAACAGTTTCAATGGACACTTCTCTTTCGAAAAAGCATGCTGCTTTAGGTGCCAATGACATGCTTGTGTTCGTGTGGTTGTGTGTGTGTGTGTGTGTGTGTGTGTGTGTGTGTGTGTGTGTGTGTGTGTGTGTGTGTGTGTGTGTGTGTGTGTGTGTGTGTGTGTGTGTGTGTGTGTGTGTGTGTGTGTGTGTGTGTGTGGGGGCTGTCTGTCCTAGCTGGACTGGACAGACATCTTGGGGGGACTATATGTATCACTGTACAGAATTGGTTACCTTGGGGTGAGGATGTATGTATATGTATTAGAAACAAATCAATGGTCTCACTGCCACACATTCCACTCTCTGTATCGGTTGGAGGCACTTCCTGTTTCAAAGGGTGCGGAACCAAAGACAATCCGGATTGTCCCTCCTAATCCATACGACTTTGTATGCAACCAAACTAACTCAATACAGTTCATTTCAATCAACTTGGGTCATTCCTGAACAAGTTGATATGTGCTGCTAACATTCTAGTAGAATCTCCCAATAGACTCATTCCAATAGACGTATTATTCAATATGCATCCTGGACTGAACAAAAGCAATTTCAAAGCCATATCACTCCGCCCCGTCCGAGACAAAAGAGGTGTGTGAGCAAGCGAACGCGTGTGCGTGCGTGTGGCTTCTCTCCTGCTACTACTTCATAAGTAAGTCTCTCCTGCCTTCCGAGAAGGTTTTTTTTTATGATGACGTTTTGTGCAGAATATCCAAACATTATTTATTTTTTGTTAAGTATAATCTTGTTGCTTTTTATTATTATTGTTGTATTTTTATTTGTTATTATATTGAAATAACAGAAGGATGTAGAGTATATAGAGTATTTATACAGTATTATATATATGGTCCTAGGTTTATGAATAATAAAGCATCACGTCGACCTATATACTGTTGTCATGAGTGTGGTGTGTCTTGGTATTCTTACACATCCATACACACACACACACCTCAATATATCTGACTCTATACACAAACCTCAATATATCTGACTCTATACACACACCTCAATCTATTGCACTCTATGCGCGTGCACACACACTCACACACGTGCAAACGTACTCACAAACATGGCCCTCGTCAGCAAATATATGGTGGATTTGTGTAATAAACCTAATCCCATTATATACTCAATTGTCTGATCACATTTCTCTTATGGACAGTGTGTAATAAACATATCATCCACTAGATGGCCGTGTTTCAGTGGCCCCTCCTGACTTCCTCTGCGTCTCAGGATAGGAATGCTGATCTCAAATCAGTTCCCCCTGTCCATGTAATCTTATGCATTATGGTCTCAGCACTCCTATACAGGCTCTGATGTAGTATCAGTTTAGCCTTTTAGTCTATAATGAATTAATAGATAACATAGACAGCAGGAACCTGTTCCTAGATCAGTACTCTTATTCTGAGAAGCTTTATGAATATGGCCCCTGGATGTAGGATTTGCAAAAACAATTGGCCATAATGAATAAGATTATATAGACAGCAGAGACCAGATCCTAGATCAGCACTCCTACTTTGAGACGCTTTGTGATTACGGGCCAAGACTCAAAGGAAGTCATTACTCTGTAATTATGGGAGAAGAAGACTCCAACATCACTGTAATTTGGGTAACACCATAATGGTTCTCATCTCAAATGGCACCCTAATCCCTATATAGTGCACTACTTTTGATTGACCAGGGCCCATATGGCTCTGGTCAATAGTATTGCACTATAATGGGAATAGGGTGCCATTTGGGATGCACACAATGTGTCAGCAGATTCTGTAAACAACATGTTTGCAGAACAGAAAAAGAATGTCCTGGATCTGTATTCGCTCTAAATGTAGCTTAAGCTGACTATAAGAAAAAAAGAGCCAAAGAAGGGAAATGAAAAGAGAAGCCCAAACCGCTCAAGCTCAATGCTAACTTGTCCACATTTCAGTGATATACCGTTTCAACCACTGAAAAGACTGACTTACAATTTATTTAAAGAGCATTTCAAATATACTACAACAGAGTCTGTATAGGACTAGATATATTAAATGCTGTGCTCTTCCCATAAGCACTGTGGAGTTGCCACCGAGTTGGCCTACCACAGTTGTGTTGCTGTTGTTGCCAATGGAAAATGCTTCTTTCCTTGGTAACTGGGACTTTCTTTATAGAATACAATTACACTATTGTTGTACTTCTGTTTAGTTTTCCCATCTCTGCCTGCCGGTGCAAGACAAAACCAAAAACTCCCACCAACCCACACTTAATTAATTAACTGCCTAAAACCCCTGACATCTGTGAGCAATTATGAATGGGTGGCATTTCTGTAAAAGGTCACGGTTCCCTATAAAGTTAAGAATGACAAGATGCCACTCTGAGGTGTAGGGTGAAGTTACCCCTAGACTATGGTCGTGGGTCAGTTTTGCATTTCCCCCACTAACGGTTAAGCTTATGATTGGGGGTGGGGAAGCTGATCCTAGATCTGCACCTAGAGGAAACTTTAACTATAACGAATGCATTACATTTTAGAATGAATCTATCTATGTATCCAAGCTCTCCTTTCATGCATCATGGCAAAGCCAAAACCGCGATTCAAGCTTATTCTGACTTTATTAGAATAAGGATATATATTCGTAATAAAGAGATACTGGACTGTTCTCACCTAAAACAATTAGTATTTTATGCAGAATGAGTGGCCCTATATTAAGGCATAACCATGTTTGACTGTCACACAAGGTAAATTGGCCTATGTTGATTAAAGATGGTGTTTGAGAGGGGGGTCATTCATCCTACAAGCTTGAGCAACCCATTTAGCCTACATTTTACAAGATGAAATAGTTTAGTTCTAAGTTATATCAAACAAACTTCGTGCTCCTTGAACATTTAAAATAGAGGTTCATTGATGTTTTGTAGGACATTGAGAGGGTGCGGGTGGATATGGTTTGGTTTATGACTAGGGACGTTGGTAAACAGAGTTTAAAAAAAGAAAATGTCCTCTCAAAATGATCGTGAGGTGTGTGTGTACACGACATAGACCAATATATATTTTTTTCATTTTCAAAGTGGTCGTGATAGTGGGGGCGGCGGCGTCCTTTATGTCGGAGAGATGCAAATGTTATCGAGGTACTTCCATCCCTTTTCCCACCCAGTCAACAGAGTAATTTGAGAAAATAGCTGCTGCGGGGGAGGGGAAGCGCTAGGACCCACTCCGGGGGAAAAGGGAACAGAAGAAAACAACGAGGAAAGACTGAAGGAAACACTTTTAGAGATACGAACACATGAAAGAAGAAACGAATGAGACTTTTCATTCTGATTTAAGCATTTTTATGACTGGAGCAAAGATCCATTAATTTGCGTTCATGGCTCTCTTCGATGGAACTTTTTAGAGAACTCAATTGATTGCGCATATCAGCGATGTTTCGGCGAGCGACTATATCCCATAGTCTTCTTCGTGGGCGCATATTAATGAAAAACACGGACGTTATCGTTTGGGAATAACTGTGCGCAACATTTAGAACAAGTAGGCCTATGTTATCAGTCAATATGGACAGAACGGAGGCAGCGGGGTGGAAATTCCTACGGGACTCTCTCCTACTTTGTGTTTTTGCCGGTAAGAGTTCGTTCATTTGTCCCTGGTTCTCTAGGGTGCTTTATCGTTTTCAACGTGCGCAAATGTTTTATTATCAGCAGAAGTGTTCCTTTAACAATGGTTTACTTTTTTATCAGGCTAATTGTGAATGTGAACTCATCAACCCAATGCATGGACGGTTTCACAACGTAAACGAACGGTAGCTATATCTAAATAAAACAGTGCTTTAATGTAGCCGATCATTAACTTAGACATACTACCGTTCATTTACTCAATGGTAAAAGAGTCCCTCGATACATAAAAGTACCGTAGCTTACCGTATGTATCGCCACCTCTACATTATAAAAAGGCTCAATTGAGTTTTAATCTCATAAATGTAACCCAACAATAGGCATAAAACCTTACATCAAAACTCTGAAGCGATCTACATAGAAGAAGATAAAGTGTGTGTGGGGGACGGGGGGGGTGTACAAGCCCTGCTCAGCACTAGTCGCAGAACTATACTGCCATTGTCCCCAGCGTAAAAAGCGACAGGACCCGGGGGTAAGGAGCTAGACCTCAAGGGACCACCCATATAGACTCCCATCGTTGGATGACATGCACATCAAAGTGGTTACACTCCACACTTCACAGGGATAAATATGTTTGCAGCTCAAATGGTTGTGGTCAAAAGTAGTGCACTACTGTATATAGGGAAGAGGGATGTACCCAAATTACGTTTACTCTGTTTCAAGATTACTATTATAGGCCCACACACGCCTTTTCGGGGTTGGAAAACAAAATATGCCATCCGTTTGTGAGGGATCTGTTAAAAATACACCAGCTTTTGAACAAAGTGAGAATAAAGCTGGAATGAAGATGAAAATCATTGAACACACACACACACACACACACACACACACACACACACACACACACACACACACACACACACACACACACCAGTAATTTGTGGGAGTATGCTTGAAGGTTGAGAAAAAGCAGGGCTGTGTCTGGGTTAAATTATGTGGTTGTTGAGGAGGGCAAACACTGAGATATAGGACACACAGCCTTTAGACAGACCGTGTGTGTTCAAATACTCTATAAAAAATAATCAAATACAAAACCACAAGTGGTGTTTCCAAATGTCCTTTATTTAAAGTGCTTTCTCATTTTGAGACCCCTCTCCCTGAGCCATCCCCATTCATTTCAAGTTGTCACATATCCGTGTGCTTCATCGTTGTCGTGCTCACATACACAGAAGGTGTACACACAGGTTTACACATTTTTAGATTACATTTGAGTAATTTAGCAGATTCTCTTATCCAGAGCAATTTACAGTGAGTGCATTCACCTTAAGATACTGTAGCTAGGAGAGACAACACATCACAATCGTATCAGGTAGTTTCCCTCAGCAAAGTCAGTTCCAGTGAGAAAAGAGAAGTGCCTCTTTTTTTTTACACACACACACACATATACATATATATATACACACACACACAGAGAAGATTTACACACACACACACACACTCTCCACCCAACCACGGCTAACTAAACCACTGAAAACCAGTGTATACAAAGGGAAAAGCTTTGGTGAGAGAGAGGTATCTGCAGGTTTAGACTAGTGCAGAGAGAAAGAACACAGAGGTGAAGTTAGTGAATAGTGTAGTTGACAAAGTATACGCTTTCATACAAAGAAAATATTTTCTGAAATTTCTTGAATGATCTCCATTCACATAGCCCTGTTGTCACACAACTCATCTTATTGTTATAGCCATTTTTGATGTGTCGTGTTGTGTGCTTATCGGTTTAGGGTTAGGTCCCACTCCACAGGATGAATGCCCTTTAAGGCTTAATGAAGCCTTCATAAACCCTCTATAAGGACTATATATTTCCACTTACAGTTGAAGTCGGAAGTTTACAAACACTTAGGTTGGAGTCATTAAAACTCGTTTTTCAACCACTCCACAAATTTCTTGTTAACAAACTATAGTTTTGGCAAATCGGTTAGGACATCTACTTTGTGCATGACACAAGTAATTTTTCCAACAATTGTTTACAGACAGATTATTTCACTTATAATTCACTGTATCACATTTCCAGTGGGTCAGAAGTTTACATACACTAAGTTGACTGTGCCTTTAAACAGCTTGGAAAATTCCAGAAAATTATGTCATGGCTTTAGAAGCTTCTGATAGGCTAATTGACATAATTTGAGTCAATTTGAGGTGTAACTGTGGATGTATTTCAAGGCCTACCTTCAAACTCAGTGCCTCTTTGCTTGACTTCATGGGAAAATCAAAAGAAATCAGCCAAGGCCTCAGCAAAACAATTGTAGACCTCCACAAGTCTGGTTCATCCTTGGGAGCAATTTCCAAATGCCTGAAGGTACCACATTCATCTGTACAAACAATAGTATGCAAGTATAAACACCATGGGACCACGCAGCCGTCATACCACTCAGGAAGGAGACGCGGTTCAGTCTCCTAGAGATGAACGTACTTTTCTGCGAAAAGTGCAAATCAATCCCAGAACAAAAGGAAAGGACCTTGTGAAGATGCTGGAGGAAACCGGTACAAAAGTATCTATATCCACAGTAAAACGACTCCTATATAGACATAACCTGAAAGACTGCTCAGCAAGGAAGAAGCCACTGCTCCAAAACCGCCATAAAAAAGCCAGACTATGGTTTGCAACTGCACATGGGGACATAGATCGTACTTTTTGGAGAAATGTCCTCTGGTCTGATGAAACAAAAATATAACTGTTTGGCCATAATGACCATCATTATGTTTGGAGGAAAAAGGTGGAGGCTTGCAAGCCGAAGAACACCATTCCAACCGTGAAGCACGGGGGTGGCAGCACCATGTTGTGGGGGTGCTTTGCTGTAGGAGGGACTGGTGCACTTCACAAAATAGATGGCATCATGAGGTAGAAAAATAATGTGGATATATTGAAGCAACATCTCAAGACATCAGTCAGGAAGTTAAAGTCAAATTCTTGTTTTGTAAGTTTAAGTGCAATATGGTTGTTTTGCTCTAGCGAAAACTCTTAATTACTCCTTAAAAAGGCTTGATTTTAGTGACATTTCCATATTTAGAAAAGGTTCAATTAAGCGAAAGACAAAGTTTTAAGTGTATCTGCCGTAGCTGCTCTCCATTATGTTTTTAACCTTTTGTAATATGAACATAGCATTGTGATTTTGTCCTTTTAAAAGGTTTTGGAAATCTTGATTACAAAGAGCACACTCTACCTTTCTCTCAGCATGTTAGATGCAGAGAGTGTGTGTGTGAGTGTGTGCATGTGTCCGTAGTAGAGGTAGGTGTGTGTGTGTATGCGTCTCCATATAATGTATTGCATCACTCCTGCAGGTCACAGTGAGGCCCAGTGTGATGGCTGTGTGGAATACTGCTGTGAAGGCTCTCCCCCTTTCTGCTGCTCCTACTACGCCTATATGGGAGATGTCCTCTCGTAAGTACACACACACACACACAATGTCACCTTCTATACATACACACATGCTCATGTAACAGTATAACTTTAGACCGTCCCCTCGCCCCGACACGGGCGCGAACCAGGGACCCTCTGCACACATCAACAACAGTCACCCACGAAGCGTCGTTACCCATCGCTCCACAAAAGCCACGGCCCTTGCAGAGCAAGGGGAAACCCTACTTCAAGTCTCAGAGCAAGTGACGTAACCGATTGAAACGCTATTAGCGCGTACCCGCTAACTAGCTAGCCATTTCACATCCGTTACACTCAGTCACCCTGAATCTATAAACACACACACCCCAACTACACACACACAAAATCACTTCTCTACCACTTCACCACCTGCCCTTTCCACATGCAGCGTATGACCCCTCTGAGAGTTTTGACCTTCGTCATTTGGCTCAAGACGGCTGGCCTCTCACTTTCTCTGTCCTCTTTCTCGCCAGAGTATAACACATGCTTCCTGCTTCAGTCCACCAATGAAGATAATAATGATATTAAAGTGTTGTGTATATGCATTCAACATTAATTCATGTCACAGTTAAAATTCCCAAATTCACAGTTTTAGATTCATAAAGTCGATGCTAAATAAGTGGGGGTTTCACAAAAAAAGTGCTATTGAATAGGCCCATTGAATGTGGACTCGTTTTATCTATCCATATAATGTAGCTCTTTCAAGGCCATGGTTGTCATAAGGTAACGGGGAGGAATAATGGTTCCTTGTTTCAGGAGAGATATCTCATCTCATTCTACAGCTTCTCCACAGCCTTTTAAATGGAGTTTGACCACATACATACACAAAAGCACACGTATATGTACACACACACACGCTAACACACACACATACACACAGGTCTGAGTCATATAATCAGATGTTTGAGCAGATCTCCATGGTTGCCCACAGACATGTTTGGTCCGGTGTACGTTATAGGCAGCTGCTCCCAGCCTTTTTTCTCAGCCCTAGATGGCCCTATCCCAAAATGCACTGCTTCTCTATAGAGCAGGGTTGTATTCATTGGAGCACACTGTAGCAAAACATTTAGCAACAAAAACTGAAATGTTTCATATTGCACGTGTCCCTGTTTCAGTCTGTTTTTTTTTAATTTGGTGTCTAGTGAATATGACCCAAACTTGGGGTCAATTCACTTTTCAATTAAGTCACATCATACATTTACATTTGAGTAATTTAGAAGACACTCTTATCCAGAGCGACTTAAATTAATGCATTCATATTAAGATAGTGAGGTGAGACAACAACATATCACAATCTTAGCAAGTACGTTTCCCTCAAAGTCGTTTTCAACAAAATAGCCTTTTTGGGGGGAGGGGTGGCCGTGGGATTTATTTAAGATACTATTTAAAGAGGTGAATTGAAATTCCATGCTAAATTGATTTGTGAGAAGACTAATTGGATGAGATGACATACCAGCAGCCACAAACTAGAATTAAAAGGGGTATTCAGTCAAAGTGACAAACGTGTGTTTGTGTGTGCGTTTTCTAGGGGCACGGCGATCTCGGGCATCGTGTTTGGTGTGGTGTTTCTGATGGGAGCGCTGGCGGCCTTCTTCCTGTGTGTGTGCATGTGTGTGAAGAATGGGCGCGGGGCCCGGGTGGACGTGTTCAACACCTCCTACATCAACACTGTGTCCCAGGGCTACCCAGGTAAGAGTGATCTACCTGTCCATATAATCTTATTCATTATGATCGAAAAGGCTAAACTGATCCTAGGCCAGCTCTCAGAGTCCATATAGTTTCAAGTTTTATTAGTCACATGCACAAGTACAGTGAAATGCTTAAAGGTCCAATGCAGCCATTTTTATCTCAATATCAAATAATTTCCAGGTAACAATTAAGTACCCTACTGTGATTGTTTTTCCATTCAAATGTCAAAAAAATAAACAAAATTAGCTTCTTAGCAAAGAGCAATTTCTCAAGCAAGAATTTTGCTACGACTGTCTGGGAGTGGTCTGAGTGGGGAGGGGAAAATTGAAAACGATCTGTTATTGTCAGAGAGGTTTGGAACTCTCTTTCTTATTGGTCTATTAACTACACTGAACAAAAATATAAACACAACATGTAAAGTGTTGGTCCCATGTTTCTTAAGCTGAAATAAAAGATCCCAGAAATGTCACTCTAAAAGGGCATTATCATCATTTTCACAATTTCACAGTATTATTCCAACCTCATAGTGTGGAAATATATATAAAACACAAGAAAATCTCATTTTTGACTGCACTGGTCCTTTAATAACCCCTTATACTTGTGTAAATTGGCCAATATGGATAGGGCCAAATATATATACATATATTTATATATTTAAGAATAACTATAAAAAGCATATGCTTTAGCATGGTAGCAATTGAAAGAGAACACTTTGGAGATTATGGTGAAATTATCAGACCAAAGGTGAGGTCAAAACAGTTCACCTTACACGAGACTGATTCCAAACATTACACTGTTCAATCAATCAATCAAATGTATTTATAGAGCCCTTCTTACACCAGCTGATGTCACAAAGTGCTGTACAGAAACCCAGCCTAAAACCCCAAACAGCAAGCAATGCAGGTGTAGAAGCACGGTGGATAGGAAAAACTCCCTAGAAAGGCCGGAACCTAGAAAAAAACCTAGAGAGGAACCAGGACTGTGCCGGGAGGAGATTATAACAGAACATGGCCAAAATGTTAAAATGTTCATAGATGACCAGCAGGGTCAAATAATAATAATCACAGTGGTTGTAGAGGGTGCAACAGGTCAGCACCACAGGAGTAAATGTCAGTTGGCTTTTCATAACTGATCATTCAGAGTATCTCTACCGCTCTTGCTGTCTCTAGAGAGTTGAAAACAGCAGGTCTGGGACAAGGTAGCACGTCCGGTGATCAGGTCAGGGTTCCATATCCGCAGGCAGAACAGTTGAAACTGGAGCAGCAGCATGACCAGGTGGACTGGGGACAGCAAGGAGTCATCAGGCCAGGTAGTCCTGAGGCATGGTCCAAGGGCTCAGGTCCTCAGAGAGAACGAAAGAATGAAAGAGAGAGAGAATTAGAGAGAGCTTACTTAACTTCTTTCAGCTAGGGGGCAGAATTTTTATGTTTGGAAAAATAACGTTCCCAAGGTAAACGGACTATTTCTCAGGCCCAGATCGTAGAATATGCATATAATATACAGATTAGGATAGAAAACACTCAAGTTTCCAAAACTGTCAAAATATTGTCTGTGAGTATAACAGAACTGATTTTGCAGGCGAAAACCTGAGGAAATCCAACCCGGAAGTGCCTTTTATTTGGAAAAATCCCTGTTTCATT
This sequence comes from Salvelinus namaycush, assembly GCF_016432855.1. NCBI lineage: Eukaryota > Metazoa > Chordata > Actinopteri > Salmoniformes > Salmonidae > Salvelinus > Salvelinus namaycush. The sequence goes on from NC_052313.1 coordinate 39,241,489, forward strand.
GCCTGCCCCTCCTCCATTTAAAGGGGTATCAACCAGATTCCTTTTCTAATGGCTTCCTCAGGCTGTGACCAGGCTTTAGACATAGTTTCAGGCTTTTATTTTGAAAAATGAGCGAGATTTATCAAAACGAGTCAGGTGTCCTTTGATTAGTTCATGCGCGGGAGAGATGTAGCTCGACATTTTATTTCTCTGTAGTATTGAATAGTTTACCGTCCGTTTGAAATATTATCAATTATGTATGTTAAAAACAACCTGAGGATTGATTATAAAAAACGTTTGACATGTTTCTACGAACATTACGGATACTTTTTGGAATTTTCGTCTGCCCTTCAGGACCGAAACGAGCCTGTGGTTTTCTGAACATAACGCGCAAACCAAATAGCGGTTTTTGGTTATAAAACTAATCTTTATCGAACAAAAATAACATTTATTGTGTAACTGGGAGTCTCGTGAGTACAAACATCCAAAGATTATCAAAGGTAAGCAATTCATTTTATTGCTTTTCTGACTTTCGTGACTAAGCTAATTTGCGGCTAGCTGTTCTTACTGTTTTGTCTAGTGATTGATAAACTCACAAACGCTTGGATTGCTTTCGCTGTAAAGCATATTTTCAAAATCTGGCACGATAGGTGGATTAACAACAAGCTAAGCTGTGTTTTGGTATATTTCACTTGTGATTTCATGATTATATATATATATATATGTGTATATATATATATATATATGTGTATATTTATTTATTTTTTGGCGCTCTGCAGTTTAGTGGTTGTTGTTGATAAATGATCCCGGTAACGGGATCCGTGCGTCAAGAAGTTAAATTCACACAGGACACCGGATAAGACAGGAGAAATACTCCAGATATAACAGACTGTCTCTAGCCCCCCGACACAAACTATTGCGGCATAAATACTGGAGGCTGAGACAGGAGGGGTCGGGTGACACTATGGCCCTGTCCGACGATACCCCCGGACAGGGCCAAACAGGCAGGATATAACCCCACCCACTTTGCCAAAGCACAGCCCACACCACTAGAGGGATAACTTCAACCACCAACTTACTATCCTGAGACAAGGCCGAGTATAGCCCACGAAGATCTCCCCCATGGCACGAACCCAAGGGGGGGTGCCAAACCGGACAGGAAGATCACATCAGTGACTCAACCCACTCAAGTGACGCACCCCTCCTAGGGACGGCAAGGAAGAGCACCAGTAAGCCAGTGACTCATCCCCTGTAATAGGGTTTGAGGCAGAGAATCCCAGTGGAGAGAGGGGAACCGGCCAGGCAGAGACAGCAAGGGCAGTTCGTTGCTCCAGTGCCTTTCCGTTCACCTTCACACTCCTGGGCCAGACTACACTCAATCATAGGACCTACTGAAGAGATGAGTCTAAAATAAAGACTTAAAGGTCGAGACCGATTTTGCTTCTCTCACATGGATAGGCAGACCATTTGCATAATATATAGTAAAAACAATAGTGGTCCGGGGGGATTGGAGGGACGCCATGTGCGACTGACGTGTTTTCCGTTTGCTCCCGTGGTATTTTTAAAGTTTATGTGAATTTTGCAGCAGAACCGTATTTATTTTCATATATTATTTTGGTGATCCCTTCCCGTAAAAACCAAGACTACTTTACTTCCAAATGTCAGCATGTCGACGAAACATAAGGCCAAAAGCATGACTTTGAGAAAACCCGGCCTACAAGACACACTCTCATCACCGCCCTCTCCTGAGCCTGACGGCCCGGGGACTGACACTTTACCCGGGGGGGTGGCTTGGCCTGGCGGCGCTGAAATTAACATTCTCGAGGCCATCAAACTACTACGCTCTGGGATAGTTGAAATGAAAACGGAGGTGGTTGCTACGATTGAGGCCCGAAATAAAGGAGGTTTCTGATACTTTAAAAGCAGATCTAACCATCCTGCGGAACGAGACGGTGCCAGCAATCACATCACTCAAAACAACAATGGCGTCGCACACTACAACGATTGCAGCACTGGAGACCTCCGCTACAAATGTCTCCGACTTAACTACATCCCTGGAGGCTGACGTGAAACGCCTAGCTGCGGATTTGAAAAAGGTGAAGGAGAGCTGTGTAAGTTTAGAGGGATTCTCTCGCCGCAACAACCTGAGACTTGTATCGGTCGCTGCGCCCAAAGCCCCGGGATGGGGAGAGGCCCCGTGACATAATTCTTCGAGTGCACTTTTTCCATGAGAAGATGGAGATTCTCCGACGAGCCCGCAATACCACTCTGAGCTTTCAAGGATAGAGCTTCTCCATCTACCAGGACTACTCCCCCACTGTTTCCAGGCAGCGCGCAGCTTTCGGACAGGCCAAACGACTACTTCGGGACCATCCAGGTGTGAAGTATGGACTGCGATTCCCGGCCCGTTTATGGCTATCTCATGATGGTAAAGACTACACATTTGAATCTCCGGATGAGGCTCTCTCTCACATTCCACGTCACATCAAGAAGTCTTGAACTTGCTCACAGTTCAGCAACTGTTGCTTGCGAACTGTGGATAGTAAGTAACCCACCTGTGGTACAATTATGTTTAGCTATAACATGCTAATTTTGTATAGTTGGGGAGTTGGCGAACCCATTCAGGCTTATTTGATGTGATCTAATGTTTTGATCATCTAGTGTGCTTGCCTTACAAGCATTCAGTCATTTTAATTTCATTGTATTGAGGTTTTACTTTACTCCTGTGTTTCTAGGCTGTCTTGCTCACCTATTCAGTTTGTTTACATAGTGTCTCAGTGACTCAAAATATTCTTGGTTATTTGTTTACTGCATCCGTTTGCATTGACCCAGTAAACAGTAAATGTTTCCCGAGGCGACACGTTTTTTGGGGTCTTCACTTAAATTTTAAAAGTTCTGAGCGTCATTTATGCCCAGCAAGCGGTCAACGTTGCGCACACGTAGTTTTTTGGTCTTGGTTGTAAGCTGTCTCAGCATTCAACTAGACAACTATTATAATAATTATTATTATTATTATTTTTGATTGTCTTACTACAATTTCCTTACTTCAAATTAGGTTTTCGGCTGAGAGCCTTTATACATTTTATTTATTTTCTCTCTCAATGCCTGTTATAAGACTGGGAATATAATTATATACATCTACAAGTGGTGCTTTTGTAATTTCGTTTGCACAAGGGATTCACTTTTATTTTTTTTATTTAAAAAATGATTATCTCTTTTTGCTGTTTGATCCACTAACAAAACGCGACTTTAAAGAGCGGGACTGTGGGTTTAGGTTTAAGACCGCACTCTCACAGACATACTGTGCGAAGAGAACATGTTCTATTTAGGCTTGTACCTCGTTTGGGGAGGTATTGTCTGGGATGGGGGGAGGGGGTGGGGGGGGGGGGGTTGAATTGTTCAGTTCTAATGTTGTCATTCTGTCTTTTTCGGGGGGGTTTTTGTACTTTTTCCAAACATCTACCACCGTACATTATTACTCTGAGACAAGTTATTCTGGGGTTTTTGGGCGCTCATTGCTTTTCCATTCTATGCTCTAATGACAGGGTTGTATAACGGGAATGCCCAGAGGGGCCGAAACAATGCAATCAAGTACATTTCGTGGAACATCAAAGGGGTTAATAACCCAGTGAAGCGTAAGAGGGTGTTGACACACTTAAAGGGTTTGAATGCAAATGTTGCATTTCTACAAGAGACTCACTTGAGGACTGGTGAGCATTTTAGGATGCGTAGGGACTGGGTTGGTCAAGTGTTCCACTCTAACTTTCATAGTAAATCAAGAGGGGCTGCCATTTTGGTTGATAAAGCTACTCCCTTTGTAGCTTCTGAGGTTATTGCTGATCCTAAGGGACGATACGTCATAATAACCGGTAAACTGTTTTCTACCCCTCTTGTTTTGGCTAGTGTTTATGCTCCCAATTGGGATGACACAAGTTTCATTTCTTCCTTTTTGTCTGCTATACCCAATTTAGATTCTCATTTGTTTATTTTAGGGGGGGATTTCAACTGTAAAATGTCCCCAGTTCTTGACAAGTCCTCACGAACAACTACAGGCCCATCTAAATGTGCCCTTCTTATTCAAGCCTCTCTTCAGAAATATGCCATGTTTGAGGCCTGGCGTTTCCTACATCCTACAGATAGACAGTATTCCTTTTATTCTCATGTTCATCAAACATACTCCCGGATTGATTACTTCTTTTTGGACAAAAAACTTCTGCCTAACCTTCGGCAGTGTACTTACAAGAGTATTGTTATTTCTGACCATTCACCATTAGTGCTTGAACTAGAGTTTCCCCAGCGACCTCCTATGTGTTATCAATGGCGTCTTAACCCCATTTTACTCTCAGATAAGGAGTTTGTCAATTTCATTTCTTCTGAAATCACCTTATTCCTAGAAACTAATTCAACACCAGGTATGTCCTGCTCTACCATATGGGAGTCTCTCAAAGCATACCTACGTGGCCAAATTATTTCTTATACAGCCAACCAAAACAGAGTTCGCTCTCAGCGACTTCGGGACCTGAGCGAATCCATAGCCACATTGGATGAGAAGTATGCTACGGTTCCTTCCTCTGATCTGCATAAAGAGCGCCAACTACTCCAATCTGAATTTGATGAGCTTTCTACCAGGCAAGCTGAACAGTTACTCTTGCGAGCTCGGTACAGAGTCTATGAACAAGGCGACAAGGCCAGTAAACTCCTTGCACATCAGATCCGTAAATCTGAGGCCTCACGTTTAATCCCACAAATAAGGACCCCGTCTGGTGCCACCACAGTTATACATAAAGAGATCAATGATCAATTCAAACAATTTTACTCTGCGCTATACACCTCTGAATCCCCTCAAGACCCTTTGCTGATTGATTCCTTCTTTAATGGCCTGAATATGCCTTCAATTGATACAGACACCCATGACTGTCTAGAAGAAGAATTTACACCTGAGGAGATTGCAACAGCAGTGTCCGCAATGAAAAGTGGTAAATCACCGGGTCCAGATGGTTTTCCAACCGAATTTTACAGGACGTTTTCTGGTCTGCTTTGCCCATTCTTGTCTCGACTATTTGCAGAGTGCCTTAATACCTCAAAGCTACCGCCTAGTCTTTATCAGGCTTCAATTTCATTACTATTAAAGAAAAACAAAGACCCCCTGGAATGTGGATCCTATCGCCCAATCTCGCTTTTAAACTGTGATTACAAAATCCTAGCCAAGCTTTTAGCCATCCGTATGGAAGGCTCGCTGCACCAAGTAATACACTCTGACCAGACTGGCTTTGTGAGAAATAGGCATTTGTTTTTCAATATTAGGCGCCTTATGAATATACTGTACTCCCCAGCGTCGGAGGACCCAGAGGTGGTGGTCTCACTTGATGCAGAAAAAGCGTGTGACCGCGTTGAGTGGGATTACCTAACAGCTACCCTTTATAGATTTGGCTTTGGCCCCAAATTCATTGCGTGGATAAAGATTCTTTATTTTTCCCCCATGGCTTCGGTACGGACTAACAACTTGTCCTCTGACTATTTTCCCTTGCACCGCGGATCCAGACAGGGTTGTCCACTCTCCCCCTTGTTGTTTGCTTTGGCAATCGAACTTCTCGCCATTGCACTACGCTCTAATGATGCCATTCAAGGAATAATCAGGACGGGCTTAGAGCAGAAAGTCTCGCTATATGCGGATTACCTCCTTTTGTTTATCTCTAACCCTGATGCCTCATTGCCACGCACCTTATCTATTCTTAAAAGGTTTTGATCAATCTCAGGGTACAAGCTGAATCTAGGCAAGAGTGAGCTTTTTCCTGTAAACAAGGCTGCTTTAAAGTGCTCTTTTACAAGTTCTCAGTTTAGGATTGTCCGGGATCAATTCACCTACTTGGGAGTTAAAGTGACAAGGAAATATTCAAATTTGTTTCAGGAACACTTGGTTGCTCTAGCAGACAGTTTGAAACAATCTTTTACTTTTTGGAATTCGCTACCTCTTTCTCTTATCGGAAGGATTAATGTCATTAAAATTAGTGTGTTGCCCAAATTTCTATATTTATTTCAATGTTTACCCATTTTTATTCCAAAATCTTTTTTTATTTCACTGGATCAAACATTCATGCATTTTATTTGGGATGGCAAGGTACCACGGATTGGTAGAAAACATTTACAGAAGCCTAAGTCATTGGGGGGTTTAGCTCTACCAAATTTTCAGACATACTATTGGGCTGCAAATTTCAGAGCCCTTCTGTACTGGCTGCAGACTGATCCTACTGGCCCTAGACCACTCTGGGTCCAGATGGAGTCTGAATCGTGTAAACCTGCTGCACTTTCTTCTGTGTTGTGCTCGTCTCTCCCAGTGTCCCTAGGCAAAAGGTGTGTCAACCCAATTGTAAAGCAGTCTCTTAAAATTTGGAATCAGTTCCGTTTAGCCTTTGGCCTCCGAGGCTTTTCTCTATCAGGCCCAATCAATCAGAACATTTTATTTCCTCCATCTTTGAATGATGGGGCTTTTGGCATCTGGCACTCACTAGGCCTCTCCTCACTAGCCCAATTATTCTTTGATGATACATTTGCCTCTTTTGCTCAGCTACAGGAAAAGTTCAACCTCCCCCAATCCCACTTTTTCCGCTATCTCCAGACTAGGAACTTTGTCAGAGCTAACACACCTGAATTTCCCCATAGGCCTGCGAATACAGCTATAGAGAGCATCTTGGAGCTGAACAAGCTTCCTAGGGGCGCAATTTCAGATGTATATGCAATCATTCATGACTTACAGAACCCTTCTTTGGTGCCTTTAAAGACTCGATGGGAAAAGGATTTGGGGGAGGAACTTGGGGAAGACACCTGGAAATCTGTGCTGCGCTGGGTGCATTTGTCCTCTTTTAGCACTAGACACAGCCTCATTCAATTCAAGGTGGTTCACCGTATCCACTGGTCTGGGGCCAGACTTGGAAGAATATTCTCTGATTTTGATCCTACCTGTGTCAGATGTAAAATTGAACCAGCCACACTGTTGCATATGTTCTGGGGCTGTCATAAACTGTCAGGTTTCTGGGAATTAATATTTAAATGTTTCTCTGATATATATGACACTGTTATAGATCCCTCTCCCCTTACAGCCCTTTTTGGAGTACTGCCCATAGGTACCCCCCTGTCAAGAATCCAGTCGGACACTGTTGCTTATACAACTCTTTTAGCTAGACGGCTAATACTACAGAACTGGAAGATGGCAGCTCCCCCATCTTATAAATATTGGGTGAGAGATGTGTTGTGCTCTCTGAAACTAGAAAAAATTAAATAAAATTCACGTGGGAACCCCAAACTGTTTAATGAGGCTTGGGCTCCATTCCGGTCTTACTTTAAACAGTCCATCCTCTGATGGCATTCCTATTAAAACCAAAATAAGTCTGTATTTGACCACCCTGTGACTTAGGGGTTGGATGAGCATTTCTCTGTGTTTTTTCTGGGGGGGGGGGGGGGGGGCATTAAGGTTGATGTGCTTATTGATTGTGACCTGCGGATGCCTTGTTCATCTTGCCCGGGCAGAGACTAAGGTGTGAGCTTGTTTTTCCCAGTTAAATTTTGTTCACGCCTACATAAAATTATTATTATTCATTTTTTATTTTAAAGCATTGTAAACTTTTTTATTTTTGGTCCAGTGGATGGTCGGTCTGTGGCCTTGACTGTCTGTGAGTGGTTGCATTTCTCCACCCCATCCCTTGACTGTTTACAGGAACAATGGTGAGGTGTTTGCTCTGTCCCTGTACTATAGATTGCCCTTTAACCTTTGTAGCCTTCTGCCTGGTGTGTTTAACTTGTCTAAAGTATGGTATCTTTAAAGCTATTTTTTTTATGTATTATTTGTATTTTTTCTAGTTGAGTATATTATTTATATTGCTTTGTCTTGTCTGTGTGTGTGTAAAACTTAATAAACAGAGTTTTCAAAAAACAAAAAAACAATAGTGGTCCTAAAACGGAGCCTTGAGGAACACCAGAATTTACAGTTGATTTGTCAGAGGATAAACCATCTACAGAGACAAACTGATATCTTTCCAACAGATAAGATGTAAATCAGGCCAGAACTTGTCCGTGTAGACCAATTTGGGTTTCCAATCTTTCCAAAAGAATGTGGTGATCGATGGTATCAAAAGCAGCACTATGGTCTAGGAGCATGAGGACAGATGCAGAGCCTCAGTCTGACGGCATTAAAAGGTAATTTACCACCTTCACACGTGCAGTCTCAGTGCTATGATGGGGTCTAAAACCAGACTGAAGCGTTTCGTATACATTGTTTGTCTTCAGGAAGGCAGTGAGTTGCTGCGCAACAGCTTTTTCTAAAATGTTTGAGAGAAATGGGAGATTCGTATGAAGTATGAATGTATGTACTTGTAAGTCGCTCTGGATAAGAGCGTCTGCTAAATGACTTAAAATGTAAATGTAAATGTAATTCGATATAGGCCGATGGTTTTTTATATTTTCTGGGTCAAGGTTTGGCTTTTTCAAGAGAGGCTTTATTACTGCCACTTTTAGTGAGTTTGGTACGCATCCGGTGGATAGAGAGCTGTTTATTATGTTCAACATAGGAGGGCGAAGCACAGGAAGCAGCTCTTTCAGTAGTTTAGTTGGAATAGGGTCCAGTATGCAGCTTGAAGGTTGAGAGGCCGTGATTATTTTCATCAATGTGTCAAGAGATATAGTATTAAAAAACTTGAGTGTCTCCCTTGATCCTAGGTCCTGGCAGTGCTGTGCAGACTTAGGAAACTGAGCTTTGGAGGAATACGCAGATTTAAAGAGGAGTCCGTAATTTGCTTTCTAATGATCATGATCTTTTTGTCAAAGAAATTCATGAATTTATCACTGCTGAAGTGAAAGCCATCCTCTCTTGGGGAATGCTGCTTTTTAGTTCGCTTTGCGACAGTATCAAAAATACATTTTGGATTGTTCTTATTTTCTTCAATTAAGTTTGAAAAATAAGATGATTGAGCAGCAGTGAGGGCCCTTCGATACTGCACGGTAGTGTCTTTCCAAGCTAGTCGGAAGACTTACAGTTTGGTGTAGCTCCATTTCCGTACCAGTTTTCTGGAAGTTTGCTTCAGAGCTCGGGTATTTTCTGTATACCAGGGAGATGTTTCTTATGACAAATGTTTTTTGTTTTTAGGGGTGGGACTGCATCTAGGGTATTACGCAAGGTTAAATTGAGTTCCTCAGTTAGGTGGTTAACTGACTTTTGTACTCTGACGTCCTTGGGTAGGTGGAGGGTGTCTGGAAGGGCATCTAGGAATCTTTGGGTTGTCCGAGAATTTATAGCACGGCTTTTGATGATCCTTGGTTGGGGTCTGAGCAGAACTCCTTTCTAAGGAGTTTTTCCTAGCCACCGTGCTTCTACACCTGCATTGCCTGCTGTTTGGGGTTTTAGGCTGGGTTTCTGTACAGCACTTTGATATATCAGCTGATGTAAGAAGGGCTGTATAAATACATTTGATTTGATTATTTGTTGCGATTGCAAACATAATAAAATGTTGGTCCGATAGTCCAGGATTATGAGGAAAAACATTAAGATCCACAGCATTTATTCCACGGGACAAAACTAGGTCCAGAGTATGACTGTGGCAGTGAGTAGGTCCGGAGACATGTTGGACAAAACCCATTGAGTCGATGTTGATTTTATGTGCAACTCACATTTACTTTACTTTCATTGAAATGGCGTGGAAACAACATTGATTCAACCAGTGTGTGCCCCATCGTTAGCTAAGTTATAAAATACGATCTTACGGTGTCAGGCTTTCAAAAGGCACTTCAGACAAACAGATTGTAATTTTGATGCACATAGAATGGAGTCATTAGCACATTCAAGTGCATGTTTAACTGGAACTGAAAAGGAACATTGTTACATCAAATGCCTGTTTGCCTAAGACTGATGCCATGCAAGCGCTTGTATGCACTTACTCATGCATACACACACTTGCATTCAAACGAACACACGTGCACAGACACGGACACACATACACAAATGTAAATTGTGCCACACATGCACACAGACGCATACAGTTGGCCTTGCTGTCATGATTTTTGTTGTTTTCCTTTGTTTTTCTCTCTCTTTTGTTCTTTTTGTTGGCTGTTGGCGCATTGGGTCGGTGGTGGTTTTGGTTGGGTTGGAGGGGGATGGTGGCTTAGGGGGGATAGAGATGGGGGGTGGGGGGAGGTTTTTTGAGGGGGACTTATGGGGGGGTTCTTGGATGGTTGAGGGGAAGCTCTCGAGGGGATCTGTGGGTGGATCTTGGATGGTTGGAGGCCTGGCATTTGAGAGCTTGGGCCGGTGGCCGAGAGGTTGCTGGTTCGGGTCCCCGATTTGACTGGGTAGGGATCTATTCTTGTGCTATTGGGCGGGGCGCTTGACCCTGGTTGCTCTTGTGGGTCGCTCTGGGTGGGAATGTCTGCTAGATGACTGAAAGTAATGTAAATGTTGAGCAGCTTCACTGCAGGTATGTTAAAAAAGGTGCATGTTCCGTGGATATTTTTTAATTTTTTATATAATATGACAAACATAGGCTCAATCTGTTCAGGACAACCCAGGGTATAATGCATGTCATCCTTGTAACTGTGGATCAAACATAGTGATCACAAACGTTGATGCTGAAAATTACATGAGTTTCCAAATATGGAAAAATGAAGTGCATTTTTGGACTCACGGGTGTGTGGTTTGCTTGTATGACATCAAAGCTGTATTTATTATAATCCTCAATGTCTCATCTTTCAGAACACATCCACTCCTCTCTATTTACAGCGTTTCCCTCACACAGACAACAACTAACGTGCAAAAGTAGCACAATTAGAGGGAGAAATGGGAGGATCTTCTTGTCACGCGCAGTGCTCAAGTTTATAACTGCTGTCAGTCTAAACCCATACAGCGCTGTGAAGCGGAGAACCTGAGCTCTGACGTCATCTATAGCACGTTACTGTACAGCCACTGCGTTCCAATGTAGGCACTTATCAATGCCATTTTCAATCCGTATACAGGATGACAGGGGCTGTGAGTGGAAAGGGTTACTACCTTGCAAGCCCAGTGCAGTATTCAGTATCAAAATACTATAACAAAAAAAACTGAGAAATAAGAAAGGAATAAAAAAAACATACGACTGTAAGCTATATACAGGGTCAGTGCCAGTACCAAATGTAGAATGTGCAGGGATAATGGAGTAGTTGAGGTAGATATGTACATGTAGGCAGGGATTACGAGAAACTGACTGGTAGCAGGATAAATAATAATAATAGTAACCAATATAGCAACAGCATAAGTGGTGGGTGGGTGGGTGTGTGCGTGTATGTGGTTGTTAGTGTGTGTGCAAGAGTGTCAGTGCAGGCGTGCATGTGGGTAGAGACCTGTGAGTGTGCATACAGTACCAGTCAAAAGTTTGGACACACCTACTCATTCAAGGGTTTTTCTTTATTTTCACTATTTTCTACATTGTAGAATAATAGGGAAGACATCAAAACTATGAAATAACACATATGGAATCATGTAGTAACCAAAAAAGTGTTAAACAAATCAAAATATATTTTATATTTGAGATTCTTCAAAGTAGCCACCCTTTGCCTTGATGAAAGCTTTGCACACTCTTGGCATTCTCAGCTTTATGTGGTAGTCGCCTGGAATGCATTTCAATTAACAGGTGTGCCTTCTTAAAAGTTAATTTGTGTAATTTATTTCCTTCTTAATGCGTTTGAGCCAATCAGTTGTGTTGGGACAAGGTAGGGTTGGTATACAGAAGATAGCCCTATTTGGCAAAATACCAAGTCCATATTATGGCAAGAACAACTCAAATAAGCAAAGAGAAACGACAGTCCATCACTATTTTAAGACATGAAGGTCAGTCAAATAGGAACATTTCAAGAACTTTAAAAGTTTATTTTAGTCGCAAAAACCATCAAGTGCTCTGATGAAACTGGCTCTCATTATGCCCGCCACAGGAAAGGAAGATCCAGAGTTAACTCTGCTGCAGAGGATAAGTTCATTAGAGTTACCAGCTTGAGAAATTGCAGCCCAAATAAATGCTTCACAGAGTTCAAGTAACAGACACATCTCAACATCAACTGTTCAGAGGAGACTGCGTGAATCAGGCCTTCATGGTCGAATTGCTGCAAAGAAACCACTACTAAAGGATACCAATAAGAAGAGACTTGCTTGGGCCAAGAAACATGAGCAATGGACATTAGACCGGCAGAAATCTATTCTTTGGTCTGATGAGTCCAAATTTGAGATTTTTGGTTCCAACCACCATGTCTTTGTGGAACGCAGAGTAAGTGAACGGATGATTTCCTTATGTGTGGTTCCCCAATGTGAAGCATGGAGGAAGAGGTGTGATGGTGTGGGGGTGCTTTGCTGGTGACACTGTCTGTGATTTATTTAGAATTCAAGGCACAGTTAACCAGCATGGATACCACAGTTTTCTGCAGCGATACGCCATCCCACCTGGTTTGGGCTTAGTGGGACTATCATATGTTTTTCAACAGGACAATGACCCAACACACCTCCAGGCTGTGTAAGGGCTATTTTACCAAGAAGGAGAGTGATGGAGTGCTGCATCAGATGACCTGGCCTCCACAATCACCCGACCTCAACCCAATTGAGATGGTTTGGGATGAGTTGGACCGCAGAGTGAATGAAAAGCAGCCAACAAGTGCTCAGAATATGTGGGAACTCCTTCAAGACTGTTGGAAAAGCATTCCAGGTAAGGCTTGTTGAGAGAATGCCAAGAGTGTGCAAAGCTGTCATCAAGGCAAAGGGTGGCTACTTTTAAGAATCTAAAATCAAAAATATATTTTGATTTGTTTAACACTTTTTTGGTTACTACATGATTATTCTACAATGTAAAAATAAAGAAAAACCCTTGAATGAGTAGGTGTGTCCAAACTTTTGACTGGTACTCTACATTCAGCGCATATAGTCCTTGGTGGGGGTTGGCAGCTATTGTCTATCTGTGTATAAGTCTCATTACTTGGTGGTATAAGCTGTCTCGGAGCCTGTTGGTACGAGACCTGATACTCTGGTACCGCCTGCCGGACGGAAGAAGAGGGAACGGGTGGCTGGAGTCTTTGGTAATTTTTCAGGCATTCCTCAGACACTGCTTGGTGTGTATGTCCTAATCTTATTCATTATTGTCTAAAAGGGCAAACTGATCCTAGCTCAGCACTCCTACTATGAGACTCTTTATGAATACATGCCTTAACCACTGCGCCTCCACTAACCGGCTGAACCGAAAACCAATTTACCTATTTCCCTACAGTGCAATGATTCCATCACTAGAGGACATTGCTCCTCCACCAATGACCAACACATACTGAAGTCTAGAATGTTTCTACCAGTGCAGGCTGCTGAGGGGAGAACGGCTCATAATAATGGCTGGAATGGAGACTGCTGAGGAGAGGATGGCTCATAGTAAAGACTGGAATGGAGTCAATCAGAGGAGGCTGGTGGGAGGAGCTATAGGAGTACAGGCTGGAATGGAGTTTTTGGAACAGTATCAAACACATAAAGAAAACACCAGACTCCACTGGAGTCAATGGAATGGTATCAACCAATGGAAACGGCGTTTCGATACCATTCCATTGACTCCAGTGGAGTCTGGTGTTTTCTTTATGTGTTTGATACTGTTCCAAAAACTCCATTCCAGCCTGAACTCCTATAGCTCCTCCCACCAGCCTCCTGACTCCATTCCAGTCTTTACTATGAGCCATCCTCTCCTCAGCAGTCTCCACTGGTTTCTAAAGCCCATCAAAACAGATACAATGACATGGCAGGGTATGTTGTACTTGTATGTTGTATGTGTGCAGTATGTGTGTATTGGCATAATCTTTATTTATCCAGCAACTACTGATGATAAACATACACTTTTCTCTGTGTCTGTCTGCCTCTCTCTCTCTTTCTCCAGGACCCCCACCTCCCTACACCTATGAGATGTACCCTTCGGCCATGCGCCCCCCTCCCTACACCCCCACCCCACCCAGGATAGACAGCTACTCACCTCCCCCTCCGTATCCGGGCTGTAACCGCAAATGACTTGAAGACAAAATGGAGAATCCTGACCAGGCTACTTGCCCTTCTGAAGGAGCACATCTTGGATTAAGTTTATGCAGTGTTCTAGCAGAGAAAGATGAGACTATAGGCATTGCGTTTAGAACATCTGGATCACTTAAAATGACTGCATGTGGACTGGACCACTTTGACCGTTTCTTGTGTGTGTGATTGGTTCAATTGAACTGACTGGTGTTTCGGGGGGGGGGGGGGGGGGGGGGGGGGGGGGGTGAAAACCTCTGAATCACTTAAAATGACTGTGTGGACTGATCCACTTTTGACTATTTGATGTAGGGGTGTGGTCAATCCAACTGATCAGCTTTTCAGGGGTGAAAACCACTTTAGTTGTATTTGACTCATATTTTATGGCAATGAATATGAGTGAGGGGACAAAGTACATAACTTTATTTGAAGATGTGGATCTCTGTTGTACCATTTCTCTGGTAGAGATGCCTGTTAGCTGGCTTTCCTTCGGGTCAGTGCTCTTCCCTGTCTTATTTCTGCAAGGCAAAGGAGAGAAGCCTCATCCTAGATATGTTTGTGCTGTATTGCCAATTGCTTCATGTGGAAATTACCTGAGGTCATGGTGAGACAGCACAAACAAATCTGGGACCAGGCTAGGAAAACTGTGTAAAACTATGAATTGTACTATAGAAATAGGATGGTAAACATACGTGTCCGGGGTGAAGTTTCCCCTAGGTACAGATATAGTATCAGCTTCCCCTCCCCCTAATCCTAACCTTAACTATTAGTGGAGATAGTACTAAACTGGCCCAAGATCTAAAATCTAAATCAAACTTTATTTATCACATACTAAAGTAAAAAATAATAAAAGGTAACACAATAAAATAACAATAATGAGGATATATATGGGGGGTACCGGTACTGACCTCCTCTGACCTCCTCCTATAGGCTGTCTCATAATTGTTGGTAATCAGGCCTACCACTGTTGTGTCATCAGCAAACTTAATGATGGTGTCGTGTTTTGCTGGATCTGTTGGGGTGGTAGGCAAATTGGAGTGGGTCTAGGGTGTCCGGGAGAATGCTGTTGATGTGAGCCATGGCTATCGACATGAGCGCTACAGGCGGTAATAATTTAGGCAGGTTACCTTCGCTTCCTTGGGCACAGGGACTATGGCGGTCTGCTTGACATTTGTAGGTATTACAGACTCGGTCAGTGAGCGGTTGAAAACGTCAGTGAAGACACTTGCCAGTTGGTCCGAGCATGCTTTGAGTACACGTCCTGGTAATCCGTCTGGCCCCGCAGCTTTGTGAATCTTGACTTGTTTAAATGTCTTGCTCACATCGGCTACTGAGAGCATTATTACTTCCGGAACAGCTGGTGCTCTCATGCATGCTTCAGTGTTGCTTGGCTCGAAGCGAGCATAAAAAGGCATTTAGCTCGTCTGGTAGGCTTGTGTCACTGGGCAACTCACGGCTAGGTTTCCCTTTGTAATCCATAATAGTTTTCAAGCCCTGCCACATTCGACGAGCATCAGAGCCGGTGTAGTAGGACTCAATCTTAATCCTGTATTGACGCTTTGCCTGTTTGATGATTCGTCTGAGGGCATACCACGATTTCTTAAGTGTCCGGATTAGTGTCCCACTCCTTGAAAGCGGCAGCTCTAGCGTTTAGCTCAATGCGGATGTTGCCTGTAATCCTTGACTTCTGGTTGGGATATGTACACTACCGTTCAAAAGTTTTGGGTCACTTAGAAATGTTCTTGTTTATGAAAGAAAATTACATTTTTTTTGTACATTTAAAATAACATCAAATTGATCAGAAATACAGTGTAGACATTGTTAATGTTGTAAATGACTATTGTAGCTGGAAACGGCAGATTTTTTTATGGAATATCTACATAGGCGTACAGAGGCCATTATCAGCAACCATCTCTCCTGTGTTCCAATGGGACGTTGTGTTAGCTAATCCAAGTTTAGAATTTTAAAAGGCTAATTGATCATTAGAAAACCCTTTTGCAATTATGTTAGAACAGCTGAAAACTATTGTTCTGATTAAAGAAGCAATAAAACTGGCCTTCTTTAGACTAGTTGAGTATCTGGAGCATCAGCATTTGTGGGTTCAATTACAGGCTCAAAATGGCCATAAACAAAGAACTTTCTTCTGAAACTCGTCAGTCTATTCTTGTTCTGAGAAATGACGGCTATTCCATGCGAGAAATTGCCAAGAAACTGAAGATCTCGTACAACCCTGTTTACTACACTCTTCACAGAACAGCGCAAACTGGCTCTAACCAGAATATAAAGAGCAGTGGGAGGCCCCGGTGCACAACTGAGCAAGAGGACAAGTACATTAGAGTGTCTAGTTTGAGAAACAGATGCCTCACAAGTCCTCAACTGGCAGCTTCATTAAATAGTACCTGCAAAACACCAATCTCAACGTCAGCAGTGAAGAGGCGATGCCGGGATGCTGACCTTCTGAGTTGCAAAGAAAAATACATATCTCAGACTGGCCAATTAAAATAAAAGATGAATATGGGCAAAAGAACACAGACACTGGACAGAGGAAGATGGGAAAAAAGTGTTATGGACAGACTAATCTAAGTTTGAGGTGTTCGGATCACAAAGAAGAACATTCGTGAGATGGGGGTGCGTTGGTGGTGGTAAAGTGGGAGATTTGTACAGGGTAAAAGGGATCTTGAAGAAGGAAGCCTATCACTTCATTTTGCAACGCCATGCCATACCCTGTGGACGGCGCTTAACTTGAGCCAATCTCCTCCTACAACAGGACAATGACCCAAAGCACAGCTCCAAACTATGCAATAACTATTTAGGGAAGAAGCAGTCAGCTGGTATTCTGTCTATAATGGAGTGACCAGCACAGTCACCGGATCTCAACCCTATTGAGCTGTTGTGGGAGCAGCTTGACCGTATGGTATGTAAGAAGTGCCCATCAAGCCAATCCAACTTGTGGTAGGTGCTTCCGGAAGCATGGGGTGAAATCTCTTCAGATTACCTCAACAAATTGACAACTAGAATGCCAAAACGTCTGCAAGGCTGTAATTGCTGCAAATGGATACACACCCCCGCCCCTCGTCTTACCAGACGTAGCTTCTCTGTCCTGCCAACGCAGTTTTTAATGTCCCGTTGGTAGGATAGTCTTGATCGTATATCATCCGTTTTGTTTTCCAATGATTGCACGTTGGCCAATAGAACGGATGGTAGTGGAGGTTTATTCACTCGCCTACGAATTCTCAGAAGGCAGCCCGACCTCCACCCCTTTTTTCTCTGTCTTCACGCAAATGACAGGGATTCGGGCCCGTTCCCGAGAAAGCAGTATATCCTTCACGTCAGACTCGTTAAAGAAAAAATCTTTGTCCAGTTCGAGGTGAGTAATCGCTGTTCTGATGTCCAGAAGTTATTTTCAGTCATAAGAGATGGTAGCAGCAACATTATCCTTAAAATAAGTTACAAACAACGCGAAAAAACTAACATTTGGTTAGGAGCCCGTAAAACGGCAGCCATCCCCTCCGGCACTATTGTCCAGATCAGCATCTAGGGGCAACTTCACCCTACTCTGATCAAGGCTGCCTGTATGTGCACAGTGAAGACGGGTCTTGATCTGCTCTCGGAGGACTGGGGAATGATGAGTTAATGATGAAATGAATCCTGTGATGGTGATGTTTCTCAACAATCTTTCAGTGTTTATTTGTTGTCACTATGAACATGTGCAGGATGAAAGTTAAATTGAAGTTTCCAAATCGTATTGTCTACTCTGCCTCAATAAATACCCAAGAAAACATCTAAAGTCAGTACACCAGTCAATAAGGAAGTACTCAAAGCCCCCTTGTTGTTAGTAAAGTCTAATTAAAATGAAGACGATTGAAATGAATTGTGCCTACTCGAATTTGCACAATGAGCTGTCCATTGATTGTGCAGGCTGTGCTGCTTCAAGGTTCAGCACCACAATGTAAGTTACTCAAATCTGGCTTATTGTGAGGTCAATAACTCTAATAAATACATCATGTGCAAGAAACATATATTTTTTTATTAAATTCAATTATGGTAGTAGCAAACTATCAAAGTGGACCTCCGGTTCTCATTCTCATCTTCGCGCTCTCCTCAAACTAAACATAGGCTATAGGCTAGTCCTCACAAAAGATAGTTAAAAAAAAAATGTATAGGCCTATTCAAAAATTATTTTCGGAAGAAGCCTTTGACTCTTGAACTGTCAACATAGTGGTTAAGCAGTTTGTAATGCAGCCACGGTTTGTTTACACCATCCCGGCATCTATCTTATAACTTATATAACTTTGCTCTGTGCTTCTCCGAGCATGCACGTCCTGGCCTATAAACTATATGCTATGGATAATTGGATTGAAACCACACTAAATAGCCTATAGGCGCAATTGATATTGCACGCCCAATGGAGAATCAGAGATGAGACACACATCGATATATAGCCTAATAAGCAACTCATTCTAAAACACTGAGAAATATTGAAATTTAATCAATTATAAATGACATGACCCTCCCCTGGACTAGATTTAAAACATACTAAACCCTCCCCTTGACTGACATTTAAAAAGCATGACCCTCCCCCATTTTCCTCCAGGTAACCATTCTGTACATTTTGATCCGTCCCTAACTCATACGCATTTAGGTACTGAAAATAACAATGGGAATACCTGTGTAAATAGTTAGTTTACAGATAATTTGTAAATCCGTAATAAGAAATAATGATTAATTACGTATAAACTAGTATCTATATCCCACTTATACGAAGTTGTATAAACCCTAAAGATAGGTCTTTAAAAAAAGTTCTGTCCTTGTTTCATGGTAGGTAGCCGACCCCTAACTTTTTTCAAATTTCTCTCAGAGAGGAGATAATGAACGATCAATTAAATTGGATAACAAGGCAATGTACACAGCTAGTCACCAAATGTAGGCTAGGCTACCATTTGGTTACCATCTGCCTTTGCTAGGCCTGGAAATGTAATAGGTTCTAGGGTTGGTCTGGGTTGAGCAGGGAGAGTGAAGCAGAGGCAGACAACAAACAGGACAGTTTTCAACATTTATTTTCATCAGACATGGTTTCGTTTCTGAAATCAAGTTTCAACACATTCTCAACTCGTTTTCACAATTCACTTAGAATGCTTCATTTCTGTATACCATTTCTCTCTTTGAGAAGGAGGTGAGGAGAGAGGACATGAGGAGTATGCAATTGGAGTTCTCCTTTGGGCAAACTCTGTCCTCCTCAGTGAGCCGGAAACCGATAAGTGGTCGAACGGAAGACGGTCCCCTCCTCAATAGCCTGCTTTTGGCGAGGAAGCACAACCTGAGTCCTTCGCAGAAGAGTTTGGAAATCTTTTACACCCTTTTTGAATCAGCTATTGTTTACTCGAAGTAGAAAAGCATGCAACCATTTAAAAACAATAGGCTAATGATCCTTTTATCTATAAAATGTCTTTCACAACTATCTAAATCTATTTCAGAAAAGGGCATTGACATTCTCCCAGTCATACAGCACAGACCCTGAAGTGACTAAGGGGACAGTTGAAATCGGTGAGGGGACACACTTTTGGGGGGGTTCTTGCATTGGAAATATATTGAATTCTGATTATATCACGCTATACCACAAACAAAGTTAAAATGCCAAAACTCTGAGACCATTGAGTGCTTTTGAAGTGACAGGTTAGCGCGAAATCTATAAACCCATCTCCGCTGCACTGTATCAGCAGAATGGACAGCGCCTTACACAGTAAAGCAAGGCCTATTTGGCAATGAATATAGGCTACAAGATAGATGGGGTAAATCACCTATTACAAACAGCCTATGTGAATGCAACCGAATACAATTAGTTTCTTTCCACAGTGCAGTGCATTTCAAATGCTCCATGCTTGATGCGTGCCTAGCGAATCCTTTGGTTTCATCAAAAGCATGCTTCTAGTTAGAATACCCGCTTTGGGTGAAGGCCTTGTCTGCATTAGCAATGGCCCCAATACAGAACTTTCGACATTGGAACCAAAATACAGCATCTGCAGTAACTGAGTATTCCAGCCACCCTCCTCCTATGAAGCAGTTGATATTAAATTAATGTTTTTGGACAGAAAACATGCGGTTATGGTAGGATTCTAGGCGAACCTGGGCTGGCTCCTCTCTTCCAAGATCATCAGGAACAGTCAGGGGTGGAGGGGACTGTGAAGCCATTATCCTGGCGGCATATGTGAATGGGGGGGGGGGCTCCGGAGCTCAGCATATGGAGCTCAGCACCATCATTGCTGCTGGGCTTCGTGGCAGTGGCAGATTAGCTGGTTAGCGCTAAATAGGCTAATAACACTAACACCTTTTACAGCTAACTAAGAAGCTAACTCTGTAGTGGTGGGGCGTGAGGCAGAGTTGATTGAAGCTGATTCAACTCTAAACTTGACCCCGTCCTTTTAAATAAAAAAAATTATATGACAGGCTGAGGCTTATCTCGTTATTCACATAGCCTACCACATTTATTCACTAAGCAGATTCAGTTGAGGTCTAGAACTTAGGGAATGATTTGTACCAAATACAATGCTCTTAGTTTTAGGGATGTTCAGGACCAGTTTATTACTGGCCACCCATTCCAAAACTGACTGCAACTACTTGTTAAGAATTTCAGTGACTTCATCAGCTGGGGTTGCTGACACGTATATGGTTGAATCATCAGCATGCATGTACACACAGGCTTTGTTTAATGCCAATGGCAGGTCATAAGCTCTGTTGCAACAAGGATCCACCATGCCTCTGGACTACATACACAATTCAATCACTTGATACGTTAACCATCCAATAAGAATGCTTGACTGTTACACATGTAAAGTAGTGACTCCTGTGACATTCTCACCCACTTTAAAATGAGTGTTTCCTCGCAGAGTGAGTGAAAACACTGCAAAATGACACAAGTGCAATATTATGTTTCACACACAGGTTAGCAAAAGCACTTTTTTAAATAAACCCCCCATATTTACTCAAAACAAACAACAAAGTCCCCTTGAACATAAAGGTCTCCAATACCTTCTAGCTAGCAGCTCTCCCACATGGTGTCCTAGGGCAGCCAGGGCCATTCTTGTTGTCGTCTCCATCCACTGTTTCCTCTCTCCTGGTAGACCTGGGGCATCAGGTGGCCCCATCTTGGTCGCTTCAGCCCCATCGCTCACCCACTTTGAGTGGACCATTCCATCCAGCTCTCTGCGGGCCCCCATGGTAGTGTTATCCTGTCCTCTTAGCTGGAACTTCCCCCTCAGCTTCATCAGACCACACACATCCTTCAGCCATGTCCACAGAGCTACCTCAGTCTTCACTTATAGGGCACCTTAACACGCAAGGCCAGTTAGGTCGCACAAAGTCTCATAGACCAGCAGGGGTGGCTTCCTCTTTTGTCCCAGCTGCGCCCAGACCACCACGGGAGAGACTGCAGAACCTGGGAGGACATAGAAACACAAGACAGTAAAAGCAAAACAAAACTGGTCCACAACTGCCCATTCAATGGCCCAGACCCTGCACTTGTTACGCCAAGTGTCAGAAGCTAGAAAAGTGACAGGTTTTATAGGGACTGGGTTGAGCAAGCAGAGTGAAGCAGAGGCAAACAACTAACAGGACAGTTTTCAACATTTATTTTCATAAGGCTTGGTTTTCAAGTCACTGTTTCAGTAATCAAGTTAACATTCTAATAACATTTTCACAATTCAGTTAGAATGCTTAATTTCCATATACCATTTCCTCTTTACTTTTAACTTAATAACCATGCTACTTATAATCATTAGAAAAACTAAACCAAAGAAACAAAGGGGCGCAGGAAGCGAAGCAGCCAGAAGGCAGGTGGCCATTTCTTCTCAAAAACTTAGTCATAAAGCACTAAGTTCATTTGCCATGTGCTCTCAAACATTTCAGCCTTAAAGGGGAACTGCACCTGCTGATTTGGCCTCTTTTTTTGGCTTGCTCCTCAAGAAATGCTCCCGGCCATGACAGAAACCAAACATGAGTTGACTTGGGGATGTGGTTTGATGTGGGTGTTTCTTGGGTGTGTTCTTGCCACCTCCAAGACACACTCATCAGTCAGAACCTTGCCTGCAGCTTTTTCCCCCCACTCAGTCACAACAAACAAATCTCCTGTATGTTGAGTTCTACAGGCAGATGTATGGTGAGATTCCAGAGGAAACTTTGGGCTTTATTAAATCGACATTGCAGAAGTTCAGCTAAGTGTGATTGAAATTTAAAGGTAATGTTCCGGCTTTAGCGGAGACTGCGTTTATGATAAACGCTGCATATGTCGGCTCAATCAATTTTGCTCTCAAGTGGCACAGCGGTCTAAGGCACTGCATCTCAGTGCTAGAGGCGTCACTACAGACCCTGGTTCGATTCCAGGCTGTATCACAACTGACCGTGATTGGGAGTCCCATAGGAGGGCGGACAATTGGCCCAGCGTCATCCGGGTTAGGGTTTGGCCGGGGTAGGCCGTTATTGTAAATAAGAATTTGTTCTTAACTGATTTGCCTAGTTAAATAAAGGTTATTTTATTTTATTTTTTTAAGTCTGGCATCCAACAGAAAAACAGGGTCAACAATTGTCATCATCCCTCAATTATAAATATAGCTAGAGAAATAACAATCTCATTTGGAAGCTAATTCTATGCTTTACAGATGAAGACTGACTGGCTCTAGATTGGATTAGATTTAGGCCGGTGACACCGTTACACTATGCAACCAACTGTGACATGTTTTGCTATGGCCATGGGTTGGTTTCAGTTTGTTGCTGCCAGTTAGTACAGTGTTGTAGTCAGACATGAGTTAGCTATTAACACGATAGCTGCATCCAATATTTATTTGTGTCCTAGTAGGCTGGACAATAGAACGAGGCAAAACTCACCCAAGGCTTAAAAATGGCCAAAGAACGTTGGTTGAGCTGCAACACCAGCGCGAGGCCATATCAAATTAATTGAAACAAACCATCGCTGAGCCTCTACTGACTGGAGTGATCCTTAGAATTCCATTTTCCCTAAATGGCACCAATAAATGTCTACCTTTTATTTTACAACTACAATCTGTTTTTAGGATTAAACTGAAAAATTACAATTTGTGTAGAAAGTAAACATCCTCACCTTTATGGTGCCAAGTGTGCTTATGTCGGCATAACAAAGAGGTAGAGAGAAAAAAAGGCAACTTCTGACTATTTCTGGTCTAGCGATCGATGACAACAGAGTACGCTGCCCAACCATATGTCATTAGAAAGAGGTGATTTTCCTGATTAAAATGGTGTCTGACTTAAAAAAATCTAAATATACACATTGTGAGATATTTGGCAAAATAGACCAGCATGCCTCTCCATAGGAAAACAATGGGGGGAGCTGTGTTCTGGGGCTAGCATTTCATGACAACGGAGTACGTAGCCCAGCCTTACATCATTACAAAGAGGAGATTCTCATTATTAAAATGGTGTCCTACTTGAAACAATATAAATATACACATTGTGAGAAACTTGGCGAAATAGACAGACATTTCCTTATTTCCCCAAAACAATGGCAGTCTGAAAGTTCTAAGAGCAGTCTTTTTTAAATAATTAACTAAATGTATGTGTTTTTGGTTTGTCAGTTTCATTGTTTATTGTTATGCTATAAATGGTTATTTAATGTTTTTAACTGATAAAATTAACTACAGCATTTTATATTTTGTAATTTTTAGTAATTATGACATTAGTAAGGATATACACCTATTCTGTATTACTGCAATTAATAAATTATTCCAATAGATGGCAGCATAAAGACAATGAATGAAATTTTAGAAGATTAGTTATCTCCCTGGATACACCACTCCCACACACAGGAAAACTCCCACACACGTTTTTTTCTGTACCTTTCCACACTACTAACACAAGAGGAAGGACTGAAAAAGCATTTAACAGATTACTGTGAATTAATATAATGATCAGGGGTGTAACGTTGGTTTTAGAAGTGTGGGGGGAATATCCAGTTGAAGTGGAGTGTTTATCCAGTCGGACTACCGATCGGAGGCGTCCGCATCACATTCCAATGATAAAACTGGGGGGGACAAAAATGCAATTTCAGTATGTGGGGGAAGAAGTAAGAAGAAGAGACTTGCTTGGACCAAGAAACACGAGCAATGGACATTAGACCGGTGGAAATTGGTCCTTTGGTCTGATGAGTCCAAATTTGACATTTTTGGTTCCAACCGCCGTGTCTTTGTGAGACACAGAGTAAGTGAACGGATGATCTCCTTATGTGTGGTTCCCCAATGTGAAGCATGGAGGAGGAGGTGTGATGGTGTGGGGGTGCTTTGCTGGTGACACTGTCTGTGATTTATTTAGTGTTCAAGACACACTTAACCAGCATTGCTACCACAGTTTTCTGCAGCGATACTCCATCCCATCTGGTTTGCGCATAGTGGAACATTCATTTTTTTATCAACAGGACAATGACCCAACACACCTCCAGGCTGTGTAAGGGCTATTTGACCAAGAAGGAGAGTGATGGAGTGCTGCATCAGATGACCTGGCCTCCACAATCACCCAACCTCAACCCAATTGAGATGGTTTGGGATGAGTTGGACCGCTGAGTGAAGGAAAAGCAGCCAACAAGTGCTCAGCACTTGGAACTCCTTCAAGACTGTTGGAAAAGCAGTCCAGGTGAAGCTAAGTTAAGAGCTTGCCAAGAGTGTGCAAAGCTGTCATCAAGGCAAAGGGTGGCTACTTTGAAGAATCTCAAATATATTTTTATTTGTTTAACACTGGTTACTACATGATTCCATATGTGTTATTTCATAGTTTTGATGTCTTCACTATTATTCTACAATGTAGAAAATAGTACAAATAAAGAAAAACCCTTGAATGAGTAGATGTGTCCAAACTTTTGACTGGTACTGTATATATATATTTGACATAGAATTAAGCATAATCATTATGGTTTTATGGTTTTACTCCAGATTGCAGTAAAAAAAAAAAACTGTTTCAGGTGTTTGAAAAATGCTAAATTCAGGACACAGACCCCCTCGGGACCAGCCCCGAACCATCCTCAGGTACTTTGTGCCCCTCAGATTCTTTGGGTGCATGGCGCCCCTGCACATACAAGAACATACATACACCCCCCGGTCAGGTGACCGGGCACTCGAGCAGCTGTGGAGCCTCAGTATCGTTCTCCATTAAACCAACACAGTCAGCCGCACAGCCACGGAGACGAGCTCTGAATACATACCGACGGTACATAGAATAAACCATACATAGGACGCGTTGTGACAATAATACGCCATGGGGGACCGTATGGCTTTGTTGCTGCTGGTTGTTGCGACCACGGCGCTAGCAGTTGAGGTAAGAAACCGGGGAAAGAAAGAGGGGAAAAGGCTGAGCTCCATGCCTATTCTTCTTCTCTTCCGCTGCTATTGATGGAGGGACCAGCCGGGTGATTCCAACCCATGGGGGCTAATTACTCATGAATAGAACAAAATGAAACCAGACATCCAGCAAGGCTGTGAACATATTCCACGCCTGAATACATGTTGGACAGCTTTTTATCTAATTTAGTCTGACTCGAAATGATAGTAGAATAGCCAGCGTTCAGATAGATCCCTTGTTCTTTTTGCTCAGTGCTGTTATAAACTACTCTGTCATTGCTTGAATTGAAATCTAGTTTTATAGCCTTTGGATAAGTTTTACTTTTAATAATTCAAGATGAGAAATCATTACATTTATTTTACACAAAGTAAGACCTGATGAAGCTTGCCAATCTGTAGGCTACGGCTGAGATTCCTGTGTAGCCTTTGTAAACGAACGTGATTTGTTTCTGTGCATAATTGCACTTCAACACATCCTAGTCCAAACAGGTTTCTGTAGTGGCAATATTGATTATTGTATTCGGAGCTTATGGGTAATGTGATCACCATTTTGTAGACACTTGTGTAGTATTTCTTTTTTTTTTTTTTCATGGCTCGAATATATATTTGAGGTGGTGGGCGTGGAAATAAACATCTATAGTGGGTTATTCTTTCCCTTAGATTGAGCTTTCTGTAGCCTAAAGACATAAATTACTCCCAAAAAAAGAGCCAAAGAGTAGACCTATGACCCATTAATTCTGCACATTGCGTCCTTGGATAAGGGTAAAATCGCCTGTTTTCCCTACGTCAACCTGTTTCATGTAAGCTAGAGAATAAAGATAATGTTGTGAGACAGAAGTAAGATGGCGGCGGTGCACTGCA
Source organism: Salvelinus namaycush (assembly GCF_016432855.1). Classification (NCBI taxonomy): domain Eukaryota; kingdom Metazoa; phylum Chordata; class Actinopteri; order Salmoniformes; family Salmonidae; genus Salvelinus; species Salvelinus namaycush. The sequence goes on from NC_052313.1 coordinate 39,267,712, forward strand.
GCATTCCATGAACACAGGCAGAGATTTTGCACATAATCACTGATCATCCGTCTCTCTCAGGCGATATGCCATGTCGGTGTGAATTTGGCCTTGTAAAGAGAGAGACCACAATTGTTCTCTTACGACAGTCTTACACAAACGTTACACTGCAATTGCGGCTGAGTTGCTACATTTGGTATGTCTGAGTGTGGGAACTGCGGTTTGAATTTTAACAAATTATTGCAGCGGATACACTTGATCTGGGTGATACTTGTAACAGGTCGATGCGGTCTGTGGGCTAGCTAGGCTAACCACACAATACACATTACTCTTCACACACCTCAAGTTCAAGATGTCAATGTCACTCAGGTTTTACTAGGCCTTTTCACCTCCAGACAGCTTACATAGCTAGTTGTTGTATGTATAACCTCAAGTGTTTCTGACTATATGTATCAATTGTTCTTAATCTTAGTTCAGTATAGCCAAAGGGTGTTGGTGATATTTGAACATATTAAGATACTTTAAATCAATTAAATGCCAAATAGGCTACGAAGTTGATGTTCAAACCTCCCAATACAGAAGTAAACAGTTAGTTGGTATTTCCCATATTGTGGGTTGTCAATATTTGACAATTCATTTCATGAATTTTTTTGGGAAAAGAAAGCTGACTTAGATTATAATGCTTTATTGCTTGGTCTACACATGTATAAGCCACACATTGAACAGTCTAAGGCCTCTATACAGACTGGAGTGTACTGGGAGCTGAAGTCCAGTTTCCCATCCTTGAAAAATTGGTCAAAGAGCAACCCAGGCAGGCTGTCAATGCACTGCAGTCATTCAAGCCCAAAGCAACACAGCCTCACGCCCATTAGCGTACATTATAACCATTGTCTCCCTTTGGCATCCACTGCTCATGTTGCAGCTTCGTCCAACCATCCATTTAAAGCGCCAGTTTCCAATAGTGCTTTAAAGGGACAATTAGCTCTATGTTGCAGTCTCTACAATTCCTACCCTTGTAATGGTTAGTTGTTGTGTGCCAATCATTGTCTCTGTTTTGGGATCTTTCTCATGCCATGCCAACCATCATCTTAAGCCCCTTTTTATGTTTTGGTGGCGGTGCCTCTTTCTGCCTGCCAGACAGAAATTCCTGGCCCTTTATGGCGTTGTCATGTTACGTTTGTTATGTTGTTATGGGGCTGTTGTGTTCTCCCCACGTTGGGATGTTCCTCCCCTTTCAGGATTTGTTGTATTTTGGACCCTCTATCTCCCATGTAGCCACACTGGACATCCTCACCTTTAAGTAATGTGTTTGTCTGAAACGGTCAAGTCACCTATCCCTTTAATGGCATGGAAGGTTTTCAGGGGAGCTGATCTCAGTGAAAACACCTGGCATGGTGGTGTAAGGCTGGCGTTGTGTGCTGTAACCTGGCCTTTCAGATAGCATCCATGGCTGGTTATCTCTTTCTTGCTATCCCTGGGCCGTGTTCAGTTGGCATGAAATGGAGTGAAACAGGGAGTGACTACCTGTACTTGTCCAATAAGAGATGTTTGTTTTCACGTTGCAAAACCTTTTGCGACGGTGTGCCCTAATGAACACAACACTGAAGAGCTTCACAGAGCAAATATATCATGATATCATCTGATATGAAATGTGCAGCAGTGTCTGGTGCAGACCACATTTAGAGGCTCTCACAACATCAGGATGGGCTCGATTGAGAAGCGACTCAAGCCCCACTCTTCACAATCCCTCATCTATACAGATCAGGGGTTCTGTGCAGGTGCTGTTCCATTCCAATGCTCCCCAATGAAACCTGGATGAGTTATCAGGGACCCCACCTCCAACCAGGAGAGAATGGGTGTGTTCCAGGTCGTCTTTTTGCAGTCACGCTGCACATATCATAATAAAGGAACTCCTGAATCGTTAAACACTTCTCCAGGCTTTGTGAGTTCTGATCATCTGCAATAATGACGACCTGGATGACCTGGAACGCGCCCTATAGCCCTGCTGCTATGGCAACCCCACCGCTGCCCTGTATAGGCCAGTGGATCACATCTTAACTGTCAGTGTCACCGTCATGGCCGCTGCGTGACTGAAGTGGCCCGTGTCGTGTGTGTGACCTTCACGTCCACACATACAAACCTGGAACTTGATAATCTGAGTGACCAAGCGCAGTCAAAGAGCCTGGTGGAAACTAATCAAGCTGTGATGGTTGTTCGTGGTGATTTCTGTTTTTAGGGGGCTGACTCACTGTGGCTTATAGTTTTATCGATTGAGTCCCAAATGGCACCCTATTCCTTATGTCGCCTTTCCAATAGGGCTCTGGCCAAAAGTAGCGCGCTACATAAGGAGTACAGTGCCATTTGGGACGTAGACATAGTCCACCGTTAACATATAGCCGCAGAGAGTAAGAGCGAGATGGAGAGAAAAAAATAGGGAGGACAGAAAGCTCAATATGATGTATGGGACAGTGATCTGTGTGACCCGTTGATTGAGCGCACGTGGATATATTAATTAATAATACATCCGATGGCAAAATGCTCCTGACATACACACAGACAGTTAGACAATCACACAAACACAGCAGCATGTGTCTTAGGAATTATGCTGCACACTTGTCCCTCTGACTACAAAATGGCCACTTGTTCTTCAGTCAGCCTCCTTTATTCTTGATTGATTTGTCCTACTTGACCAAATGTCTCCCAAAGCAATCAAATAAATACTCTAAAAAATGTATTTTCTGAATTTCAATTCGACCCTTGGCCCCTACCGTGTACAGGCTACACACCTAGACACTCCTGTAGATCTGACTGTTTCTGAAATAATTTGGTAGGTATTGGTAATAGCTTACTTTTACCTTTAATTTAGCTAGGGTGTAAATATCCCCATATTGATTCCACCGATCTAACCATCCAATCCTCTCAGATCGACAGGAGTGGATAGGGAGTAGGGGGCTATTCTTTCCCTCATCAATTATCCCTCCTTCTCCCATGTTGTTGGGTCTCTTTTTGAAATGATTGAGCTACCCTCCCTGCCCACCTCCTCTCCTCCCTCCTAATCCCCCTCTTCCCTCCTTCTCCTGTGTTTTGGTGGCGGCAGTGCCCTCCCCGGTCGCCTGCCACCAGTGCTACAGTTAGAGCGCAGCCTCCCAGAGATATTCCTGTCTCTGCTCTCTCATGCTTTCTTCCTTTCAGTCCTTCCTTTTTATTTATGTTTTCTTCTGTTTTCACTGCCTTTTTCTTCAGAACGAGTAGACCTAAGTCTTCCCTCGTTCAATATCTGCACTTGCTCCCATTCCTCACTTTCATTCCCACCTTATTTCTCTTTTTACTGCCTTTTTCTCCAAGACAGGCCAACGCTTCCCTTCGCTCAACCCAGGACAGTGTCCCTCTGTATATTGGCCTTATGTATATTTATTGCTACATGTACTGTGAAGGGAGTTATTATATGCGTATCACTTTACAACGGTTTCAATCAACTATGACCTGACATTTGCAGAATCGAATCAGTGCTGGTCTAAATGTCGATTTGAGCATCGATTTAATGCGGTCGCTCAAAATTGCATTGTTGATTATAGTCTGCCGTTTTTAAAATATCTAATATCTCTAAAAGGTCCTCTTTGTTTCATGGACTAAATGACTTAGCTGAACTGTGAGTAGCATTGTGTGTGTGTGGCGTCAAGAAGGAGTGGGATATTCTTGGCTGTGCCCTGCTATTCCCACTTCCTGTTTCCTTGGCCCAACCATTACCTGGGATGGGTTTCCTGTATTTGTGTGACACGTGAGGAGACATATAGCCTACTGTGTGCGTGACAGTAATGGAACATGGGTGTGTGTGTACATTTGAATTTGTGTGCGGGCGTATTTGTCTCGCACTTGATTCGTTTTGTGTGTGTATCTCTCCCGTGTGTGTGTGGGTGTGCATTTTCATTTTACTTGATTAATTTGTGTGTGTTTGTTCAGTGCCCCACTAAGATATGTGGGACTGGTAAGCAAAGCATCACTGCAAGGGTATGCTGCTGACCCCATGCATTACCTTAATTCTCAGTATGGGGAGCTAGTTCTTGGAAACATGTAAACATATATCATACTCTCATACATTGAGACTTCACATAGTAGACTTGTTCCATTGTGGCTCAGTTGGTAGAGCACTTGCCCTAGGCTTGGGCGGTATCCAGAATGTTATACCTTCATTCCGACACTGAACACAAGGGGTGCTGTTTTCAAACCCCTCTGATACTCTTTAATCCGAAGGTTAGCGATGCTAACAAGTACATGTAAAATCCAATATAGCTCGCATTGCAAACATTTTGCAATTTTGCATTTTGCAAACTCTCTTGATCCAAAAGGGGTTTCTCTGCTGTTACCAAGCCTCCCGAGTGGGGCAGTGGTCTAAGGCACTGCATCTCAGTGCTAGAGGCGTCACTACAGACCCTGGTTTGATCCCGGGCTGTAACACTACCGGCTGTGATGGGGAGTCCCATTTGGCCTAGCGTCATCCGGGTTAGGGGATGGTTTGGCCAGGGTAGGCCCTCATTGTAAATAATATTTTGTTCATTAACTGACTTGCCTAGTTAAATTAAAAAAGCAAATGCTTGATTTTGGAAGAAGCTAACCACTTACAGTACCTAGATAGCTAACTAGCTACTAGACAGTTGACATAATTGTTATAAGATATTTAGTTATGAATTGCATACTGTAATTAGATCACCTGGCATAGGATGCGCAAAAGTGAGTGATTCAAAAGGCTCCGGTCTCTTGTCGTTGTGTGCTTGTAAACAAACACCAGGTGACACGTGACTGGGGACTACTGTAAGATTCATAATAATGTGACTGGTGAAATGAAGAGCGCAATGTTCTTCATCTCGTAGCATATTGCACAAGTTGACTGCAGGTATTTACTTAAGTAGCTACAAAAATTTATTAAAAGTTGTCAAAGAAATAGTTTTGACTGTGTTGAAAATCCATCCCGTGGCTTTTTCCGAATACCCCGGTACACTGTATACCGCCCAAGCCTAGCTTGTGTACACACACACACACATATGTGAACATTCACTTGCATGCGCGCAAACACATATGTGGACAAGACTGTAACTACCAATTGGATATCATGAAATTGGGGGGGGAAAGGTGTACACATTTTATTTTATAGTAACTTCTATTGCCAACTATGAAAATAGTAAAGGGTCTGAATACTTATGTAAATGTGATATTTTATAAATTAGCATTATGGGGTAGTGTGTGTAGATTGATTGGGGGGGGGGAACAATTTCATTCATTTTAGAATAAGGCTGTAGCGAAACAAAATGTGGATAAAGTCAAGGGGTCTGAATACTTTCCGAAGACAGATTTAAATCCTTAAACTCAGACTTGGACTACACACCCTCTCTACTGAATAGCAGGCAGGGAAGCAAAGTAGGGTTTGCTTTGCAACGCTTGCAGTTAGCCACTGATTCTTTCCAAACCACTCATTGTTGAATTTGTGAGATCCAAGTTTTTGGGTAATGTTTATGACCATTGGCTGATGAGCACCGATACGTTTTTATCTATAATTTCTCTTCATTTGACAGGGATTGAAAAGAATTTGACAGTAGATTGTCGATGTGATTCATGATGACTGCTTGCTAGCTAAGATTTTGAAACTTTTTAATGTTGACATGATCAGTCCAATCAAAGCTATGTTAGATATAATGTGATTGTGTCATTTTGTCTGTGGTATTCTTGAGCCTTCTTGGATGGGCACTTTTAATCTAAATCATGGCAGCACCCAAGGGGTCTTGAAATGCTTGGCTTTCCCTGTAGATTCTGAAAAAATGGAGACAGGATGCACCTGAGCTCAATTTTGAGTCTCATAACAAAGGGTCTGAATACTTATTTACATAAGGTATTTCTGTTTTGTATTTTCAAACATGTCTAAAAACCTGTTTTCACTTTGTGATTATGGGGTATTGTGTGTAGATTGTTTACAGCCTTGTTCTAAAATTGATTAAATAACAAAGTGTGGAAAAGGTCAAGGGGTCTGATTTACTTTCTGAATGCACTGTGTATATATACACACGCATTTATGCAGTACCAGTCAAAAGTCTGGACACATCTACTCATTCAAGGGGTTTTTCTTATTTTTGTTTATATGAAAAACCACATGGGATCATGTAGCTTTGCACACTCTTGGCATTCTCTCAACCAGCTTCACCTGGAATGCTTTTCCAACAGTCATTCATATGTGGAGTTCCCACATATGCCCACTTGTTGGCTGCTTTTTCTTCACTCTGCGGTCTAACTCATCCCAAACCATCTCAATTGGGTTGAGGTCGGGTGATTGTGAGGCCAGGTCATCTGATGCAGCACTCCATCACTCTCCTTCTTGGTCAAATAGCCCTTACACAGCCTGGAGGTGAGTTGGGTCATTGTCCTGTTGAAAAACAAATGATCGTACTATTAAGCGCAAACCAGATGGGAAAGGGTATCGCTGCAGAATGCTGTGGTAGCCATGCTGGTTAAGCATGCCTTGAATTCTAAATAAATCACAGACAGTGTCACCAGCAAAGCCCACACCATCACACCTCCTCCTCCATGCTTCACATTGGTGACCACACATGCAGAGATCATCCGTTCACGTACTCTGCGTCTCACAAAGACACGGCAGTTGGAACCAGAAATCTCAAATTTAGACTCATCAGACCAAAGGACGTATTTCGACCGGTCTAATGTCCATTGCTCATGCTTCTTGGCCCAAGCAAGTCTCTTATTATTGGTGTCCTTTAGTAGTGGTTTCTTTGCAGAAATTTGACCACAAAGGCCTGATGTCAATCAGTCTCCTCTGAACAGTTGATGTTGAGATGTCTGTTACTTGAACTTTGTGAAGCATTTATTTGTGCTGCAATTTCTGCGGCTGGTAACTCTAATGAACGTATCCTCTGCAGTGAAGGTAACTCTGGGTCTTCCTTTCCTGTGGCGGCCCTCATGAGTGCCAGTTTCATCATAGCGCTTGAAGGTTTTTCCGATTTGTTTTTCCACATTGTCTTAAAGTAATGGATTGTCGTTTCTCTTTGCTTATTTGAGCTGTTCTTGCCATAATATGGACTTGATCTCTTACCAAATAGGGCTATCTTTTGTGTACCACCCCTACCTTGTCACAACACAACTGATTGGCTCAAATGGATTAGGATGGGAAAAAATTTCACAGATAAATTTAACTGGGCATACCTGTTAATTGAAATGCATTCCAGGTGACTACCTCATGAAGCTGGTTGAGAGAATGCCAAGAGCGTGTAAAGCTGTCATCAAGGCAAATGGTGGCTACTTTGAAGAATCTCAAATCTAAGATGTATTTTGATTTAACACTTTTGTTTTGGTTACTACATGTTTCCATATGTGTTATTTCATAATTTTGATGTCTTCACTATTATTCTACAATGTAGAAAATAGTAAAAAAGAGAGAGAAAAAACTTGAATGTGTAGGTGTCAACTTTTTACCGGTACTGTGTATATATACAGTACAGGGGGTAGGCTGTCATTGTAAAAATAATTTGTTCTTAACTGACTTTCATAGTTAAATAAAAAATACAGTTCATTCGGAAAGTATTCAGACCCCTGACTTTTTCCAGATTTTGTTACGTTACAGCCAGTCTTATTGCTTGCCGATGAGGTTGTCAACTGTCGTCACAGGGACACAGTAGCACATCTCGACCAGATGGGAATAGACGTCATCGTCATGGCGATGGCCACGGCAACCAGTCTTCCGTTCCCGGGTGCAGGGTGTAATTGGAATGTTGGCAGGCAGGGCGTGAGGGAAACGAGGGGCTGACTGCCCTCTAATCACTGTAACACACTCCCACACCCAACCCACCCGAGGATCCGGTCCCAGAGACTAGCAGATAGCATTACACAAACACGCGCGCACACACAGCCACACACTCCAAAGACCAAGCACATGTACCATTATACACTCATGCATGGAGTCGCTCTCACTCACACACACACACACACACACACACACACACTGATAGGGTTCAAAGATGAGCTCAGGCCAGGGGTTTAAGTCACAGCAGGCCCTGCTTGGTAAGTGATTAGTGAATGTGTGTGTACGTGTGCTTGCCTGTTCACGTTTCTCTGTGTCAATGTGCCGGCTGTCATTCGGTCACCTCTCCAGCCTTATCTAATTAAGTCGTGACTGATTTCCTTCCTAACTAGTTTCCCATGGCGTCCAACCGGTATTCCAAACAGAATAAGGCTCTGTCCTCCAGGGCAGTGGTGGGAAAAGTACTAAATTGTCATACTTGAGTAAAAGTAAAGATACCTTCATAGAAAATGACTCAACTAAATGCGAGTCAACCAGTAAAATACTACTTGAGTAGAAGTATCTGTTTTTTAATGTACTTACGTTTAGTGGTGGAAAAAGTACTCCAATTGTCAGACTGAAGTAAAAGTTCAAAGTAAATGCTATTCATCAAATTCCTTATATAATACAAACCAGATGGCACAATGTACATTTTTTTCCCTTTTGATATAAGGACAGCCAGGGGCACACTGGCTGTCCTCCAGGGCACACTCAGACACAATTTACATTACAGTGTCCAACAGATCAGAGGCAGTAGAGATGATAGGTGCATGAATTGGACCATATTGCTGTCCTACCTGAGCATTCAAAATGTAAAAAGTTATTTTGGTTGTCAGGGAAAATATATGGGAGTAAAAAGTACATATTTTCTTTAGGAATGTAGTGGAGTAAAAGTAGTTTAAAAAATAAATGGTAATGATAACTAAAGTAGTAATGATAACTAAAGTAGTAAGTTCAAAGTATTTTTACTTATTAAAAAAAACAAGTCAGTCTGTTTTTATACAAGGCCTCTGGCTATTTCTCTTTCCTCCCCAGTCATTGTTGATGTGTGTCTGTCTACTCAGTATCTGTCTGTCATTCTTATCGATCTGTTTCTATACGGCCTGGCTGCATCTACAATGACATCTTATTCCCTTTTAGAGTGCACCACTTTTGACCAGAGCACATTTCAAACACAGCCAGGGAGCTAGACAGTGTTGTACTAGTAGTGCACTACATGGGGAATAGGGTGCCATTTTAGACACCCTGTGTCTCTGGTGGGTAGAGACAGGCAGAGGACACTCTCCAGACATAATAGCTGATCTCAGGTGACACTCGCACCGCCAGGTGGTCTCCCTAGGTCTGAAAGCTGATCCCAGATCCCAGTGGCAGGCCTGGGACACTCCAATAACAGCTCACCGCAACAGAGCCACAATTAATGCTGCCCCGGGACTTTGGGACTGGTTCACAGAACAGGGCCCGAGGATTAAATCAAATCAATATTATACACTTGTTCTTCGGTGTGTGTGCATGTATGTACAACACTGCACGTGTATGCACATTATGCATATGAGTGCGGGTGTGCATGTGCGTCTTCATGCTAATGTGAATAGAATGACAAAGGAGAGGGTGGACCCAGCCAGAAGAAGAATTAACCCCTGGTCAAAACCCACAAGATCCCCATGCAAACCAATGGGAAGCACCCTATACCCATTGGTAGAGCTAGAGGAACAGTCAGTGTCCCACCAATAATAGCATAAAGACAGACACACACACAGAGACACATTCTCACTGGACAATAGGTACCAGGCAAGTTTTCTGTTTAACCAAACGAGTCAATACTGACTCAATGTCTGTGGCTCTTAGATACAATATGGAGCAAAGAAAATGTGTGCTTAAAGATGTGTGATAGAGACCTGGTATGTTTGTCTGGTTTCAATCGAGGTCACCCGACTGAAATGTGGCCGTGATCCAATTAAAATAACTTTATTTGTCCTGTGTAGGGCTGACCCCATTTTGTCGACTGGTAATGTTTTTAGTCGAGCAGTTAAAAATAAACGTTTTTACGGTACGTGTTTATTGACACCTTTTCTCAGTGGACTAATCCATTGCGGAGGCCGCGGGGATGGCTCACCAGTAGTACATTTACCATTAATTCCCATCATTTCAAATCTACAATGTTTGGTTACCGTAATTTCTGTTAATGCAATATACCCAGGTCTGCTTCCCTTACACACTGTCCTAGAAAAACTATCAATGTGGCTTCTTCTCTCTGTGTTATGGTGGATATGTAAGCATGTTGACAGTACGTTCCAACTAGCACCAGATGGCTAGGCGCATTCCAAAGATTGTACGTGGGTTCAGGATTGACTGACTTTATTTTCAGAAACGGACACTGTCTGTTTCATGGCCTACGTTTTAGGATGAGGCAAGTCTTCCCTCTGTTTTCAGGCGGTGGCCGGCTCTATTTTAATGATGTGTTCTAGTTTCCATGGCATCAACTTTTTGCTGGTGGATCTGTGAGCAACTGGGATCATTAACCAATGCAGTGCACCAGGGCCAAAGGCATGATTGATTAAAGCGTTCTCCACCAGTGCTGTGCCAGTAAGGCTAGTACCAGTAGTACCAAGCTTTGGTTTAAGGTAGATTTACATTGGGGAGTGCTGGGTAGTCTTGGCCGCATGTCGAATGCCTTTCTACCCAATTCTCCCAGAGAGTCACCTGATGTGCTATCACTTTACATTTGGTGTGGCGCGGTTGACCATTTAATTGCGCAGGTATAAATTGTTTGTTGGCTGTGTGGGGGAAAACTCTTGATGTTGCGAGCCGGGACTGTTGTTCTCATATTTCCCAGATTTTTAAATTAAACTTAAATCAACTGTATTAGCCTTTTACTGTGTGCTTACGACAACAGTGCATAGGTCTGTGTTACCTCCAATATGGTCCTATATGGGGTACTTTACATGCAATATCTAGTTGGATGGTGCAGTAGTGAGAACAGTATCTTGTTGTGACAGCAGCAGGAGGGTACCATGGGTGGTATCAGTGTGGATTGGGACCACTGTGGGATATCTCGGCCAGGCAGCTCAGCGTAATCCCCCACCCAGATTACTGCCGGCAGGCTGGCCAGCCGATAGATGAGATAACAATGCTGGCGATGGATGAGAGTGGGCAGAGGCAAGCGAGGGAGCAGGTGGCTCAGGGAAAGCCCTGTCTCCTCTCATAATGTCCACTACTCCTCTGTTCTCTTTCTCTCTCACTCTCGCTTTCTCTCTCCCTCTCTCTCCCGTCTTTCTTTCTTTTCTCTCTCACTTATGTTTTGAACCCTGCACCTAGGAAACCATTACTGTTAAACCTCTCCCGACTGGTTTGTGCTCCAGAGTGAAGTTTTCCCTAGGTACATATCTAGGATCTGCTTTCCCTCCCCCTATCCTAACCTTAAACGTTGGGTCAGCTTTGTACTTCCTGCACTAAGATTAGGGGTAACTTCACCCTACTCCACTGGGGCTCATAGGTTATACACCTTACGTACATCACCTTACAACGCACAAAGTCTCGTTGTCCATTTATATCCCGCCCTCTTTCGTCTCTCACTTTGTTGCTTTCTCTCTTTCTAACCTTTCCATTCCAAACAGTCTGATTTATAAGACTGCAGTGGGATTTGGCTGCTCTCCAGGACAACCCCCCCCCCCCCCCCCCAACTGTTTGCAGCAGGATGGAGAAGAGAGGGGGAAGGAGAAGAGAGGGAATAGAGGAAGGACATTATTTACAAGGCAAAAACAGATGAGGTGATTTTGAATACTGGAAAAGTGGGTGAGAGCGAGGGAGGGAGAGCAATTTCCCTTTAGTGTTCACACATCAGAGCAGCGGGTAGGTCTAAAAGCAATATGGGGATTGCTCCACGTAGGCCTCCGTTCCAATTTCTTCACGTCTAAGTGATAAGTAGGGGGTGGGGGGCTGACATGGAACTGGGTCAAATTTCAAACACTTATTCTAAAGTCCTTTTTACATCAGCAGTTGTCACAAAGTGGAATTGGGTCATCGTAGTCTTTCTATAACAATAACCTTTTTCACACTCGTGTCAACCTGAACTGTGCTCTTTTGGCTCGCTTTCCAGTGAGTACTGACTGGGACGATGGCCAGCCTGCTTCTTTCCAGCATGATTTGAGTGGGGCATGGCAAGCTAACTATGCCTCTATTCACTTTGGGCTGGAAACAGATATGTTATGGGGCCAGCTCGGCTCGCTTTTAGCGGCTGGACCTAGCCATGTGAAAAGAAAATATCCAAGCGATACGGTTTGGGTTGGGACGATAATGTGGGTATAGGAGCATCATGTCATATCTGACCCTATCTACTCCAGGGTTCTACAACTCCAGTCATTGTTGTGCATACTTTCGATCCAGCCCTGCAGTAATGCACATTATTCAAATATTAAACTAATAAAATGTTGTGTCTCTGGAACGGAATTAGCTGAATCAAGTTTGTCAGTAACTGCAGGGCTGGATCAAAAGTTGGAGAACCCTGTTCTACACCATTGATTTCTTGTAGAGCAGAACTAAGACTCTCTGATCTTGCACACACATCACAAGGGAGGTGTACCGTTTTAACTACTGTAAATATACAGAAGGAAATGACATGACTGACAAGCAGATGTTTCCTCTAACTGCGTATCTACCCACTGGGCGAAGACATCAGTTTAACGGCTAGTTTTGATTTACATTTGATTGAGTTCAACGTGAAATCGACAAATGTTAACCATGAAATTGGATTTAGTTTTAAAGTTGAGTGAAAACCTTTTACGTTGATGACTTTTTGCAAATCCAATCAGATTTCCACGTTAATTCGAAGTCATCACATTTTCTGGTTGAAATGACATGGAAACAACATTATTACACCAGTTTGTGTAATGTGGGTTTGTCAGTCTCCCTTTCCTCAAACCTTACCAGATCAGATTTTATTGGTTGCGTAGACTTATTTTGCAGATGTTATCGTAGGTGCAGCAAAATGCTTGTGTTTCTAGCTCCAGCAGTGAGGTAATACCTAACGATGCACACAAATCCCCCAAATTAAAAGAAAGGAATTTTAAAAAAATATCAAGATGGGCAATGTCAGAGTCCGGAATATAAATATATATGATGGTGTGCATAGACATGGACAGTATAGGAATAGAAAAGGATACAACAGTAGTTTATATAGGATAAGTCTGGACCATAATACAGTATATACATATGAAGTGGGTAAAACAGTGTCTAAACATTACTTACTTACCAGTGTTTTAGGGAGAAAAAAAAAGCTTTGTCGAACAAAAGTTCGAGCAATAGATTGGTTGAAAAAAAAAATGTTAAACTTGTATTTTTCCATATAGACACACCCTATGTGTTTTAATGAAATGAACTATATGTATTGAGCTTGCCTGATGCTTTAAGCGCACTGTTTGATGAAATAAGACACAAATGACTTATGAGGGAGCCAGAGATCAAGATAACCTGACCCGACCATCCCCCTGCTGGCTTTCGCAGATTCTGAGGTTATTCTCCTAAAGTTGCTGGTAACAGACTACAACCTTTCGCATGTGGAATGCCAATTTATTTTAGCATTTCTACTGATCTGCGTGCCAGTTATGATTTTCGTATGCATATTTTTGTGGAACAGTTTCATTTAATTTATAATACCGTCTTCACAATCATTGTCATGTGGTTAATCAAAATTATATCGAAATGAAAATGATACAAACATTAAAAAGTAACTTCTATTACCATTGACAACTATGTAAAAAAGCCTACATAAAGCAAACAAATAAAAACATTTCATCCTGCAGGTAAAAAATATCCTGATTTTAAAAAATTATATCCTATACAGTACAGTGGCTACGCATGGGCTGTCTGCAATGAACTTGAAACATTGTATCAGCTTGGGTCTGGCCTGAAGCTCGCAGCATTGTATAAAATATGAATGTATATACATTTTTTTTTTTTTATGTATGTGTGTAAAATATATATATATATTACACACTACCGTTCAAAAGTTTGGGGTCACTTAGAAATGTCCTTGTTTTTGAAAGAAAAGTACTTTTTTTGTCCATTTAAAATAATATCAAATTGATCAGAAATACAGTGTAGACATTGTTTAGGTTGTAAATGACTATTGTTGCTGGAAACGGGTGATTTAAAAATAAATGTTTTATGGAATATCTACATAGGCGTACAGAGGCCCGTTATCAGCAACCATCACTCCTGTGTTCCAATGGCACATTGTGTTAGCTAATCCAAGTTTATCATTTTAAACGGCTAATTGATCATTAGAAAACCCTTTTGCAATTATGTTAGCACAGCTGAAAACTGTTGTGCTGATTAACCTCTCTAGGGGGTGTGGGACGCTAGCATCCAGTGGGCAACATCCAGTGAAATTGCAGAGCGCCAAATTCAAAAACAGAAATACTCATTATAAAAATTCATGAAACATACAAGTGTTATACATGGGTTTAAAGATAAACTTCTTGTTAATCCAACAACAGTGTCAGATTTCAAAAAGGCTTTACGGCGAAAGCATATCATGCGATTATCTGAGAACAGCGCCCAACAGACAAATCATTACAAACAGTAACATGCCAAGTAGAGGAGTTACACAAGTCAGAAATAGTGATAAATATAATCACTTACCTTTGATGATCTTCATATGTTTGCACTCACAAGACTCCTATTTACTCAATAAATGTTTGTTTTGTTCGGTAAAGTCCATGTTTATATCCAAAAACCTCAGTTTTGTTGGCGCGTTTTGTTCAATAATCCACTGTCTCAAACAACATCCGGTGAAATTGCAGAGCGTGAAACTCAACAAAACAGAAATTGTCATAATAAACATACATAAAAGATACAAATGTTATACACCAGCTTAAAGATAAACTTCTTGTTAATCCAATTGCTGTGTCAGATTTCAAAAATGCTTTACCGTGAAAGCAAACCATGCGATTATCTGAGAACAGCGCCCAGCAGACAAATCATTACAAACAGTTAGCAGCCAAGAAGAGGAGTAAACTAAAGTCAGAAATAGCGATAAAATGTATCACTTATCTTTGATGATCTTCATATGGTTGCACTCCAAAGACTCCATGTTACACAATAAATGTTAGTTTTGTTCGATAATGTCAAAACCTCTGTTTTGTTGGTGCGTTTTGTTCAGCAATCCATTGGAACAAAGTGCGGTCACAACAAACAGACAAAAAATCTAAAAAAGTACCATAAAAGTTCATAGAAACATGTCAAATGATGTTTAAAATCAATCCTCAGGTTGTTTTTGTCAAATAATCAATAATATTTCAACCGGACAAAAGCTTCATCAATAGAAAAGGAGGAACAAAGAAAGCGCGCTCCTGGTCACACGGTGGACTCATGTCTGGAAATGTCCACAGTCCACTCACAGAAAGTGCAGTATCTCCCTCATTTTTCAGAGTAAAAGCCTGAAACAATGCCTAAAGACTGGCCACACGTAGAAGAAGCCATAGAGATCGTGAACTGGGTCATAAGTCTTTGTATGGTGGATAGGCTTTCAATGGAAAAACAGCCTTTCAAAATAGAAGCACTTCCTGGATGGGTTTTCCTCAGGGTTTTGCCTGCCATATGAGTTCTGTTATACTCACAGACATTATTTTAACAGTTTAGGAAACTTTAGAGTTTTTTCTATCCAAATCTACTAATAATATGCATATATTAGCAACTGGGCCTGAGTAGCAGGCAGTTTACTTTGGGCACGCTTTTCATCCAAAATTCCTAATGCTGCCCCCTACCCTAGTGAAGTTAAAGAAGCAATAAACTGGCCTTTAAACTAGTTGAGTATCTGGAGCATCAGCATTTTTGGGGTTCGAATACAGGCTCAAAATGGCCATAAACAAAGAACTTTCTTCTGAAACTCATCGGTATATTCTTGTTTTGAGAAATGACGGCTATTGAAATACAGACTATAATTTTCAACACTGTTAAAAAAGAATATATGTATATACTTTTTTTGGGGGGGGGGTGCCACATCACTACTTAGAACTATAAGTTTAGTATAAATACAATAAATCTAAGATGTGTCAAATGTTATCCGGTTTGCTAACTTGCTAGCTAAGGGGCTAGATGTCAAGATCAAGCTTCTTGGTTACAGCAGAGACATTCAATCCCCTCCTGGATCAAGATCCCTGTTTCCTAAATTGCTTTGTGGATTGCATTTTATTTATTTTTTAATAGCAACCCTTGTGTGCACATTCGGTAATACTGTATACACCGGTATGGTACAGAAACGGTATGACTGAAAATCTAGATACCGCCCAACCCTAGTTTACTGTACACATGGACGAATACATTCACTCACACACTAATCTTTTAACCTGTTTGTCAGTTTTATAACAATCTGGCCTTAAATGGCCATGTACTCTTATCTCCACCCAGCACAGCCAGAAGAGGACTGGCCACCCCTCAGAGCCTGGTTCCTCTCTAGGTCTCTTCCTAGGTTCCTGCCTTTCTAGGTAGTTTTTCCTAGTCACCGTGCTTCTACATCTGCATTGCTTGCTGTTTGAGGTTTTAGGCTGGGTTTCTGTATAGCACTTTGACCTTTGCGGATGTAAAAAGGGCTTTATAAATACATTTGATTGATAGAAGACACTAACGCAAGTGATTTCACCTGTTTTTCTACTGATTCCATATGAGCGAACGTGTGTGGGATTTACAGATTTCCATGGCGCTAGGGCATGTGGCCTAACAGGTTGACTTGAACTTAACTTCTTTAGGCGACACATCCGTCCCTCATAGAACTACACTGCAATCTGATCTGTCTGAGTTTGTTTGTGTGTGTAGACGTGCATGCCCGAATGTGTGCATGCACAGTGCACTGAGTGCGCATGCATATGAATGGACGAGTGTCGTAATGAAAGTGTGTGTGTATGCGTGTGTCTGTGAATGTGCGTGCACTGTGTGTGTGTGGATAAGGATTACATTGTGCATTAGCTCGTAAGAGAATCAAGTCCATTCACAGTATGTCATCCTCTACTTCACAAACATTTGTTTTACTGCCAAACCACTAACAAGATTATAGAAAAACACAATGCAATCGGTCTCTCTTTCTCTCCTCTCGCTCTCCCTCTTTCTCCTCCCTCGTTCTCTAGTACAATGCTGTCTTTCAGTCTTTCGTTTGTCCCCACCTCCCTTACAGGATCCTCATTACAAAACCTCCTTATGCAGTAGCAATGGACACACATACACACTCACATACTCTCAGAGATAGATGTACACACATGAATACAGTTACATAATATAATTAGTACCCGTGAATAGGCACCGGATGGACAACAAAGGTGCACACACACACACGTAAGCCAAGCATGAAAACCCCTTGGCAGCCTGGCATACTACAGTACATGTTCTTTCTCAGTGCTGCCACCTGTGGGATATCTAGGATACGTGCATGTGTGTTTGTGTCTGTGTGTGTGCAGTGAGTGTGCGTGCATGCCGTCCAATATGCTTGCGTGCGTGTGTAAAAGCTTGATAGGTTTGGGAAGGTTTCGTAAGAGTCTGCAGTGGTGCTATGGGTTTGTCAATCACAATTCAGTAGGAAAGTCTACAGTAGCCTCTTCTTTTACCATTGATGGGTGTAGTGTGAATGTTCCCCTAGGACGCTGATCTTGGATCAGTATTGCATTTCCCACACATTGTTACGGTTAGGATTGGGGGAGGGGAAGCTGATCCTAGACCTGTACTAAGGGGAAAACTCACACCGGAGCCTCGATGTAACAAGTCAATGCCTGAAACGGCACCCAAACTCTAATCTGTGCCTCTATCCCAAAGGGCACTCAATTGGGCCCTGGTCAAAAGTAGTTTACTAATAAAGGGCCTATATCTCCTCCCTCAACCCTTTTTGTCTTTTCCCCCGCTTACACCTCAAGCCATCTTCCCCCTATTTTCCCATCTTTGTTCTCCTCTTATTCTTGCCTCTCCCGCTTTTTTTTCTTGAATCATTGCCCCGTTCTCTCCCCTTACACATTTGTAGTTTTTTTTTCTCCAATCTTCCATCCCTCTGTCCTCTCCATTCCCTTCGTCCATCCCGTCTCTACATCATTATGACGTTTTACGAAAATTTATTTTTAAACCTTTATTATATTGTTCTATGTGTCATGTATTGTCAATTCTTTGTGGAGCGTGTGTTTGGAAACTGCTGCCATCTTGAACAGGTCTCAGTGGCAAACAACAATGACAGTAACCTGTAGAAATAAAAGTTAAATGAAAGGAACCTATTTAGTAAAATGTTGTATCAAGTATTTTCTGCTGACCATTTGGGTTTCTTACTTCTCGCACATGCCCCCCTGTATAGCTGCCATTGGCACATTGTAATACTACAGAACGAGAGTAAATGAACATATCTCTTTTTGTCTCTCCTCCATCCATCCCTCCCCTCCCTCCCTCCTCTCAAGGTGCCGACAGATGGTGGGATGGGCCTGCTGGCGGAGCCCCAGGTGGCCATGTTCTGTGGGAAGCTCAACATGCACGTGGATGTCCAGAGTGGCAAGTGGGAGTCGGACCCTTCCGGCACCAAGAGCTGTATCGGCACCAAGGAGGGCATCCTGCAGTACTGTCAGGAGGTATGGAGATTGGGGTTGGATACAATATGATAGGATACGATACAATAACTTAATATACACTTCCAGTCAAAAGTAGAACACTTAATCATTTAAGGGTTTTTCTTTATTTGCACTATTTTCTACATTGTAGAATAATAGTGAATACATCTAAACAATGAAAAAACACATGGAATCATGTAGTAACCAAAAAATCTAAATATGTTTTATATTCTTCTAAAAGCCACCCTTTGCCTTGATGACAGCTTTGCACACTCTTGGCACACTCTCTCAACCAGCTTCACCTGGAATGCTTTTTCAACAGGAGTTCCCACATACGCTGAGCACTTGTTGGCTGCTTTTCCTTCACTCTGCAGTCCAACTCGTCTCAATTTGGTTGAGATCTGGTGATTGTGAGGCCAGGTCATCTGATGCAGTACTCCATTACTCTCCGTCTTGGTAAAATAGCCCTTACACAGCCTGGAGGTGTGTTGGGTCATTGTCCTGTAGATAAACAAGTGATAGTCCCACTAAGCGCAAACCAGATGGGATGGCGTATCGCTGCAGAATGCTGTGGTAGCCATGCTGGTTAAGTGTGCATTGAATTCTAAATAAATCAGACAGTGTCACCAACAAAGCACCGCCACACCATCACACCTCCTCCTCCATGCTTTACAGTGGGCACTACACATGCGGAGATCATCCGTTCACCCACACCGCGTCTCACAGAGACACAGTGGTTGGAACCAAAAATCTCCAATTTGGACTCTACACCAAAGGACACATTTCCACTGGTCTAATGTCCATTGCTCGGGTTTCTTGGCCCAAGCAAGTCTCTTCTTATTGGTGTCCTTTAGTAGTGGTTTCTTTGCAGCAATTCGACCATGAAGAACTGATTCACACAGTCTCCTCTGAACAGTTGATGTTGAGAAGTTACTTGAACTCTGTGTAGCATTTATTTGGGCTGCAATTTCTGAGGCTGGTAACTCTAATGAACTTATCCTCTGCAACAGCGGTAACTCTGGGTCTTCCTTTCCTGTGGCGGTCCTCATGAGAGCCAGTTTCATCAGATCGCTTGATGGTTTTTGCTACTGCGCTTGAAGAAACTTTCAAAGTTCTTGAAATTTTCCGTATTGACTGACCTTCATGTCTTAAAGTAATGATGGACTGTTGTTTCTCTTTGCATATTTGAGCTGTTCTTGCCATAATATGGACTTGGTCTTTTACCAAATAGGGCTATCTTCTGAATATCCCCCCTACCTTGTCACAACACAAGTGATTGGCTCAAATGCATTAAGAAGGAAAGAAATTCCACAAATGAACTTTTACCAAGGCACACCTGTTAATTGAAATGCATTCCAGGTGATTACCTCATGAAGCTGGTTGAGAGAATGACAAGAGTGTGCAAAGCTGTCATCAAGGCAAAGGGTAGCGATTTGAAGAATCTCAAATATAAAATATTTGTAGATTTGTTTAACACTTTTTTGGTTACATCATAGTTTTGATATCTTCACTATTATTGTACAATGTAAAAATAATGAAAAACCCTTGAAATGAGTAGGTGTTCTAAAACTTTTGAACGGTAGTGTATAATAATAATAACATGTTTGTCATTTCGCAGATGCTTTTATTCAAAGGTGACTTAGTCAAACGTGCATACATTTTAGCAGATACCCATAAACTTCCAGTCATTGCGCTACACGCTAGTCAGTATTAGCTTGCGAAACTACGTCTAACTTCCTTCATACTGGACACAGAGACATAATGTTACCCACGAGTTCATCTGACTCTAGAGAAGTAGATAGTGGCCTCGTTGGCAAAATCCCAAAGTATCCCTTTAAGAGTGTTGGGCCAAAAGGTTGCTGGTTCGAATCCCTGAGCGGGCTCTGTGAAAAAAATCTGTTGACGTGCCCTTGAGCAAAGCACTTAACCCTAATTGCTCTAGGGTCACCGTCAGTAATGGCACTCTCCGAGGGTATCTCAGGAGGAGTGGGATATGCAAAAAAAACTAATTTCTAATTCACACATGCGTATAATACACACTTGCACGCGTATGAAATAGGACAATTGTAAGCACCCACCTTATTATTAGTAGTAGCAGTATTCTGCCATTGCAAGTGCCATGCTCTACCAACTAAGCTACAGAGGACCAACTATAATGTCCATAGAAATACATAATAGAGAGGGGGGAGGGAGAGGGGGAGAGAGGCATTGGTAGTAAGTAAGAAAGAGGGCTGTGACCGGATGGTAGCGACAGATGGGAGGATGTAGACGAATAGTGATTGGGAGAGAGCGAAAGAGAGTGCTCACCGCCCTGTGAACGACTGGTGGGACAGATGGGTGATGATGTGGGAGAGAGGGAGGTGTAGAGGGAGAGATCAATCATAGATAGAAAATGGGATGGGGGGGTGAAGGGAGATAATGATACAGACTCCGTGTTTCTTCTCTCCCAGGTATACCCTGAGCTGCAGATCACCAACGTGGTGGAGGCCAACCAGCCAGTCAGTGTCCAGAACTGGTGCAAGAAGGGCCGCAAGCAGTGCCGCAGTCACCTGCACATCGTGGTGCCGTACCGATGCCTAGGTATAAATACACTGTGTGTGGGGGATAGGGAGGCCTGTGTGTGTGTGTGTATGGGGAAAATATGTGTATGTGAGGGGGGAGAGAAATAGATTTATGGGAGAGAACGAGATTGAGGGATAAATTGAGATTTAAGTGTGCGTTTGTACTATTTGAGTTCCATCCCTTAGTAAAAAGTGGTTATTTTATTGTTGGCAGTTTTTTTTCTTTTTTTCTTATGTCTGTATATTTGGCTCTGTCTGTGTATGTTGCAGTGGGGGAGTTTGTCAGTGATGCCCTGCTGGTTCCTGATAAGTGCAAGTTCCTGCACCAGGAGCGCATGGACAAGTGTGAGAGCCACCTGCACTGGCACACTGTGGCTAAAGAGGTGAGATCACTTGTACACACATACGTGCTACACATTTTACAGAAAGCCACTCCATCTGCAGTAGGGGCAGCACCCACAAGTGTTGACCCTCTGTGTCTGTCTTGATTGTTTCTATGTCTGTTTGTCTTACAGGGTAAAATAATAAAAAATATTCTTATCTTTATCTGTCTTAGTTGGATACAGAGTACTTACTAGTTCATGTAGGCCATATAATATCCCCATATACTCCACCTTGAAGTGCATAAAACCAAAACATCTATGAAATTAGTGTATAGTAATACACTATATATACAAAAGTATGTGGACCCTTTAAGTCAGTGGATTCGGCTATTTTTGCCACACCCGTTGCTGACAGGTGTATAAAATCAAGTATACAGCCATGCAATCTCCCTAGACAAACATTGGCCTTAATGAAGAGCTCAGTGACTTTCAATTCGGCACTGTCTTAGGATGCCACCTTTCCAACAAGTCAGTTTGTAAAGTTTCTGCCCTGCTAGAGCTGCCCCGGTCAACTATAAGTGTTATTATTGTGAAGTGGAAACGTCTAGGAGCAACAACGCCTCAGTCACGAAGTGTTAGGCCACACAAGCTGACTGGATGGTAACGCAAGTGCTGAAGTGCGTAGCGCGTGAAAATCATCTGTCCTCGGTTGCAACACTTACTACCGAGTTTCTAACTGCCTCTGGAAGCAAGGTCACCACAACAACTGTTCGTCGGGAGCTTCATGAATTGGGTTTCTATGGCCAAGCAGCCGCACACAAGCCTAAGATCACCATGCGCAATGCCAAGTGTTGGCTGGAGTGGTGTAAAGCTTGCCGCCATTGGACTCTGGAGCAGTGGAAACGCGTTCTCCGGAGTAATGATTCAAGCTTCACCATCTGGCATCCCAACGGACAAATCTGGGTTTGGCCGATGCCTGGAGAACGCTACATGCCCCAATGCATAGTACCAACTGTAAAGTTTGGTGGAAGAGGAATAATGGTCTGGGGCTGTTTTTCATGGTTCGGCCTAGGCCCCTTAGTTCCAGTGAAGGGAAATCGTAACGCTACAACATTCTAGACAATTCTGTGCTTCCAACTTTGTAGCAACAGTTTGGGGAAGGCCCTTTCCTGTTTCAGCATGACGATGGCCCGTGCATAAAGCGAGGGCCATACAGAAATGGTTTGTCGAGATCTGTGTGGAAGAACTTGACTGGCCTGCACAGAGCCCTGACCTCAACCCCATCGAACACCTTTGGGATGAATTGGAACGCTGACTGCAAGCCAGGCCTAATCGCCCAACGTCAGTGCCCAACCTCACTAAGGCTCTTGTGGCTGAATGTAAGCAAGTCCCCTCTGCAATATTCTGACATCTAGTGGAAAGCCTTCCCATAAGAGTGGAGGCTGTTTATAGCAGCAAAGGGGGGACCAACTCCATATTGATGCCCATGATTTTGGAATGAGATGTTTGTCAAGCAGGTGTCCAGATACATTTGTTCATGTAGTGTATAATTAACAAAACCTGGAGCCATATGGATCAATTATCTCAGTGCCGATTTAGGATCAGTTTTGCCTTTTACATAACCATGAATAGAATGGCATGGACAGGGGTAACTGATCCTAGATCAGCCCTCCTACTCTTGATACACGCTGCCCTTGATTTAACTTCCCCATCCCTCTCTCACCCAGTCCTGTGGAGACCGCACTTTAAATCTCCACGACTACGGGATGCTGTTGCCGTGCGGCATCGACCGTTTCCGGGGGGTGGAGTTTGTGTGCTGTCCGTCAGACAGGGAGACCGACAGCACTGAGCAGGACGAGGATGACTCGGATGTGTGGTGGGGAGGAGCCGAGACTGACTACACTGACAACAGGTACACACACACACACACACAGGAGCTCATACAGTACTCACTTAAATTCATACTTATACTGTCCTCGTCCCCAGGCTATTGCGCACAGTGCATATCAGCCATATCAACGATTCAAAGTTGGCCTTAGTGAGAGGGACCATAGAATGCTATGGGAGTGACCTACTGAGTAAAGTATTTTATTTAATTTTAGCTAATCACACGACTGCGAGGCGCAACATAAGGGCAACGTAAACTGAAGTGCGCAAGACACATACAGGGGAGGGCTAGGGGGAAGGTGCTGTGGAATATGATTGGTTGGTACATTAAGCCAATGCCTATGCGCCAGGAGTTTCTACCGGTCTTTCTGTATTGGCCAACAGCGGCCAAGTTTGACACGCTGGTCCACCAGACAAAAAGTCTGGGCGGAAGTGTCTGGGAACGAGATTCTATTTATACTAGCACTCACACACATACAGTACACTCACTCATAACAACATTACTCACACACATCCTCACCCCTCCTATTTTTCTCCCTCTCTCCACCTCCCTCCATCCCTCTCTTCCTCCATCCCTCTCTTCCTCCATCCCTCTCTTCCTCCCTCCATCCCTCTTCCTCCCTCCATCCCTCTCTCAGTATGGCAAGGGGGGCAGCAGAGCCAGCTGAATCCACGCCCCAGCAGCAACAGGAGGAAGAGGAGGAGGAGACGGAGGAGACGGCCCCAGCCATGGTAGAGGAAGATGATGATGAGGAGGAGGGGCAGGAGGTGCTGGACAACGACCAGGATGGAGACGGGGATGAGGACGAGGAGGATGATGATGATGACGTCATTGACGAGCGCGACGATAGCGAGCCCACCACCAACATTGCCATGACTACCACGACAACTACTACCACTGAGTCTGTGGAGGAAGTGGTCAGAGGTGAGAGGAACTGGGAGGGCCATGTGTGTGTGTGTGTACATCATTTACTCTGCTTCTCTATTTAAAGGTTGAGTGAGTGTATGCAGGGGTGGAATTGGGAGGGGGGGGCAAATCTAGAAACTTACCACTGTAAATCAGTAGGAATTCAGCTAAATCCCCACCCCCCCCATAAGTTCACACACCATTGGTATGCTCATGCCTGTACGATTATAAGTATACTTTCCAAACAGCACCTTATTCCCTATATAGTCCACCTACTTTTTGACCAAGGCTCATAGTGCACTACTTTTGACCAGAGGCCTATGTAGGGAATAGGCCGAGTGCCATTTGGGACTCGCTCTGTGTGTGTGTGCTGACGGCTCCTCGTCCCCCCACCAGAGGTGTGTTGGTCGAATGCGGAGACGGGCCCATGCCGTGCCATGCTTGCACGCTGGTACTTTGACCACGAGGAGGGCCGCTGTGCCCAGTTCATCTATGGCGGCTGCGGTGGCAACCGCAATAACTTTGAGTCGGAGGAGTACTGCCTGTCTGTATGCAGCAACGTCAGTAAGTCAGTCACAGACAGCATCCTATCTACCTGTCTGTCTGCGTGTCCACGTCTGAAAGCTTGCCTCTTCCGTTAGCCCTCTGGCTAGCTAGCTGCTAACCACGCTAATAATACTTCACGTTACATGCTAACCTCTGGTCTCACTAACCACCACTTGTACTGCCTGTCTGCGGCTGCACTGTTAGTAAGTCAGTCACACAGACTACTTCTCTGTCTGCGTGTAGTGTCCATGGCGGCTAGTTACCTCTGACTAGCTAGCTGTTAACCTCGCTAGTTCTCGCTAACCTGTGGTCTCACTTAACTACATCTTGTTGTACTGCCTGTCTGTCTGCAGCATCATCAGTAAGTCTGTCACATGGACAGCAGAGCTTCTTGCCTAATTGTCTGTCTGTGTAGCACTGTTAGTGTCCACATCTGCTAGCTAGTTTCTGGTTAGCCATCTAGCTAGCATCTGGCCCTAGCCGTCTGGCTACTTTGGTGCTAACTACAATAACCATGTCTGCTAGCCGCTAACCACTCTGGTCTCACTAACCGCCAAGCATTGTGTGTTTACTGTCGGCTTAGGCGATATACCGGGGTATTTTGAAATACAGACGGTATGATTTTCAATACCGTTAAAAATAATACATGTGTTTATACTATACCCCTGCCTCGCGGGGTTGCGTGCTACGCCACGGCTTATAACCATAAGTTAAGTATATAACAAATCTAAGATGTGTCAAATAAATGTTATCCGGTTTGCTAACTGCTAGCTAAGGGGCTAGATGTAAAGATGAAGCTTGTTACCTAAATTGTTTTGTGTGTACATTCAGTAATACTGTATACCCCGGTATGGTACAGAAACGGTATGACTGAAGATCTAGATACCGCCCAACCCTAGTTTACTGTACACATGGACGAATACATTCACACACTTATCTTTTAACCTGTTTGTGGGTTTTAGAAGACATGAAAACAAGTGATTTCACCTGTTTTTCCACTGATTCCGTATGAGCGAACAATGTGTGGGGGTTTCTCTCTCACGCTGATTTGAGTGTTGTGGGAGGCAGTCACATGACAGTCAAGTGTGTGTGTGTGTGAACGAGAACATATGATCCAACCAGCGATGGTTCACTCTCGCCTCCCCCTACTTTCTATCTATACAGTCTCTTATCTCTCACTAATCCTGTTTTTCACTCCATCTCACCTTCTCTGTAGCAGCCTCTGAAATTCTGTGTGTGTGAGCGCGCGTGTGAGATGTCCACTTGGTTGAACATATCGGAGGTGTGAAAGACAGTTCTATAGTATGGGAACGAGACTACAGCTTGTGTTTCCACCAACTAGCAACCCTCTACGCTCACACACTCCCTCTGCGCCTCGCAACCTCACCTTTCACATGGTCGTCGAGCGGTCACTGCATGATCAACAAGCGTTCACAGCGGGGTCAAAGCCAAGGGATCACACTGCGTTCAGAACTAAAGACGGGACTCCCTTGTTTAGGCTTGGCTTGTATGACTTTATCCATGAATTACATCATGGCCACATAGAGCGAACACAGGGCAGAGTCCAATTTAGACTTCCAAGTTAGAATTGTATTAATTGTTCTGCTTTGTTCGGATCGCAAACTGCTCTTGGTTGTTTTGGGACTATTGAGTGTCTGTGAAATGAAGTCATGTGCTAATCTCTGGGAGACAAACTAAAACCAAAAAACAACCTTATCTCACACACACACACACACACACACACACACACACACACACACACACACACAGGTTCCGATGTATCAAATCAACACTTCCTTATTCATTTATGTAATAATGTAAGAAATAATACATTTATGCAGTTTAATCAAGGACTGATGATGATGATGATAGGTATGTCACGTAATGTGACACATACATACATACATACTCATACTTTAACCTGAGGGTATTTCACAACATCGTTACACTCAGAATGATATTACATAAATGAAAGCGATTTACTTTTTAATGTCAAACAGATAGATACAGGTCATGCAAGGTATCCCAGCCTTAAGGCATAACAGCTTTTTAGTAGGTTCTTCTGTAGTAGAATAAATGGGGGAATTGCTAAAGTAACTATATTCTAGAGAAGATTTTAATCAAACATCCAAATGACTTGGAATGTCTATGGCAGTCACATTTAATGGAAGAGACTAGGTTTAAAAAAAATCCTGGTAACTACCCCAAAAGGTTTTGCAGAAATCGCGGTTGGAAGACTCCCGGAATCAGAAGGGAATAAGCATGAAATCTGGAGTCCTCCAACCCGGACACAGACACCCAAACGCACACCTCTGCTTTTTAACTCTGTATTGTTTACTCTCGTTCACTCGCTCGATGAATCACTAACCAACCTGTTGTTGCTAACACTAGTATTATTTTAGTTATCTAGCTTTAGTGTCTGCTGTTATGGAGCTGCTACATAGTGTTGGTAGCTTGGAACGTCTGTGTTTTTACTTTGTTTATTGCTATTATATTACTGCCTCCGGTTCCTTATTGCAATCAAGTCAAATCAAATAATCTGAAGGCACTTATTGTAAGTCACTCTGGAAAAGGTCTGGATTTTGAAGAAGAAAGCAATGAAAGAAGAAACATAGAAAAAGGAATGGGGGGGAGGTGAAGGAATGATGGGGATATCTGAAGACCATATTACAGGAGTCATTTTCTAAATTTCTCTCCTCAATTACACCCTTACCCCTCTCCTCCATGTCCATCTACCCTGCTCCCCCCACCACCCAGTGCCCACCGCCGCCCCCAGCTCTCCCAACGCTGTGGACCGTTATCTGGAGACACCTGGGGATGACAACGAACACGCCCACTTTGCCAAGGCCAAGGAGAGCCTGGAGGCCAAACACCGCGAGAGGATGTCCCAGGTAAGATAGAGGGAGCGAGAAGGGTAGGGGGGGGGCAAAGGTGGAGGGTGGGGTGGAGGGGAGGAGATGTGGAGGGAGGATGGAGAAGGGGTGAGGTTGGGGAGGGTCGAGAGTGAGGGAAGGGTGGAAGCGAAGACACTGTCGAGGTGAAAATACATGGAAAGGAAGGAAAGAAAGAGAAGGGTAGGGAGAGGAAGGGGTTAGATACAGCAGTAACCTGCCTTTCTTCTTGCATGTGTGTAGGTGATGAGGGAGTGGGAGGAGGCAGAGCGGGAGGCCAAGAGTCTACCTCGTGCTGATAAGAAGGCTGTCATCCAGGTCAGACACACAGAGGATACTCAAACATATTAATAAATGCTAAATCAGTGACTGTCAATGTCCATAGGTGTTGTGTGTCTGAATATTTGATAATAGCGTGGTGGTGTTCGGGATTCTTACTGTCTATCATTTTTATTTGTGTGTGTGTGTATCATATACTATGTGTGTCTTATCATGAACCTATCATCTATGTTAAATATGTTTGTATCATGTATAATAATTTGTGTGTGTGTGTGTGTGTGTCTATCACACAGCGTTTCCAGGAGAAGGTGGAGGCCCTGGAGCAGGAGGCAGCCAGTGAGCGGCAGCAGCTGGTTGAGACTCACATGGCCCGGGTTGAGGCCCTGCTCAATGACCATCGCCGCCTGGCCCTGGAGAGCTACCTGACCTCCCTGCAGGCCGAACCACCCAGGGTAGGTAGAGAGTACATAGTAACAGAGTATAAACACACAGGTAGAGAGTACAGACACACACACATTGTTGCCTGGCCCTGTAGAGCCACCGAACCACCCTGCAGTCCCAGCCACCCAGGGTAGGGACACATACACATACAGTAGATATGGATCCTCCTACCATTGTCTTACTCCCCCCCCACACACAGACCGACGACCCCTTTTTTCCTTTTCTCCTCCTTTCTCTCCCTCTACCCCCCCCTTTCTCTCTAGCCTCGTCATGTGTTCAGCCTATTGAAGAAGTATGTCCGTGCAGAGCAGAAGGACAGACAGCACACCCTTAAACACTTTGAGCACGTCCGCATGGTCGACCCCAAGAAGGCCGCACAGATCCGACCCCAGGTAATAAGCCCACTAAGGCCCTTTTAAAAAAAACACATTTTAATGTGTTTTACATGGTGACAGTCATTTTGTTGTCATTCTCATGAAGGCCAGTGAAGGCCGAAACAACAATTTGATTTGAACTCGAATTAGATGAATAAAGATTTTTATTGATGTCCTTATTACTTTTTGCACGCACCTCGTCTCACGTTGGTTGAGCGCCTTCTACTCCTCTCCAGTGCAGAAAAAACAAAATATTTGCCATTTGTACCAAATAAAAGAATAAACCTTGAAACAACAGTTCTCATCCACTCCCAATGCAAAAATGTGCTCACACGCATAAACACCTATACACCGCTGAAGGGTATTTTGGTAAACTCCTGACATGTACGGCTCACAGAAGATAGCTTTTTATTAAATAGCATTCAAATGTACTTGTAGGTACTGACCCACCTGCGTGTGATTGAGGAGAGGATGAACCAGTCCCTGGGTCTGCTCTACAAGGTGCCCGGAGTGGCCGACGATATCCAGGACCAAGTTGGTGAGTGTTATTTTCAGTCTCTTCTCTCCTTCATTAACCAGGTAAAGGTTGACCGGGTCTGTGTGCAAGCATTAACTCATATGAACCAGTAACCACACTGTCACCAA
This sequence comes from Salvelinus namaycush, assembly GCF_016432855.1. Classification (NCBI taxonomy): domain Eukaryota; kingdom Metazoa; phylum Chordata; class Actinopteri; order Salmoniformes; family Salmonidae; genus Salvelinus; species Salvelinus namaycush. The sequence continues at coordinate 39,296,950 of NC_052313.1, forward strand.
CCACTATCCATAGTTTATATCCACAAAACCCTCATCCACTTTCACTGTCATTCGTGATACAGATAATCATATAACATCATGACATCTCTCAATTCTCGCCTCCACCTCCGTCAAATCAATAACTATAACGTCTCCTTCCCACTCCCTCCCTCTCTGTGTTTGTCTGGGTCTTGAGTTGTGTGCGTCACCGAACCATCTGTGTCTGAGTCAGTCTCGGACTCTGTCTAGTTTCCCCTCCTCTCAGGCTGCTCCCCTGCCCTCTGCTCGCACACACACACCGCCTCCCAGCAACACAGACATTGGTTTGCTTTTCTCCTTTCATTAAAACAAATGAGAACAGAGCGTGACATTGTGTTTCAAGTGAAGTGCCTGAGGAAGTCCCTATATAGTGCACTGCTTTTGACCAGGGCCCATAAGGTACCTACAGAGCATTCTGAAAGTATTCAGAGCCCTTGACTTTTTCCACATTCTGTTAGGTTACAGCCTTATTCTAAAATGGATTAAATCGTTTTCCCCCCTCATCAATCTACACACAATAACCCGTAATGACAAAGCAAAAACAGGTTTTTATAAATTTGTACAAATGTATAAAAAAATATATATATATCACAATTTCATAAGTAATCAGACCCTTTACTCAGTGCTTTGTTGAAGCACCTTTGGCAGCGATTACAGCCTTGAGTCTTCCTGGGTATGACGCTACAAGCTTTGCACACCTGGATTTGGGGAGTTTCTTCCAATCTTCTCTGCAGATCCTCTCAAGCTCTGTCAGGTTGGATGGGGAGCGTCACTGCACAGCTATCTTTCAGGTCTCTCCAGAGATGTTCGATCGGGTTCAAGTCCGGGCTCTGGCTGGGCCACTCAAGGACATTCAGAGACTTGTCTCAAAGCCACTGCTGCATTGTCTTCAAATCAAATGTTATTTGTCACATGCACTGAATACAACAGGTGTAGACCTTACAGTGAAATGTTTACTTACAAGCCCTTAACCAACAATGCAATTAAAACAAATAAACTGAAGTAAAAAATAGTAATAAGAAAAATAACTAATAATTAAGGAGCAACAATAAAATAGCGAGATGCTATATACAGGGGGTACCGGTACAGAGTCAATGTGTGGGGCACCGGTTAGTCGATGTAATTACGGTAATATGTACATGTAGGTAGAGGTAAAGTGACAATGCATGGATAGTAAACAGAGATTACCAGCAGCGTAAAAATGGGGATGGGGGGATAATGCAAATAGTCCGAGTAGCCATTTGATTAGCTGTTCAGGAGTCTTATGGCTTGGGGGTAGTAGCTGTTAAGAAGCCTTTTAGAGCTGGACTTGGCGCTCCGGTACCGTTTTCCGTGCGGTAGCAGAGAGAACAGTCTATAACAGAGAAGCTACGTCTGGTAAGACAAGGGGTGAGGGGGGGGTGTCCTTTTGTCAATAACAGCTGGTGCACGATGTCCAATATTAAAGAAGTCTAGAGGTATTGCTTGCCTGAGGTAGAGTACCTTATGATAAGCTGTAGACCACACTATCTACCAAGAGTTATCATCTGTAATATTCGTAGCCATCTATTTACCACCAAAGACCTATGCTGGCACTAAGCGCGCACTCAATGAACTCTATAAGGCCATAAGCAAACAAGAAGATGCTCACCCAGAAGCGTCGCTCCTAGTGGCCAGGGACTTTAATGCAGGCAAACTTAAATCAGTTTTACCACATTTTTACCAGCATGTCACAACCAGAGGGGAAAAAAACTCTGGACCACCTTTACTCCACACACACAGATGCATACAAATCTCTTCCCTGCCCTCCATTTGGCAAAACTGACCATAATTCTATCCTCCTGATTCCTGCTTACAAGCAAAAACTAAAGCAGGAAGTACCAGTGACTTGCTCAATACAGAAGTGGTCAGATGGAGCGGACTGTTTTGCTAGCACAGACTAGAATATGTTCCCGGGATTCATCCAATGGCATTGAGGAGTATACCACCTCAGTCATCGGCTTCATCAATAAGTGCATCGACGACGTCGTCCCCATAGTGACCAGATGTACATATCCAACCAGAAGACATGGATTACAGGCAACATCCGGATCGAGCTAAAGGCTAGAGCTGCCGCTTTCAAGGAGTGGGACACTAATCTGGACACCTATAAGAAATAACGCTATGCCCTCAGACGAACTATCAAACAAGCAAAGCGTCAATACAGGATTAAGATTGAATCCTACTACACCAGCTCTGACGCTCATCGGATGTGGCAGGGCTTAAACTATTACGGACTACAAAGGGAAACTCAGACGCGAGCTGCCCAGTGACACAAGCATACCAGACGAGCTAAATGCCTTTTTATGCTCACTTCGAGGCAAGCAACACTGAAGCATTTGAGCGCACCAGCTGTTCTGGATGACTGTGTGATAACGCTCTCGGTAGCCGATGTGAATAAAACCTTTAAACAGGTCAACATTCACAAAGATGGATTACCAGGACGTGTACTCAAAGCATGCGCGGACCAACTGGCAAGTGTCTTCACTGACATTTTCAACCTCTCCCTGACTGAGTCTGTAATACCTACATGTTTCAAGCAGACCACCATAGTCCCTGAGGCTATAACGTAACAAAACATGGAAAATTGTCAAGGGGTCTGAATACTTTCCGTATGCACTGTATATAGGAAATGGTGGCCATTTGGGACTTATTCTATTGATCCTATTTTATTGTTGTCTTTGTATGTACTAATAAATAATCATAATTGTTCAGTTAGTCATTTACCATTCTACTGCAACAGTGTTGTTTTCTCTCCTTTTCTCTCTCTACCCTGGTTTTCCTTGTTTCTTACACCTTCCATCCTCCTCTTTCTATTCTTATCTCGCTCACTCTCTTCATCCTCCCTCTGCTGCTGTCTTTCACCTTCTTCCCCTTTTTCTATTTTCTTCTTTCTCCCACCTTATTCTCTTCCTTTTCCTCCATCTCCTCTTCCCCTCCCTCTCTCCTTCCCTCTCCAGAGTTGTTGCAGAAGGAGCAGGCAGATATGGCCCAGCAGCTGTCCAACCTGCAGAGTGACGTGCGGGTGAGCTACGGAAATGACGCCCTGATGCCCGACAGTCTTCCAGACAGCACCAGGGCTTCCCTGGACCTGCTGCCCCAGGAAGAAGACCTGGACATGGGCCTGGACGGACTGGGCTTCATCCACCCCGAGAGCTTCAACCAGGTCAACACAGATAACCAGGGTAGGTGTGCCTTAAGCTATGATCAATACACCCAGAATCAGGGTGTAGGTATAGTACAGACTACCAGGGTATACACCCATAATCAGGGTGGGAACAGACAGAACCAGGGTAGGTGTACTATACATAGAACCATGTTATAAATATATATATAAATGTACCGGATCCAGAACTGATTGTAGACAGCTGTCAGGGTCTTGACAGGGATGAGATCAAAGTGAAACTATATTAAGAAAATACTCATCCTCCCTTTTCACTTTCGCTCTCTCCCTAGTTGAACCTGTGGATGCCCGCCCTTTTCCTGATAGAGGCTTTCCAACACGACCAGTGTCTGGTCTGAAGCCAGAGGAGATCCCTGAGCTCAGGATGGAGGCAGAGGAGAGGCACAGCACCGGATTCGAAGTGCACCACCAGAAACTGGTATCTATACACACACATACCACCAAAGCTGGTACACATACACACTACTCCATTTTGTATATTTGCACTCTTTTCATAAATGGCCGCAGATACAAGCATCATGGAGTTATCCCAGACATATCCATGACTGTATCCATGCCCATATGGGTATATCCATATGTCTATTCATATGTATTGGCTGACCATTGGCATGGTAACCAAGGCGACCAGGGTTGGTAACTGGCGTCTACGATGCCAGGATGTTAGTTTCACACCAGCGCTAATTTATAATTGTCCTCAGATGAACGCTGTCAGAAATTGAAAACGCGACACACACACATTCACACTTCCAAAAATGAGTTTTGTGCCCAATTAAATCTCTTATACATTTACAATTTTCCTCATTAAATAAGGAAAAAAATTATGTAACACAACTTTAAGCTTACCTCTAAAATCCCTCGATAATGTAACTCTGAACCTTAATCCCAACTCTGAACCTTAATCATGTCTTTTGTATTCTGTCCAAACCCCAAATTATTCATACTCTCTCCAACTTAATTTCACCTTAATGCCTTGAACTCCTGACCCCAGATCTGTCCATAAATCCAGTCAGTATTTGTGATTGGTTGTGCAGTGTGATTTACAGTCCCTCTCTTTTTCTCACTCTCCCTCTTTCTCTCCTCTCTCTAGGTGTTCTTCGCCGAGGATGTCGGCTCTAACAAGGGCGCCATCATCGGGCTGATGGTGGGAGGCATCGTCATAGCGACCGTCATCGTCATCACCCTGGTGATGCTGAGGAAGAAGCAGTACACGTCCATCCACCACGGAGTCGTCGAGGTGAGGGGTAGAGGAGATGTGTGGACTTGTATTATTATCCTAGTGGGTACCGGAAATCCCCTAAACGTCCCCACAAGGATAGTAAAACAAGGGAAATTCTCCCACGAGAACAAAGGCTAGGGTTAGGAGGTAGGGTTAGGTTTGTGATTAGGACAAAAGGATTTTGAATGGAAATCAATTTTAGGTCTCCACAAGGGTAGTAAAAATATATGCTATGCATGCGTGTACTGTTTTTGACTTTGGCTCAGTGTTTCCTGTCTCTATTTCTGTTGTTTATGAGTTTGTTTGAGACTTGAATCTAAAGTCTGTGTAGAAGGTAAACAGTGCACATGTACCGTGTCTGCATGGGTACGAATCCATCCTACTGCATCAGTAAACATGTAAGGAGTGGGAACCGCCCCCACTCGTTTAACAACAACAACAACAAAAAAACGGCAATAGTGTATGACACGTGTCAAACACATTCCACGGATGGACGACTGTCTGCGGGATTTCGCTCCACCCTTGTACATGATTGATGAATTACGGTCACTAATCAGTAAGGAACTCCCCTCACCTGGTTGTCTAAGTCTTAATTGAACTGAAAAAACAAAAACCCGCAGACACTTTGCCCTCCGTGGAATGACTTTGACACCCCTGGTGTACGAGGACATACCATATTTTGTGTGTAACACATCTCTCTCTGTTCTGCAGGTGGATGCAGCAGTCACCCCTGAGGAGCGCCACTTGTCCAAGATGCAGCAGAATGGCTATGAGAACCCCACCTACAAGTTTTTTGAGCAGATGCAGAACTAAGGAATGACAAACCCCCTCTCACCCCTTTGACGGCTACCCAACCCCTCTAACCCTCCACACCCCTACGCCCTTAACTCTATCCCCACTCCAAACCAACCCTATCCTACCCTCAAGCAGTGCAGGTTGGAACCAGGCACCACTATCACTCCTGGTGTAGATGGAGACTGTCCCCTTCAACACTGGTCCAGAGTCAGTTTTTAGTTTGACTTGAAATGAGTTGAGGAATGGACTTGGGTAGGGAGATCTGACTCCAGACCAGTTATTTAAGGGGGCATTCTCTGGCTGTAGTGCCAGCCACACTGTCCCCAACCCTACACTACTGCATTCTCTCTATACACTGGGGAATAGGTGAGGTCTATGGGTCAATGAAGCCGCCTCCTATCCTTCCTCCCTCCCGCTTTCCTTCTCTGTGCGTTCATACGACAGCTGTGCTGTGTTAGGTCACACAAGGCTAAAATGATAATAATGATGATGATGTACTCTGAATGAGCTCTTTATTTTAGTTATTCTATCGTTTCCGGTTTTGTTTTTCAAAAAAGAAAGGAAAATTAGAAGAAGAAAAATCATATGTAAAGAGAAAAAAACGTCTTTTTTTAAATTGTGTGTAATGTAACAAAGTAGCTGTTCCTATTTAGTGCATGATGACAAAAATTACGACGGGGTTATTATTGGTAAATAAAAAAGATCTTTCTGCGTCTCCAGAGATTCTCACATAGAGATTATCATTCTAGCAGGATTGTACATTTACTATCTTTCTCGTGATCACGTGACTTAAATGACGTTGGATAAAAAAAAATATATGAATCTCGGTGAATGGGCTCTCTGCTTGGATATCATGTTAAATACACTGTAAGAGAGTTCTGTGATTTTTGGATTTGAAAGTTTCTTCCTTTTTTATTTCAACCATGCTATGTTCCTAAAACTGCGGGGGGTTGGCTAGATCCGTATTTGTATATTATTATTCGATTTATGATTATTATCTTTAGTTTATTGCGTTGGCATCCTATTGCGTTTTGCAGCCCTATTTAATTATGTATTTCTTTTTTTGATTCCATGTTGTCGTATTTTTTAAGATGTGGCGGGAAGGCCGGTTCCAGCCGGGGGAAGGGGAGAAGAGGGAGGGGGGTGGATGATTCTGTGTGTGTTCTCCAGTCTAGTTAGTGTTCTTGTTCCGGTTCTATGTTTCCGCAGAAATGAACAACACTCTTCTCTGTACATTGTTTGTGATATACAAGAACAACCCAATACCATTTTGGGCTTACTTACTCTTCCCAATCTGTTCCTTTCTTCCTTCGGCTCATCTTTCTCTCTCTGCTGAGACTATAAACAGAGCAGGATCAGTGCCTGGGGGGTGTGCATGTGAAAGATTGAGAGAAGGAAGGAAGGATTGAGGAAGAGGTAGAGGGAATTATACTAGCTGTTCCAGATGGATAGTCAGACAGGCAGTCTGTAAAATGAATTTCCAACCACCCTCCTCCCGTCTTTCCCATACTTCAGGCATGCTACTCACCTCTCTCAAGCACTTGTCTAGAGCCAGCCATACGACGACCTCTACCATGGCCTATAAGGCAACTTTTAGGGGGTAGCAGGGCCATCAATAATTGGATGGACTACAGTTTCAGTGAGGAGTAGTGCAAAATATCGGCCGGGGATAGGGTGCCATTTTGCGACACAGTACTAGAGGTAGGCAGTGTTGTGGTGGTGTGTAGAGCTGTGTGCATCACACACAGCTGCAGGTGGGTCAGTCCTTTGCTTGGGTTTTCAGAGGATGCATTACCTCACTATAGCCAGAATAAGGCAGTATGGAATGAGAGAGAGCAGGGTTTCTTCCTTTTTATTTCTCTGTGGCTTTATTTCCACTGTGTGTAATTGTGCAAGCCATTTGCTTTGACTGGAAAAACGCTTTCTACACTGTATTCCATAAATAAAGTTTTGAATCTACATACAGCTCTCACTGAGTCATGGCTCCTAAGTCTTGGGGGTTGGGGATATTTTCACTGCCGTCAAAGCCCATTTAGAATTGTAGTGTGTGTTCTTATGAATTATGCACTACCTCCTTTTAAGCACAGGACCAAATGATTCCCTGATCTAGATTTTGTTTTCTACTGATGCATAAGGTACCAAAGGAGAAAAAACAAGTGTTGTCCCCTAGTGGATCCACAAAGACCACACCTTAATTCCCCATGTGTGTGGATTCACATTCACACACACTTAACATTCAATTCATTCTGGTCACTGCAGTCCAAATGTCGGCAGGCACTGTTTACACACACGGTTAGGGTACAGTATTGTTCCCTGGGGTACAAAAGAGCAATATACGCAATGTACCTTCAGAGGTACACATGTGAAGGTACATTTCTGCTTCCCAGGGTGGACGTGTGGATTAGTGGGGGTGTAGCTTTCAGTCAGTTGTTTTTCACCAACCTTGAATGGATGTGTTGTACCAGTTTTTAAGTGGTGTATTGTTATATTAACGTTTGAGCATGTCTGGTGCCAGTTCTGAAGTTTTTATAAAGGCTTACATAAGAGCATGTGACAATAACTAACTAATTTAATATTGTAGCGACCATAACGCAACACTGAGCGACCTTGTCAAGAGGTACAGACCTCTTGGTTGTAATGGTTAGGGTGTTAGCTTGACAATTGCAGCGCCCAGGTTTGAGTCCTGGACTGGGCTTCTCCCTGAATTTGCTCCGTTGGTGTCAAAATTGGTATAGCAAAGAGGCGTGTACACGTGAGGGACTTGATATAGAGAAGAGGTACATTTTTGCCACTTAAAAGGAACAACTGGCTTTATCACTGGTGGTACCCTAAAAAGGCAAAAGTGTACATTTTCTAAACGTACAATTTTATACCTGTGGACTATGTGGTACACTATTGGCTCCTTTTAAGGTATATAAGCACCCTCTGTACTGCAAAATACCATAATTACGACAGTCCTGAATGAATCGTGAATAATGATGAGTGAGAAAGTTACAGATAAACAAATATTATACCCAGTGGTGACCCATCATTCAGGGCAGGTGGGGAAGAGCACCAACTGTTTAGCTAAAATAAACTTTTTTTGTTGCCTGTTTTGCATGTATTAACGCCAAAATAATGTGTCACATATCAGTTTGCAAAAAAAAGTAAAAAAGTTAATAGTTCAGTTTTTTGCTTTCTTGAGTAAGGCAGCTCCAAAATGCAGGTGTTTCAGCCTAGCTCAGTGCTGTCTGTGGTGGTGGGGCAGCCAGTGGAAAATACGGAGCATAGGAGTTAGTTATGTTCTCTAGTTGTGCTGTGATTGGCTCAGTGTTCTGTCACTCATGGGGACTCTACAGTACGTCACAGCAAAATCTACAGAGAGAGCTCGAAAATCATGTCAAGATCATTGGCTACAGAAAAGATTGTTCCAATGGCATTGCTGTCAATCCAGCACGACTTCTGCCATGTTCAAACAACTGGAAACGTCGGAACTGGGTGATCTCAGACTTCAGTCAGTTCAAGACAACTGGGAACTCCGAAAAAAACTAGCTCCAACTCGGTCATACAACTCGGAATTCCAAGTGGTGAACTCGTGCCTCTTTCTAGAGCTCCGACCTGAAGATCACTGATGTCATGATTCGACCTTGTTGTCTTGAAAGCACCATAAATCCAGAGAATGCCAGACATTGATGACAAAGTTTGCCACCTTCCTTAAGTGAGCACAGCACAACAAGTTGAGTCCAAAAATGTATTGTATGCTGCTGCATAAATAATGTAATATGCCAGGGAGATATGTATACTGTAGCTAAGAAAGTAATACTAAGTGTATGTTGTGTAGTAAGCTGTTAGTAGCCCTTGTGTCTCACCCTAATAATTTGGTCCCTTTCCCCCTCATAACTTAGCCTACTGTTCTGCACATGTAGCCTAGAGCATGTTCTAGAGAAATGTAATCATTGAATATTGTAAGAGCTTTCATTGTCTGCTTCTATGCCCCCTTTATTTATCTTACGGTTCTGACTTGATGTACAGGGAGAATAATGTAAGAACGGCCCATGTTCTCAATTCTGTCACTGTACATTTCAAAAGTGCTGAACAAATAGTTACAGTTGAAGTCGAAAGTTTACATACATTTTGTTGGAGTCATTAAAACTCGTTTTTCAACCACTCCACAAATTTCTTGTTAAGAAACTATAGTTTGGGCAAGTCAGTTAGGACATCTACTTTGTGCATAACACAAGTAATTTTTCCAACAATTGTTTACAGACAGATTATTTCACTTATAATTCACTGTATCACAATTCCAGTGGGTCAGAAGTTTACATACACTAAATTGACTGTGCCTTTAAACAGCTTGGAAAATTCCAGAAAATTATGTCATGGCTTTAGAAGCTTCTGATATGTGATGTCAATTAGCCTGAGTCAATTGGAGGTGTACCTGTGGATGTATTTCCTACCTTCAAACTCAGTGCCTCTTTGCTTGACATCATGTTAAAATCAAAAGAAATCAGCCAAGACCTATATATATTGAAGCAACATCTCAAGGCATTAGTCAGGAAGTTAAAGCTTGGTCGCAAATGTGTCTTCCAAATGGACAATGACCCCAAGCATACTTCCAAAGTTGTGGCAAAATGGCTTACGGACAACAAAGTCAAGGTATTAGAGTGGCCATCACAAAGCCCTGACCTCAATCCTATAGAAAATGTGTGTGCGAGCAAGGAGGCCTAAAAACCCAACTCAGTTACACCAGCTCTGTCAGGAGGAATGGGCAAAAATTCACCCAATTTATTGTGGAAAGCTTGTGGAAGGCTACCCGAAACGTTTGACCCAAGATAAACAATTTAAAGGCAATGCTACCAAATACTAATTGAGTGTATGTAAACTTCTGACCCACTGGGAATGTGATGAAAGAAATAAAAGCTGAAATAAATAATAAAATTTCACTTTCTTAAAATAAAGTGGTGATGCTGACTGACCTAAGACAGGGAATTTTTACTATGATTAAATGTCAGGAATTGTGAAAACTGAGTTTAAATGTATTTGGCTAAGGTGTATGTAAACTTCTGACTTCAACTGTATCAGTGGGAATAAGAGTGTATAAAATCCATCAGATATCCACTCTAAAAAATGTTTTAAAGAGGTTTAAAGGTGATATGCTCAATGCTGGATACAAATCTGGGCGGGACAGCTTGTTCCACCGAATCATGGGTTTCAGAGATGGAATGTCCACCGACCTGAGGGTAAACCTGCACCCCAGAACAGCCTTCCTCTCCTCTACTGTTCTCAATCCTGAAAGTTCATGTATTTAGTGTGTGTTTGTGTACGTGGCGAGTCTGTCTGCAATCTTGATGTTAAGGTTTTGAATGGTCTGAAGTTTTCTGACAAAATCGGAAGATTTTTATATATATATTTGTAATAATGACAATTACAACAATACTGAATGAACACTTTTATTTTAACTTTATATAATACATAAATCAAATAAATGTATCAAATAAATAATGAAAGATGTTCAATTTGGTTTAAATAATGCAAAAACACAGTGTTGGAGGAAAAAGGAAAAGTGCAATATGCTAAAAAGCTGGTGCTTCCTTTTAACATGAGTCTTCAATATTCCCAGTTAAGACATTTTAGGTTGTAGTTATTATAGGAATTATAGGACTATTTCTCTCTATACTATTTGTATTTCATATACCTTTGACTTATGTTCTTATAGGCACTATAGTATTGCCAGCCTAATCTCGGGAGTTGATAGGCTTGAAGTCATAAACAGCGCTGTGCTGTTCAAGCATTGCGAAGAGCTGCTGGCAAACACAGGAAAGTGCTGTTTGAATGAATGCATACGAGCCTGCTGCTGCCTACCACCGCTCAGTCAGACTGCTCTATCAGATATCAAATCATAGACTTAATTATAATATAATAAACACACAGAAATATGAGCCTTAGGTCATTAATATGGTAAAATCCGGAAACTATCATTTCGAAAACAAAACGTTTATTCTTTCAGTGAAATACGGAACCGTTAAGTATTTTATCGAACGGGTGGCAACCCTAAGTCTAAATATTGCTGTTACATTGCGCAACCTTCAATGTTATGTCATAATTATGTAAAATTCTGGCAAACTAATTACGGTCTTTGTTAGGAAGAAATGGTCTTCACAGTTTGCAACGAGCCAGGCGGCCCGAACTGCTGTATATACCCTGACGCGAATGCGCTTTTGTTAAATCATCACCCGTTTGGCGAAGTAGGCTGTGATTCGATGATAAATTAACAGGCACTGCATTGATTATATGCAACGCAGGACAAGCTAGTTAAACTAGTAATATCATCAACCATGTGTAGTTAACTAGTGATAATGTTAAGATAAAAAAAAGATAAGCTAAGTTTAATGCTAGCTAGCACCTTGCCTTGGCTCCTTGCTGCACTCGCCTAACAGGTGGTCAGCCTGCTACGCAGTCTCTTCGTGGATTGCAATGTAATCGGCCATAATCGGCGTCCAAAAATGCCGATTACTGATTGTTATGAAAACTTGAAATTTGCCTTAATTAATCGGCCATGCCAATTAATAGGTCGACCTCTAATCTCTGGTACTCTCTGATGACTGTTCCGGGCGTTGCTCCTCCTTTTTTTCTGCATAGTACCCTCAGGTGGTTCATTCGCTTCCTTCACTCCTTCTCAAGGCATTCTATGTGGGCACTCCCGGACATGTTTTCTTGAAATGTGACCCCAAGGAACTTAACTATTGGGGTCGTCTGGAGTGCCTGTATATACAGTTTACGGCGCACTTGCTTAGTTCTTTTGGGGTTTCTGGAGAAGAGTAAGCATTGGGTCTTCAAGGGGTTGAACTTGAGCCACCACAAATTGGCCTAGTTCTCGATCTCTGTTATGCTCCTCTGTAGCTTTTTTCCATCATGGGCAAAGGCCCAATAACAGAGATCTGCTGCGAACTGGGCCACTTGTCCCGCTCTTGGGTGGGGGTAATAAATATCACAGATGTACATTAAAAACAGTAGAGGACTGAGGTAAAGCCAACTAGGAGAGGAGGTAAAGCCAATTTATGCTTGCTCTGGCAATGCAACCCAGAGGCTCCGTACGGAGTGTGTGACGCAACACCAAATCAAGCTTTGTACCGCATCGGCGTGCGCCACCCAAATTTTGTAACAATGAGGAGGACTCCGCATAGCTGCGTATAGCTCAACATTGACATGATTGGTTGACGGTAGGTGGGGGTGGTATATTCTGTTCATATTCACAAACTCACTTCCTCGACAACAAACATGGAGTACTTTGATGAAAGGCTTTCAGAACAAGTTCACAAATAAAAAACATCTTTATGAAACCTTGTCGGGATTTCAAAGACACGAAAATGAGTTTGAACTCCTGGCTAGAGATCGGGGAAATATATGGAAATGTCTGCTCTACTCAAAATTACAACCAACTAATTGCAGCATTACGGCAAAAATGGAAGAGGCAAGTAGAAGGGGGAGAAAGTAAGGAACTTGTCTGTCGGGACCTGCATTAAAGACCAAAATTGGTCAAAGAAAATTGTGATAAATAAAAAGTATACCAGTTTCATTTAAGGAACCAAAAAATTGACAGCTGTGCCACATAGATTGCAAAATAGTTGGGAAGAGATTTTTGATGTTACCTATTCCATGACACATGGAACTGATACACAAAACGAAGCCGGATTCAAAACAGAGCTTTTCAATTTAAATTATTATACAAAATTATTGCAACCAGTAGAATGTTATATAGATGGGTGATACAACCATCCCAGCTCTGCAGATCTTGCTGCAACGAGACAGAATCATTAGATAATTTGTTTTGGTACTGTCCTTATGTAGTTTCAGGAATGGCTGAAGAATTGCAACATTTATCTGGCGCTTACTCTGCAAATAGCACTGCTGGGTAATTTAAAAAGTCATAGTCAATCGATTAATAATATAATAATACTCTTAGCAAAACATTTTATCTTTAATTTACAATATGTACAATCTATGAGAATAAAAATGTTCTAAACTTTTGTGAAACATCAGAGTACAGTTGACGAATATATAGCAAATAGAAAAAGCAGCCAACAAGTGCTCAGAATATGTGGGAATTCCTTCAAGACAGCTGGAAAAGCATTCCAGGTGAAGCAGGTTGAGAGAATGCCAAGAGTGTGCAAAGCATTGTCTTTTTGTTTAGCCAATTGCTTGTAATTACCTGGATGGCTATAGAGATTAGCCCTGAATCACTACAAGTGGTGGGGATGCCTATGATAGCTCCCCGAAGCGCCAGAAGTATGAATGCTCTGACTTCTCGCTCCTTACCGCATCGCTGTGCGCATCCCAAATGTATTAACAATGCAGAGGGCTCTGTATAGCTCTGCATTTACATTATAGGTTGACGGTAGGTGGGTGCAGGAGGTCCTATATAAACACATAACTCACACGTACACATCACTAAGGACTTAACATGGTCCACACACACACACGCACAGTCATGAACAGGGCACAGGCAGCGCCTCTTTCACCTCAGAAGGCTGAAGAGATTTGGCATGGGCCCTCAGATCCTCAAAAAATTATACAGCTGCACAATCAAGAGCATCGTGACTGGTTTCATCACCACTTGGTATGGCAATTACACCACCCTTGATCGCAAAGCGCTAGAGAGGGTGTTGCGGACAGCCCAGTACATCACTGGGGCCGAGCTCCAGGCCATCCAGAACCTCTGTAGTTATGAGACTTGAAATTGAGCTCAGGTGCATCCTGTTTTCATTGATCATCCCTGAGATGTTTCTACAACTGGATTAGAGTCCACCTGTGGTAAATTCAATTGATTGGACATGATTTGGAAACGCACACACCTGTCTATATAAGGTCCCACAGTTGACAGTGCATGTCAGAGCAAAAACTAAGCCATGAGGTCGAAGGAATTGTCAGTAGAGATCCAAGACAGGATTATGTTGAGGCACAGATCTGGGGAAGGGTACCAAAAAATATCTCTAGCATTGAAGGTCCCCAAGAACACAATGGCCTCCATCATTCTTAAATGGAAGAAGTTTGGAACCACCAAGACTCTTCCTAGAGCTGGCCGCCTGGCCAAACTGTGCAATCGGGAAAGAAGAACCTTGGTCAGGGAGGTGACCAAGAACTCAATGGTCACTCTGAAGGAGCTTCAGAGTCCCTCTATGAAGCTTGGAGAATCTTCCAGAAGGACAACCATCTCTGCAGCACTCCACCAATCAGGACTTTATGGTAGAGTGGCCAGACAGAAAACAATCCTCAGTAAAAGGAACCTGACAGACCACTTAGAGTTTGCAAAAAGGCACCGAAAGACTCTCAGACCATGAGAAACACGATTCTCTAGTCTGCTGAAACCAAGATTGAACTCTGGGCCTGAATGCCAAGCGTCACTTCTGGAGGAAACCTGGCACCATCTCATGGTGGTGGCAGCATCATGCTGTGGGGATGTTTTTCAACGGCAGGGATTGGTAGACTAGTCAGGAATGAGGGAATGATGAACAGAGTAAAGTACAGAGAGTAAATTTTTTTCTCTGTATATACTCTTTTCTCTGTATATATCAATGATGTTGCTCTTGCTGCTGGGGATTCTCTGATCCACCTCTACGCAGACGACACCATTCTGTATACATCTGGCCCTTCTTTGGACACTGTGTTAACAAACCTCCAAACGAGCTTCAACGCCAGGTTCTGACTTAGAATATGTGAACAACTACAAATACCTAGGTGTCTGGTTAGACTGTAAACTCTCCTTCCAGTCTCACATTAAGCATCTCCGATCCAAAATTAAATCTAGAATTGGCTTCTTATTTTGCAACAAAGCCTCCTTCACTCATGCTGCCAAACATACCCTCGTAAAATTGACTATCCTACTGATCCTTGACTTCGGCGATGTCATTTACAAAATAGCCTCCAACACTCTACTCAGCAAACTGGATGTAGTCTATCACAGTGCCATCTGTTTTGTCACCAAAGCCCCATATACTACCCACCACTGCGACCTGTATGCTCTCGTTGGCGGGCCCTCGCTACATATTCGTTGCCAAACCCACTGGCTCCAGGTCATCTATAAGTCTTTGCTAGGCCTTATCTCAGCTCACTGGTCACCATAGCAACACCCACCCATAGCACACGCTCCAGCAGGTATATTTCACTGGTCATCCCCAAAGCCAACACCTACTTTGGCTGCCTTTCCTTCCAGTTCTCTGTTGCCAATGACTGAAAATCACAGAAGCTGGAGACTTATCTCCCTCTCTAACTTTAAGCATCAGCTGTCAGAGCAGCTTACCGATCACTGTACCTGTACACAGCCCATCTGTAAATAGCACACCCAACTACCTCATCCCCATATTATTATATATATATTTTTGCTCTTTTACACCTGTGTCTCTACTTGCACATCATCATCTGCACATCTATCACTCCAGTGTTAATGCTAAATTGTAATTATTTTGCCTCTATGGCCTATTTATTGCATTACCTCCCTAATCTTACAACATTTGCACACACTGTACATAGATTTTTCTATTGTGTTATTGACTGTACGTTTGTTTATGTGTAACTCTGTGTTGTTGTTTTTGTCGCACTGCTTTGCTTTATCTTGGCCAGGTCACAGTTGTAAATGAGAACTTGTTCTCAACTGGCCTACCTGGTTAAATAAAGGTGAAGAAAAAAAAAATATATAGTATTTATAGTATTATAGTATTAATTATATGAATTATAGTATTACAATTATGTATTTTATTTCAGGAGATCATAGACAACTAAAATCAGATTAATGAGATTAATACAATCAGTAGATTACTACACATCCAAATGTCAATAGCCTAAAGAAAAACAAACACATTTAGAGGACTGTACAAAAAAGTTGAGGGAATGACGAAATCAGTTGTGTAAATCCAGCAAGTATGTTTTTTTGTGTGACAGTTGGTGCTTTGCCACAGTGGCAAAGACATGCACCTTCAAGGCATAGACTAGTTTGATTTTCATTTCAGAAATAAAATACCAAATAAGGTAGCAAATAAAGCACAATTATTATGTCAGTGATATGAAAGCTGTGCACATTGCCATGATAAAAAATGTGTACTGCTGAAAAGAACATCGCTGTAGACATGCGCAGCCAGGACGCGCGTTGATGTTCGCGAACACGACCGATTGAAAAAATACCCACAATGCAAAGCTGCTTATCACATTGGGGTAATCACTCTGTGAACGAGTGTCAAATTCAAGGTGAGTGGTGTTTTTCCAGCAGAGTTAAACTTTTCATTGTATTAACGACAAATCTTACATGTTCATGCTAATACAAGTCATAGCTAGCTGGTAAGAGACACATGATAACGCGAGTGCTAGCTAGCTAGGGAACGTTATCAAGGATCGACTAATACTGTAAGTTAGCTAGTGTCATGTATTTTTTGTTGTTGTTGCTTCAGATGCATGTATGGAAGATATGCACAGGGTTGGGTTTCCACAGCCACGTTACCACCGTCAGCTAACGTTATCTACAGTAGCTAAGTTAGCGAGGAACCGTTAACTTCAGCTAACTACTGTACATACACCGTTTAGTTTCCGCTGGTAATATAACGTTCCATGTTCAGTTTAACTAGTTTGGTAGCGTTACTGTCAAAGTTAACTGTTGTAATTTGTCCCTCTCTCTGTTTGACAGTATGGCGCTTCATAAACTATTCCGTCTGTCCTCGCTGTTCCGCTCCGCGGTGTCATTGACACTGCGCAGGAATATCGGCCTGTCTGCTGTTCTCTTCAACCGGGCCAAGGACTTGGACCCTATCCAGAAACTATTCCTAGATAAGATCCGCGACTACAGCACCAAGAGCAAGTGAGTGCAATAAATAACCGCACTATTTGTCCTACTGTCACTGCTGGCCTACTCTAATTGACATGTTTCTTCATGTTGGTAGGCTAAAAGTTAGCTAGGCTTAAGTGGAATGACCCGTGATGTCATGACAGAGATGGTGGCAGGGAGTCTGCACGTCCTTTTAGCACTGCAGAGCTATTTGTAGAAGGCTGGGCCATATGTTCAGTAGGTGAACGTTCTGGGACGTTGCAAATAGAAATGTCAGGAACAGAGCTGGCAGACTTGATTCTTGATTATACAGTACATGTCAGAGTAGGGTTTATTTTACATAATATATTTCTATCTGAACGTTCCTCAATGTTGTGCCCCTTCTGAACCCGGCCCTATATGTCAAGATGGCAAGATTCATGAAACGCATAGGATGCTGAAGGTGTGTTTATAGGGTATACATGTCTGACTCATTATAGGGTATTATAATTATAGGGCTGACTAGTTATGTGGTTTCTTGAGCTCACCCATTGCAACAACAGTAGGGCTGTCCCCCCCCAAAAAAAATCTTGGTCGACCAAGATTTGTCTGTTCTGTGTTTTAGTCAAATCAACTGTATTCATTGAGCTTGTCTGACGCTTTAATCACACTGTTTGATTAGGCCGGGCTGTGTTACAAAAAAAAAAAGACAGTAAGTGACTTTGACAATCACCTGTTGTCTCTCCTCCCTGCTGCAATGACCACCACAGAACATCAGTGTTTATCGTGCTCTCCGTCTCTCCGGAAGCCACTCTTCAGTAAAAGGCAATTGACAGCCCGCTTGGAGTTTTCCAAAAGGCACTAAAGAACTGTATTCTATGAGAAACAAGATTCTCTGGTCTGATGAAACCAAGATTGAACTCTGGGCCTGAATGGCAAGTGTCACATCTGGAGGAAACCTGGCACCATCCCTACGGTGAAGCATGGTGGTGGCAGCATCATGCTGCTGGGATGATTTTCAGCGGCAGGGACTGGGAGACTAGTTAGGATCGAGGGAAAGATGAACGGGGCAAAGTACAGAGATCCTTGATGAAAACCAGCTCCAAAGTGAAGGGGTCTGAATACTTTCCAAATGCAACTATGTGCATGATTTATAAAGCCAGGCACATTTAATAGTTAGGCTACTGATTTCTAGACCTAATTAAGTTTGTTTCCTCACTTCTCTTAGACAATAAGAGGAGACACCTGAAACCCCACCTCTTTAAGGAATACCTAGGATAGGATAAAGTAATCCTTCTAACCCCCCCCCCCCTTAAAAGATTTAGATGCACTATTGTAAAGTGGTTGTTCCACTGGATATCATAAGGTGAATGCACCAATTTGTAAGTCGCTCTGGATAAGAGCGTCTGCTAAAGGACTTAAATGTAATGTAAATGTAAATAAGGCAAGGGCTGTTTTTTCGTCTCATTCTGCTGCTGCCGCCACTGCATCGTTCAACTTCAATATGCTGGTTAACTTTGCTATTATGCTGTTAGGTTCTTATTTTTCAGAGTAAATAACTCACGGACACTAGAGAAGCTTAACCAAGTTTAATTATTCCCAAAGGGTCGACACAGCTGTATTCAGACAAAAAACAATTTCTCACCATCACAGGTATACTCCCCTTTAGACACTCCTCCTTCTCTCCAATCCTTACCCTCTTCCTGTGGAACCATAAGATGTAACAGGATAATAAACCCTTATTACTCCCTTCGGGGATCTGACCTCCTCACCTCAACCCCTCCTAAGCCACAGATGTCCATCTGTTTCCCGTATAGCAATCCTGGGATCTCCTCCCGTCCACCCAGCACATTCCACAGCGTCTTTCTACAGATCTCACTCCTTTATATACTATGCGACTGATCTATCATGTCTTTAATATCTCAATTTCAAAGTTTAGAATCCAACAATGCATATAGCAACATGGTCTAGGAAAAGGTGCCAATTCAACAGCGCACTGATGTGTTTCAGAACCGCGGACAGCAACCACTAGCCAATGTGGGAGAAAGCGAATGTTCTAAAATATTATTGTTGCACCATTGTTCTTATAATATAACCATATACATTTTCAGTAGCACATGTATTAGAGTGATGGACTGTGCCATCCCCAAGGCCTCCACGATGGATTAGTCCACTCACAGGGGCAAATCAGACAGGTGTTTTGTACACAATAATATATACAGTTGGAGTCATTAACTTGTTTTTCAACCACTCCACAAATTTCTTGTTAACAAACTATAGTTTTGGCAAGTCGTTTAGGACATCTACTTTGTGCATGACAAAAGTAATTTTCCCAACAATTGTTTACAGACAGATTATTTCACTTACAATACACTGTATCACAATTCCAGTGGGTCAGAAGTTTACATACACTAAGTTGACTGTGCCTTTAAACAGCTTGGAAAATTCCAGAAAATTATGTCATGGCTTTAGAAGCTTCTGATAGGCTAATTGACATAATGAGTTAATTGGAGGTGTACCTGTGGATGTATTTCAAGGCCTACCTTCAAACTCAGTGCCTCTTTGCTTGACATCATGGGAAAATCAAAAGAAATCAGCCAAGACCTCAGGAAAAAAAATTGTAGACCTCCACAAGTCTGGTGCATCCTTGGGAGCAATTTCCAAACGCCTGAAGGTACCACGTTCATCTGTACTGACAATAGTACGCAAGTATGAACACCATGGGACCACGCAGCCGTCATACCGCTCAGGAAGGAGATGCGTTCTGTCTCCTAGAGATGAGTGTGCTTTGATGCAAAAAGTGCAAATCAATCCCAGTAAATGACCTTGTGAAGATGCTGGAGGAAACCGGTACAAAAGTATCTATATCCACAGTAAAACAAGTCCTATATCTACGTTACCTGAAAGGCCGCTCAGCAAGGAAGAAGCCACTGCTCCAAAACCTAAAAAAAAAAAAAAAAAAAGCCAGACTATGGTTTGCAACTGCACATGGGGACAAAGATTGTACCTTTTACAAAAATAGAACTGTTTGGCCATAATGACCATTGTTATGTTTGGAGGAAAAAGGGGGAGGCTTGCAAGCCGAAGAACACCATCCCAACCGTGAAGCACGGGGGTGGCAGCATCATGTTGTGGGAGTGCTTTGCTGCAGGAGGGACTGGTGCACTTCACAAAATAGATGGCATCATGAGGATGGAAATTTGTGGCTATATTGAAGCGACATTAGTCAGGAAATTTAAGCTTGGTCGCAAATGGGTCTTCCAAATAGACAATGACCCCAAGCATACTTTCAAAGTTGTGACAAAATGGCTTAAGGACAACAAAGTCAAGGTATTGGAGTGGCCATCACAAAGCCCTGACCTCAAACCCATAGAAAAGTTGTGGGCAGAACTGAAAAGGCGTCTGCAAGCAAGGAGGCCTACAAACCTGATTCAGTTACACAAGCTCTGTCAGGAGGAATGGGCAAAAATTCACCCAACTTATTGTGGGGAGCTTGTGGAAGGCTACCCAAAACGTTTGACCCAAGTTAAACAATTTAAAGGCAATGCTACCAAATACTAATTGAGTGTATGTAAACTTCAGACTCACTGGGAATGTGATGAAAGAAATAAAAGCTGAAATGAATCATTCTCTATTCTGACATTTCACATTCTTAAAATGAAGTGGTGATCCTAACTGACCTAAGACAGAGCATTTTTACTATGATTAAATGTCAGGGGTTGTGAAACACCTTAGCAAAATAATTTAAACTCAGTTTTTGTAAACTTCCGACTTCAACTGTGTGTGTGTAATTCTTTAAAAAAATGTTGCTCGACTAAATAGGGTCAGCCCTCAACAGAGTAGTGTATTCTATGCTACAGTGTTTAAGGTTAATTCCTCATCTTTCTCTTTCCTCCAGGGCTGTAGCAGGTGGGATTGTTGATGCAGGCCCCTCTTACGAAAAGGGTGTCTCAGAGGAGATCACCAAACTGCAGAGGTTATACGGGACCGGTGACCTCACCAAATTCCCTGACTTCAAATTTACAGGTTCGTCAAAGCCATGCACTGCAGTATAGAGCTTGGACGATAAACTGAAAATGATCAGCCATTTTACTGATATCATTAATAATGATAAGTTGCCTACAGTAGATGTGATTTTTGAAATATGGGCAATTGCTAAGGGGACAATAGATAGCTACGACATGTAATGTAGTTTAAAGGGTACTATAAAAAGTAACGGGTGTAAATTCATTTTAACGTATTGTTTGATTTCTCGTTATTGTGGTATGGATTATGTCCATGTCGCCCAGCTCTACTGCAGTAGTAGCATTTATTGGTAGCTCAGTCAGACTAAATTGTAATACCACCATCTCACCCTACATAGCTTACTCATTCTATGCTTAAAGCAGGGGTGTCAGTCATTCCATGGTGGGCCTAGTGTTAAGACCTAGACAACCAGTAAGGGGAGTTCTTTGCTATTTAGTATCCTTAATTCATCAAGTACAAGGGAGGAGCGAAAACCCAGCCAGTCGTCCCTCCATGGAATGAGTTTGACACAGGTGGTTTAAATGACTCATTGACCATCAACCATGGTTGTATTCATTAGGCACCAAACGAAAAATAAATGCTTTTTTTCATTTAGCAAAGTGTGTTACTACGATATGCACTAATGAATACGACCCAGCATTATTCACAATCTCCCTTTTCTCTTCTCCAGAGCCCCAGCTGCAGGAAGTGGCCAAGTGAACACTGTCTCTGTCCTACATGTCACCACTATAATGTACTATTTAATAAATGTGAGAACATTGTTTTCTTATGCTAAATCAGTCAAAGGGTTAAAGTGAGTGATTTTGCAAATCATGTTCAACCTTGCTTGCATTTATCATTTACTGATTTTAAATCAAGTTTATTTTATATAGCCCTTCGTACATCAGCTAATATCTCGAAGTGCTGTACAGAAACCCAGCCTAAAACCCCAAACAGCTAGTAATGCAGGTGTAGAAGCACGGTGGCTAGGAAAAACTCCCTAGAAAGGCCAAAACCTAGGAAGAAACCTAGAGAGGAACCAGGCTATGAGGGGTGGCCAGTCCTCTTCTGGCTGTGCTGGGTGGAGATTATAACAGAACTATGCCAAGATGTTCAAAAATGACAAGCATGGTCAAATAATAATCATGAATAATTTTCAGTTGGCTTTTCATAGCCGATCATTAAGAGTTGAAAAACAACAGGTCTGGGACAGGTGGCGGTTCCATAACCGCAGGCAGAACAGTTGAAACTGGAATAGCAGCAAGGCCAGGCGGACTGGGGACAGCAAGGAGTCACCACGCCCGGTAGTCCCGACGTATGGTCCTAGGGCTCAGGTCCTCCGAGAGAAAGAAAGAGAGAAGGAGAAAATTAGAGAGAGCCAAGATTTTCAAAATGTTCATAAATGACAAGCATGGTCAAATAATAATCAGGAATAAATCTGTTGGCTTTTCATAGCCGATCATTAAGAGTTGAAAACAGCAGGTCTGGGACAGGTAGGGGTTCCGTAAACGCAGGGAGAACAGTTGAAACTGGAATAGCAGCAAGGCCAGGTGGACTGGGGACAGCAAGGAGTCATCATGCCCGGTAGTCCTGACGTATGGTCCTAGGGCTCAGGTTCTCAGAGAGAGAGAAAGAAAGAGAGAACGAGAGAATTAGAGAGAGCATACTTAAATTCACACAGGACACTGGATAAGACAGGAGAAGTACTCCAGGTATAACCAACTGACCCTAGCCCCCCGACACATAAACTACTGCAGCATAAATACTGGAGGCTGAGACAGGAGCGGTCAGGAGACACTGTGGCCCCATCCGATGATACCCACGGACAGGGCCAAACAGGAAGGATATAACCCCACCCACTTTGCCAAAGCACAGCCCCCGCACCACTAGAGGGACATCTTCAACCACCAACTTACAATCCTGAGACAAGGCCGAGTATAGCCAACAAAGATCTCCACCACAGCACAAACCAAGGGGGGGCGCCAACCCAGACAGGAAGATCACGTCAGTAACTCAACCCACTCAAGTGACGCACCCCTCCTAGGGACGGCATGAAAGAGCACCAGTAAGCCAGTGACTCAGCCCCTGTAATAGGGTTAGAGGCAGAGAATCCCAGTGGAGAGAGGGGAACCGGCCAGGCAGAGACAGCAAGGGCGGTTCGTTGCTCCAGAGCCTTTCCGTTCACCTTCACACTCCTGGGCCAGACTACACTCAATCATATGACCTACTGAAGAGATAAGTCTTCAGTAAAGACTTAAAGGTTGAGACCGAGTCTGCGTCTCTCACATGGGTAGGCAGACTGTTCCATAAAAATGGAGATCTATAGGAGAAAGCCCTGCCTCCCGCTGTTTGCTTAGAAATTCTAGGGACAATTAGGAGGCCTGCGTCTTGTGACCGTAGCGTACGTATTGGTATATACGGCAGGACCAACTCGGAAAGATAGGTAGGAGCAAGCCCATGTAACGCTTTATAGGTTAACAGTAAAACCTTGAAATCAGCCCTTTCCGTAACAGGAAGCCAGTGTAGGGAAGCTAGCACTGGAGTAATATGATCAAATTTCTTGGTTCTAGTCAGGATTCTAGCAGCCGTATTTAGCACTAACTGAAGTTTATTTAGTGCTTTATCCGGGTAGCCGGAAAGTAGAGCATTGCAGTAGTCTAACCTAGAAGTAACAAATGCATGGATTAATTTTTCTGCATCATTTTTGGACAGAAAATTTCTGATTTTTGCAATGTTACGTAGATGGAAAAAAGCTGTCCTTGAAACAGTCTTGATATGTTCGTCAAAAGAGAGATCAGGGTCAAGAGTAACGCCGAGGTCCTTCACAGTTTTATTTGAGACGACTTTACAACCATCAAGATGAATTGTCAGATTTAACAGAAGATCTCTTTGTTTCTTGGGACCTAGAACAAGCATCTCTGTTTTGTCCGAGTTTAAAAGTAGAAAGTTTTCAGCCATCCACTTCCTTATGTCTGAAACACAGGCTTCTAGCGAGGGCAATTTTGGGGCTTCACCATGTTTCATTGAAATGTACAGCTGTGTGTCATCCGCATAGCAGTGAAAGTTAACATTATGTTTTCGAATAACATCCCCAAGAGGTAAAATATATAGTGAAAACAATAGTGGTCCTAAAACGGAACCTTGAGGAACACCGAAATGCACAGTTGATTTGTCAGAGGACAAACCATTCACAGAGACAAACTGATATCTTTCCGACAGGTAAGATCTAAACCAGGCCAGAACTGGTCCGTGTAGACCAATTTGGGTTTCCAGTCTCTCCAAAAGAATGTGGTGATCGATGGTGTCAAAGGCAGCACTAAGGTCTAGTAGCACGAGGACAGATGCAGAGCCTCGGTCTGACGCCATTAAAAGGTCATTTACCACCTTCACAAGTGCAGTCTCAGTGCTATGATGGGGTCTGATAACGTATGATAACATATGACGTTACACTAGACTCATGGTGCTCCACCCTGTTCCAGCGGCTGTAGGAAAAGACCACATGGTGAGAAATTATTGATAAATCTTTAATACAGAGTAAACATCTTACAAAGAATACACTTACAGCAACCCATTCATCCATAGCCTAAGAAACATACTCTCTTTTAGGAAAAAATGCAGTAGCACAATAATACTTTAGCTTAAACAAAACAAACACTTACAAAAGAGCATCTAGATAGAATATGACAACTACATTTGAAATGCACTGGGCATATTCAGGTGAGCAGGGGTCCATCTCAAAGGTCACAATTAAATGAGTGTTTCCGAAGTTCAGCGCTATTGAGCCAACATATGCAGCATTTAACGTGAAGGCAGTCTCTGCGAAAATAGGAACATCGCCTTTAAATTGCAATCATAGCACTGAATCGATCCTAAAGTGTCTCTTTCACCTGCACTGTTCTGAAAGCAATATAGTGGATGGCCAATATTCAAAATGGAGAGGAAGCAATCCATAAAACTTGGGATGTCTCCTGGTCTGACAAACACTGCAAAAAACAATTTCTCCGTCTTAAAACAGACGGATTTTGATGTGGATTTTTTTTTAAATGACCTGTATTCTAATTAGACTAACACGGGGGTTATGTAATTTTGGGCTCCAGAGTGGTGCAGCATCTCTGTGCTAGAGGCGTCACTACAGACCCTGGTTTGATTCCAGGCTGTATCACAACCGGCTGTGATTAGAAGTCCCATAGGGCGGCGCACAATTGGCCCTGCGTCTTTAGGGTTTGGCCGGGGTAGACCATTGTAAATAAGAATTTGTTCTTATTAACAGTCCCATAGAGCGGCGCCAATTGTGCGCCGCCGGATGTGATACAGCCTGGATTCAAACCAGGGTCTGTAGTAACGCCTCTTGCAGTGCCCTAATGTGATTGCTCCCTTGTGTTCACATCAATGCTTAGCCAATAGCCATCAGAAAATATGTACGGTATATTACACTGATGCCATGTTCAAGTCTTTGGTATAAAATAAGATTTAGGTAGTTAATGTTTTGGCCAGTTGAGGGGGAGGTGAGCATGTGTGGAACATAATTCCATGGGTCCGCCACAGGAGGGTGATATAGGCTGTAGTTTAACAACTTGGCCACTAGAGGGGAGTAGAGTACCATGTGACTAATATAATAGGCTTGCATTGAGGGCCCAGGTACAGCAAAACAGGAGGAATAAATGGCCTCTACGCAGAGTTGTCTGCCCCTCCTTGCTATCCATCCACAAGGGTGAGGAAAGCAGGGTTGGTCAGTCCCCCAAAAATTATTGATTCATTTGGGTCGAATAAAACTACTCCAGTGTTGTCATGGTGCTGGTGTCTTAGGGGGTTGTTGAGAGCCTCACAGCATGAAAGACTGGGTGTGTTTGAAGTCCGCAGGCTGAGAGAGAAAAAAACAGCATATTTTCATTCGGTCAGAACTACTGCAGTTCAGCTCTTTCTCTCTTCATTATTAGTAACCATTTGGAGAATTTTACTAGAAATTATCATATGGTTAGAAAATGTTGTGTAAGTGGTAATGCTCAAGTCAACATTTCCTGTGAATATAATACCTAACCATGAATACACCAACAGAAAATCTGAGAAAAACTCACATCTTGGGGCGGAGGGCTGTAGTTGGCATTAGTCCTGGAAGACAGAGGGAGGGAGTTTACTAAATGTGATGTAGTTTTGGCCTCGATCAAAGAACCCCACTACATCAAACACAGTCCTATGGAGCGTAAAGGCCAACTTTTTCTGTAAAGGACTCCTGGGAACACACGTCCACACATGAGTACACAAGCACAGTATGTGCTTCTATGTAAAGTCCTGTTCATTATCTACATTTAAATCTATTACTCTGTGGGTCAGACTCACTTGTCTTCTGTTCTGTGGAGGTTCTGGCTGCTGATGTGGGCCACACCATGACACTGAGGGATCCAAAATGACCTGGGGGGGTTCAAAGTTGAGTGAGGGGGTGATGAAGTTCACACACCATGCTCAGGGTTACTAACACGACCACACAGAGGGGGTAAGCTAATCACAATTCAGCCGGGAGGGGAGTTTATTAGCAGCCAGGGTTCACTTGAAAAAGAGATGTCAATCACAATGTGACTTCCCTTGATAAACTGATTATTATTTGTAATTAATAAAAAATAAATCATAGTATTCTTAGTCATCTAACTGGCCTAATCTAGTCAGTCAGTCAAAATAACAAACCTAGTTTTTCTAACTGGGTCATGAAACACCTGTTAGTGTCTCTCTCTGTGAGAAGAGACAGGCTTGCACCGCTGGGCTCAATCACACCTGTCACTACTGAACTTACTCAGCACATTAAAACGCACACACCTCTATTAGTCAGTGGTAGTTACACAGCAATGCAGATGTATTCAGTGTCCGGGTGTCTACACTGTATTTTAATAATTGTTATTGGAATTAAGGAGACAAGCTCTTACCGTCCTTTGTGTCCTGGAGATGGACAGAAATGAAGAGGAGAGTGGAGACAAAGAGGAAGTGAGCACAAAACCTTTCACTAGAAAATTGTATTTACTAACATACAGACACACAAATTTGATTTGATTTGATTTGTATGTACATGGACAGACAGAGAAAGGAACAGACAGACTCACTGCTGAAGTAGCCATTACGGTGTGCATAGTACCCTCCGAAGCCACAAATGGCGATGACCAGACAGATGACCACGACCGCAGCAACGACCCCTGCCATGTTTACATCATCTGAAAGAGTGGAATGTGAGAGAGTCATACTAGTTGGTTTCAATACTAAGCACACCTCAAATAACATTTCTCTAGAAGCAGATGACATTCTCCTCTATGTAACCAACCCTCAAGCCAGTATCTGAGATCTGATTAATTTGTTTGATTGTTCCTTCTCTGGCTACAGAATCAATTGGAATAAGAGTGAATTAATGCCTGTTTGAGTGCAGGACCCTTCTTGGTTAAAACATCTCCCATTTAAGATTTCCTCCAAAAAATTAACCTGCCCAGGGATTGAAATTACAAAACTGTACTCTTCCCTATTTAAAGCTAAAAACCCTGTCATGTTTTGGCTCGATGACACATCTTTTGGCTTGATGTGGAGCATGAGGATTGCTACCCCTACTCCATTGGTGCAGTGATGATGTCCCTTATATGCCTTGGGAAATCACTTTATATACACAAACCCATTGCACATAGCACATCTGTATTTGGAAACAGGTTAAGGTACACTTTGACCTCAGACCAATGTCATTCCTGCTCCCAATAGTGAAGAATCCTTCCTTTGCCCCTTCCAACTTAGACAATCCTTTTGATCGCTGGGGAAAAGTTAGGATCCATGCCATAAGGGATCTGTACCTAGTGGGGCCTTTGCCTCCTTTCAACAACTGAGAGAAAAGTATGACTTTAAGAATATATTTTTTCAGATATTTGTGGAAAAGTGTTGGTTCTGTCCCTTTCCTCGCCCCAACCTGGGCTCGAACCAGGGACCATCTGAACACATCGACAAGTCACCCTTGAAGCATCGTTACCTATCACTCCACAAAAGCCACGGCTCGGTTATCCTTCTGGGGGTTATTCAAGAGGTCGTTTTTGTTTTTGATGCTTGTTGTAACAGGGTTTTTTCTTTCCTTTTACTTTCATGACTGTTTTTGTTGTATCCATTTGTTCTAATGTTTTCTTGTATGCAACAAAGAAGCTTAGAAGACCAATTGTACAGTTCTATGCCTATATACCTACACTTCACAATTTAATTTTTTAACAGACATATACAACAAAATGTATAATGTGGACCCAGAGGATATCACTTGAAAGTATTCATTAAAACGCTTGTTTACAAAGTGGTCCTCGATGGTAAAAACAATAACACATTTAATGATTAAAAGGCAAGACAAAATTACAAAACAACCATATATACATTCATTTATATTGACATCCTAAAAAGTGGCACTATTCACTGCACCTTTCCCTAACCTTAAAAATCAACCATATTAATTTTCACATTAAAACAATCTATTCATTGCACATCATACCTATCATTCAAATAAATACATCTGACCAGCAGTAGGGGGCACAAGGGGGCAGTGGAGTGGTTTCTCTTACTTAGACAACCTTGTCCAAATAAACCTTTTCCTTCTTTTTCAAGCTATTTCTACTTTTTCTTTGCTTGATCTCCAGGGGGAGGCTATTCCATAGACAAATGCCTGTATAGAAAAACATTCTCCTCACAGTACTGTTTACTCTTGGGATTTTACCAGATATAAAACTAGGTCTGGTATTGTAACTATGTTGGTTATTGACCATCAATGTGGTTTGAAGCACGATTGTCACACTAGTTTGTGGAAAGACAAAACTACACTCATATGAACAACAATCATTCTTATAATTACACACGCACACACACTTGCATGCACGCACACCCACCTATCTTCATGTGTTTAGCCTCACACATCTTGGACTGCCCCACTTTGTTTGATGCCAGACAGCTGTACTGTCCCGTGTCGCCTCTCGCCACCGTCTTAAACTCCTGCCAGAGGAGAGGGAAAGAGACAGATGGAGGGCTCAACAGAAAGAAAAAGAGGAAGGAAGATGATATGATGCACAGAACCTGTACAGTATTTTTGGCAATTGGTCTAGAATTTACTAGTGTGCTTCCGAACTAAGGGTCTATATGGGTTGATGTCTGACCAAAGGGAAGTGACCTATATCAGCACATTGATTGCAGCACTCGCGCTGGCAATACACTGGATCACTGCTACTCTAACTTCAGCGATGCATACAAGGCCCTCCCCCGCTCTTCTTTCAGCAAATCTGACCACGACTCCATTTTGCTCCTCCCTTCCTAACATCAAGTTTGCAGATGACACAACAGTAGTAGGCTTGATCACCAACAATAATGAGACAGATAGGCAGAAACTCAAACAGGATATACCCGTGACAAGGACTATTCAACGCTGGTCTGACCAATCGGAATCCACGCTTCAAGATTGTTTTGATCACGATGACTGGGACATGTTCCGATTAGGCTCTGAGAATAATATCGATTTATATGCTGATTCGGTGAGTGAGTTTATAAGGAAGTGCATAGGAGATGTTGTACCCACTGTGACTATTAAAATCTACCCGAACCAGAAACCGTGTATAGATGGCGGCATTCGGGCCAAACTGAAAGTGCGAACCACCGCATTTAAACATGGGAAGGTGACTGGGAATATGGCCGAATACAAATAGTGTAGTTATTTCCTCCGCAAGGCAATCAAACAAGAGAAATGTCAGTATAGAGACAAAGTGGAGTTCCAATTCAACAGCTCAGATACAAGACGTATATGGCAGGGTCTACAGACAATCACGGACTACAAAAAGAAAACCAGCCACGTCAAGGACACAGACGCCTTGCTTCCAGACAAACTAAACACCTTCTTTGCCCGCTTTGAGAATAATACAGTGCCACCGACACAGCCCGCTACCAAGGACTGTGGGCTCTTCTTCTCCGTGGCCAATGTGAGTAAGACATTTAAACATGTTAACCATCGCAAGGCTGCCGGCCCAGACGGCATCCCTAGCTGCGTCCTCAGAGCATGCGCAGACCAGCTGGCTGGTGTGTTTACGGACATATTCAATTTCTCCCTATCCCAGTCTGCTGTCCCCACATGCTTCAAGATGTCCACCATTGTTCCTGTACACAAGAAGGCAAAGGTAACTGAACTAAAAGACTATCTGAAATCATGACGTGCTTTGAGAGACTAGTCAAGGATCATATCACCTCCACCTTACCTGTCACCCTAGACCCACTTCAATTTGCATACCGCCCCAATAGGTCCACAGACGATACAATTGCCATCACACTGCACACTGCCCTATCCCATCTGGACAAGAGGAATACCTATGTAAGAATGCTGTTCATTGACTATAGCTCAGCATTTAACACCATAGTACCCTCCAAGCGCATCATTAAGCTTGAGGCCCTGGATCTCAACCCCGCCCTGTGCAATTGGGTCCTGGACTTCCAGACGGGCCGCCCCTAAGTGGTGAAGGTAGGAAACAACATCTCCACTTCGCTGATCCTCAACACTGGGGCCCCACAAGGGTGCGTGCTCAGCTTCCTCCTGTACTCCCTGTTCACCCATGACTGTGTGGCCATGCACACCTCCAACATCAAGTTTGCAGATGACACAACAGTAGTAGCCTTGATCACCAACAATGATGAGACAGCCTATAGGGAGGAGGTGAGGGCACTCAGAGTGTGGTGTCAGGAAAACAACCTCTCACTCAACATCAACAAAACAAAGGAGATGATCGTGGACTTCAGGAAACAGCGGAGGGAGCACCCCTCTATCCACATTGACGGGACAGCAGTGGAGAACGTGGAAAGTTCCTTGGCGTACACATCACGGACAAACTGAAATGGTCCACCCACACAGACAGTGTGGTGAAGAAGGCGCAACAGCGTCTCTTCAACCTCAGGAGGCTGAAGAAATTTGGCTTCTCACCTAAAACTTTTACAGATGCAGAATTAAGAGCATCCTGTCGGGCTGTATCACCGCCTGGTACGGCAACTGCACCGCCCACAACCGCAGGGCTCTCCAGAGAGTGGTGCGGTCTGCACAACGCATCACCGGGGGCAAACTACCTGCCCTCCACGACACCTACAGCATTCGATGTCACAGGAAGGCCAAAAAAGATCATCAAGGACAACAACCACCCGAGCCACTGCCTGTTCACCCTGCTACCATCCAGAAGGCGAGGTCAGTACAGGTGCATCTGGGACCGAAAAATAGCTTCTATCTCAAGGCCATCAGACTGTTAAACAGTCATCACTAACACAGAGAGGCTGATGCCCACATACAGACTTGAAATCATTGGCAACTTTAATAAATTGATCATTAGTCACTTTAATAATGCCACTTTAATAATGTTTACATATCTTGCATTACTCATCCCATATGGTTATACTGTATTTTATACCATCTATTACATCTTGCCTATGCCGCTCGGTCATTGCTCATCCATATATTTACAGTTGAAGTCGGAAGTTTGCATACACCTTAGCCAAATACATTTAAACTCAGTTTTCACAATTCCTGACATTTAATCCAAGTCAAAATTCCCTGTTTTAGGTCAGTTAGGATCACCACTTTATTGTAAGAATGTGAAATGTCAGAATAATAGTAGAGAAAATTATTAATTTCAGCTTATTTCATTTCGGGTAGCCTTCCACAAGCTTCCCACAATAAGGTGGGTGAATTTTGGCCCACTTCATCCTGACAAAGCTAGTGTAACTGAGTCAGGTTTGTGGGCCTCCTTGCTCGCACACGCTTTTTCAGTTCTGCCCACAAATTTTCTATAGGATTGAGGTCCGGGCTTTGTGATGGCCACTCCAATACCTTGACTTTGTTGTCCTTAAGCCATTTTGTCACAACTTTGAAAGTATACTTGGGGTCATTGTCCATTTGGAAGACCCATTTGTGACCAAGCTTTAACTTCCTGACTGATGTCTTGAGATGTTGCTTCAATATATCCACATCATTTTCCATCCTCATGATGCCATCTATTTTGTGAAGTGCACCAGACCCTCCTGCAGCAAAGCACCCCCACAACATGATGCTGCCGCCCCCGTGCTTCACGGTTGGGATGGTGTTCTTCGGCTTGCAAGCCTCCCCCTTTTTCCTCCAAACATAACGATGGTCATTATGGCCAAACAGTTCTATTTTTGTTTCATCAGACCAGAGGACTTTTCTCCAAAAAGTACAGTCTTTGTCCCCATGTGCAGTTGCAAACCATAGTCTGGCTTTTTTATGGCAGATTTGAAGCAGTGGCTTCTTCCTTGCTGAGCGGCCTTTCAGGTTATGTTGATATAGGACTCGTTTTACTGTGGCTATAGATACTTTTGTACCTGTTTCCTCCAGCATCTTCACAAAGTCCTTTGCTGTTGTTCTGGGATTGATTTTCACTTTGCGCACCTAAGTACGTTCATCTCTAGGAGACAGAACGCATCTCCTTCCTGAGTGGTATAATGGCTGCGTGGTCCCATGGTGTTAATACTTGCGTACTATTGTTTTTACAAATGAACGTGGTGCCTTCAGGCGTTTGGAAATTGCTCCCAAGGATGAACCAGACTTGTGGAGGTCTACAATTCTTTTCTGAGGGCTTGGCTGATTTCTTTTGATTTTCCCATGATGTTAAGCAGAGGCACTGAGTTTGAAGGTAGGCCTTGAATTACATCCACAGGTACACCTCCAATTGACTCAAATTATGTCAATTAGCCTATCAGATGCTTCTAAAGTCATGACACCATTTTATGGAAATTTCCAAGCTGTTTAAAGGCACAGTCAACTTAGTGTATGTAAACTTCTGACACACTGGAATTATGATACAGTGAATTGTAAGTGAAATAGTCTGTCTGTAAACGATTTTTGGAAAAATGACTTATGTGATGCACATAGTGATGTCCTAACCGACTTGCCAAAAACTATAGTTTGTTAACAAGAAATTTGTGTAGTGGTTGAAAAACGAGTTTTAATGACTGCAACCTAAGTGTATGTAAACTTCCGACTGCAACTGTATATGTATATATTCTTATTCCATCCCTTTACTTAGATTTGTGTGTATTAGGTAGTTGTTGTGGAATTGTTAGATTACTTGTTAGATTTTGCTGCACTGTCGTAACTAGAAGCACAAGCATTTCACTAAACTATCATGGTCCAAACACACCAAGACAGTCATGAATTTTTATTTATTTATTTTTTATTGAACCTTTATTTAACTAGGCAAGTCAGAGGGCACAACAAAGCCTATTCCTCCTCAGGAGACTGAAAAGATTTGGCATGGGTCCTCAGATCCTGCACCATCGAGAGCATCCTGACTGGTTCCATCACTGCCTGGTATGGCAACTGCTCGGCCTCCGACCGCAAGGCACTACAGAGGGTAGTACATCACTGGGGACAAGCTTCCTGCCATCCAGGACCTCTATACCAGGCGGTGTCAGAGGAAGGCTCTAGAAATTGTCAATGACTCTAGCCACCCTAGTCATAGACTGTTCTCTCTGCTGCCGCACGGCAAGCGTTACCGGAGCGTCTAGGTCCAAAAGGCTTCTTAACAGCTTCTACCCCCAAGCCATAAGACTCCTGAACAGCTAATCAAATGGCTACCCAGACTATTTGCATTGCCCCCCCCCACCCTTTATGCTACTCTCTGTTTATTATCTATGCATAGTCACTTTAACTCTACCTACATGTACATATTACTTCAATTACCTCGACTAACATTGACTCTGTACCGGTGCCGCCTGTATATAGCCTCGCTATTGTTATTTTACTGCTGCTCTTTAATTACTTGTTACTTTTTTTTTTTTTTACTTAACACTTTTTTTTTCTTAAAACTGCATTGTTGGTTAAGTGCTTGTAAGTAAGCATTTCAATGTAAGGTCTACACCTGTTGTATTGGTGCATGTGACAAATACCATTTGATTTGATTTGTATGGGGATAGTCACTGATCAGGTTCAAGTCCGGGCTCTGGCTGGGCCACTCAAGGATATTTCAGAGACTTGTCCCGAAGCCACTCCTCTGTTGTCTTGGCTGTGTGCTTAGGGTCATTGTCCTGTTGTAAGGTGAACCTTCGCCCCAGTCTGAGGTCCTGAGTGCTCTGGAGTAGGTTTTCATCAAGGATCTCTCTGTACTTTGCTCTGTTCATCTTTCCCTCGATCCTGACTAGTCTCCCAGTCCCTGCTGCTGAAAAACATCCCCACAGCATGATGCTGCCACCCCATGCCTCACCATAGCGATGGTGCCAGGTTTCCTTGAGATGTGTTGCTTGGCATTCAGGCCAAAGAGTTCAATCTTGGTTTCATCAGACCAGAGAATCTTGTTTCTCATGGTCTGAGAGTCTTTAGGTGCCTTTTGGCAAACTCCAAGCTGGCTGTCGTGCCTTTTACTGAGGATTGTTTTCTGTCTGGCCACTCTACCATAAAGGCTTGATTGGTGGAGTACTGCAGAGATGGTTGTCTTTCTGAAAGGTTCTCCCATCTCCACAGAGGAACTCTGGAGCTCTGTCAGAGTGACCATCGGGTTCTTGGTCACCTCCCTGACCAAGGCCCTTCTCCCCCGATTGCTCAGTTTGGCCAGGCGGGCCAGCTTTAGGAAGTGTCTTGGTGGTTCCAAACTTCTTCCATTTAAGAATGATGGAGGCCGCTGTATTATTGGGGACCTTCAATGCTGCAGAATTCTTTTGGTACCCTTCCCCAGATCTGTGCCTCGACACAATCCTGTCTCGGAGCTATACAGACAATTCCTTTGACCCTATGGCTTGTTTTTTGCTCTGACATGCACTGTCAACTGTGGGACCTCATATAGACAGGTGTGTGCCTTTACAAATCATTTCCAACCAATTGAATTTACCACAGATAGACTCCAGTCAAGTTGTAGAAACATCTCAAGGATGATCAATGGAAACAGGATGCACCTGGGCTCAATTTCGAGTCTCATAGAAAAGGGTCTGAATACTTATGTAAATAAGGTATTTTTATTTTTATAATACATTTGCAAAAATTTCGAAAAACCTGTTTTCACTTTTTAATTATGGGGTAATGTGTGTAGATTGATGAGGATTTTTTTATTAATTTAATCCATTTTAGAATAAAGCTGTACCGTAACTAAATGTGGGAAAAGGAAGGGGTCTGAATACTTTGAATGCACTGTACATTGAGTAAATCGTGCCAAAGCATCAATGTTACGACTGTATATACACTACACTGATCTTAAGAAGTATCTCACCAGTATGCCGGTGAATGGGTTGAGGTGGTAGGTGGCATTGGCCATGCGGGAGGGGGTCAGCAGCTTGTCGTCTTTGTACCAAGAGTAGGTGGCTGGGGGGATGCTCTGCTGGTCCATACAGCGCAGCTGCACCATAGAGCCCGTCAGGGCCGAGCTGGGGATCTCACAGGATGGGGTGTGGGGGGGAACTGTGGGGAGGGTACAGCCACAATGTCAGCAGGGTTAAGGGGGTGCACAAACAGCATGTCTGAGACAACACACAGACACACTCAGTCAGACAGACGGTGTGGTACCCACCCAAGACTGTGAGGGTAATGTTAGTCTCCCCCAGGGTGATGGTGTCATGAGGGGCAGTGATCTCACAGCGGTATTCACCCGCGTCTTTCTGGGTCACCCTCTGTAGGGTCACCGTTGCCCCCTTGATCCTTGCACGCCCCGCAAAGGCTCCTGGCAGAGTGGAAACCGGTCAACACAGAGAAGAGAGGGATGTGGAGATGTGGTTTCTTAAGGACAAATGTTCTACTTAAACTAACATCAACCATCTGGTAACTTCTGATACAAATTTCTTTGTAATGTTCATCACATCCTGCTTTATGTTGATGAAGCTCTTAACATGAATTTCCCTCAGGAGGAAGTAAATGAAATTGGAGTCTGAAGATGGGCTCTGGACAGGGGTTAAAACAGACAGAAAGAGAGCGATGGAAGACAATGTGCCAGGACAGCCAATCACCTCTGAAGTGTCCCTCATAGTAAACAAATGATACATCTGTTCCTTTCTTCTTCCACTCGATTCGAGGATTCGTTTCCTTCTCGGTCCGAAAATCACAGCTCAGAACCGCATCAGAGTTCTCACGGACCTCCACCTTGGGTGTGGTTGTTGACACGGTAACAGGGACACTGGGAAGGCCTGAGGGATAGAGAGAGAGGTGCCACATATGGGGTTGGGGGAAAGGGTTGTAAGATGGAGGACAAGTTATGAACAAGTTAACACAGTGATAACTGATTATAATTGCTTTATAGCTGATTTATGAACAAGTTTATAATCTGTTATAAACCAGTTATATTCAGTTATGATGAACCAGTTGTAAATGTTGTATGAACCAATTATATCTGTTATGAACCAGTATTTCCCCTGGAACAGATTGGCAGTGGAGCATGATGATTCATGGCTGATTATTTGGTTGGCTGGCTGGCTGTCTGTCTGTCTGTGTGCGTCTGTGTCTGTGTGCGTCTGTGTCTGTATGTGTGTGGCTCCAGTTGAACATGTGCATCTTGACAGGAACAGGAAATAGGAGCAGTCCTTCCTGTCGTTTGATTGCTGCAGGGGTCATGATTATTGTTTTGTCATCCTGTTGCTGTCCACAGGTCGCCCGGGTAACGCCCATCCATTGAGGGAGGAGTGCGTGTTGCGTGTGCATATGTATGTGTGTGTGTGGGGGATTAACTGAACACAGTTTGGTACAATGACGTTATGTACCGCACACACGCACACTGAATATTTGGGTCGTTCCATGAAAAGACTGCCTTTTCGCACCAAAGTACATTCCCTTTTGACATTTTAAGTAGGAATTGTGCACCAATATTGAATTTTAAAAGCCTTTTATATTAAATGAAGAGCCTTTTAATATATACTGTACCACATGGAGAAAATCAGGTTTTTCAGTGGTGGAAAAAGTACCCAATTGTCATACTTGAGTAAAAGTAAAGATACCTTAATAGAAAATGACTCAAGTAAAAGTCCTACAGTGAAATACTATTTGAGTAAAAGTCTAATTGTATTTGGTTTGAAATATACAGTTGAAGTCGGAAGTTTACATACACCTTAGCCAAATACATTTAAACTCAGTTTTTCACAATTCCTGACATTTAATCCAAGTAGAAATTCCCTGTCTTAGGTCAGTTAGGATCACCACTTCATTTTAAGAATGTGAAATGTCAGAATAATAGTAGAGAGAATGATTTATTTCAGCTTTTATTTCTTTCATCACATTCCCAGTGGGTCAGAAGTCTACATACACTCAATTAGTATTTGGTAGCATTGCCTTTAAATTGTTTAACTTGGGTCAAACGTTTTGGGTAGCCTTCCACAAGCTTCCCACAATAAGTTGGGTGAATTTTGGCCCATTTCTCCTGACCAAGCTGGTGTAACTGAGTCAGGTTTGTGGGCCTCCTTGCTCGCACACGCGTTTTCAGTTCTGCCCACAACTTTTCTATGGGATTGAGGTCAGGGCTTTGTGATGGCCACTCCAATACCTTGACTTTGTT
The DNA here is from genome assembly GCF_016432855.1 of Salvelinus namaycush. Lineage (NCBI taxonomy): Eukaryota > Metazoa > Chordata > Actinopteri > Salmoniformes > Salmonidae > Salvelinus > Salvelinus namaycush. The sequence continues at coordinate 39,334,443 of NC_052313.1, forward strand.
GTCCTTAAGCCTTTTTGCAACAACTTTGGAAGTATGCTTGGGGTCCATTTGGAAGACCCATTTGCGACCAAGCTTTAACTTCCTGACTGATGTCTTGAGATGTTACTTCAATATATCCACATAATTTTTCTTCCTCATGCAATTTATTTTGTGTAGTGCACCAGTCCCTCCTGCAGCAAAGCACCCCCACAACATGATGCTGCCACCCCCGTGCTTCACGGTTGGGATGGTGTTCTTCGGCTTGCAAGCCTCCACCTTTTTCCTCCAAACATAACAATGGTCATTATGGCCAAACAGTTCTATTTTTGTTTCATCAGACCAGAGGATTTTTCTCCAAAAAGTACAATCTTTGTCCCCATGTGCAGTTGCAAACCGTAGTCTTGCTTTTTTATGGCGGTTTTGGAACAGTGGCTTCTTCCTTGCTGAGCGGCCTTTCAGGTTATGTCGATATAGGACTTGTTTTACTGTGGATATAGATACTTTGGTACCTGTTTCCTCCAGCATCTTCACAAGGTCCTTTGCTGTTGTTCTGGGATTGATTTTCACTTTTCGCACCAAAGTACATTCATCTCTAGGAGACAGAATGTGTCTCCTTCCTGAACGGTATGAGGGCTGCATGGTCCCATGGTGTTTATACTTGCGTACTATTGTTTTTACAGATGAACGTGGTGCTTTCAAGCATTTGGAAATTGCTCCCAAGGATGAACCAGACATGTGGAGGTCTACAATTTTTTTTCTGAGGTCTTGGCTGATTTCTTTTGATTTTCCCATGATGTCAAGCAAAGAGGCACTGAGTTTGAAGGTAGGCCTTGAAATACATCCACAGGTACACCTCCAATTAACTCATTATGTCAGTTAGCCTATCAGAAGCTTCTAAAGCCATGACATAATTTTCTGGAATTTTCCAAGCTGTTTAAAGGCACAGTCAACTTAGTGTATGTAAACTTCTGACCCACTGGAACTGTGATGCAGTGAATTATAAGTGAAATAATCTGTCTGTAAACAATTGTTGGAAAAATTACTTGTGTCATCTACAAAGTAGATGTCCTAACCGACTTGCCAAAAACTATAGTTTGTCAACAAGACATTTGTGGAGTGGTTGAAAAATGAGTTTTAATGACTCAAACCTAAGTGTATGTAAACTTCCAACTTCAAATGTACATAAGTATCAATGTAAAAGTATAAATCATTTCAAATTCCTTATATTAAGCAAACCAGACAGCACCAATTTCTTGTTTTTTACATTTATTTACGGATAGCCAGGGGCTTACCCCAACATAATTTACAAACGAAGCATTTTATATTTAGTGATTCCATCAGATCAGAGGCAGTAGAGATGGCCAATGATGTTCTCTTGATAGGTGTGTGAATTGGACCATTTTCCTGTCCTGCTAAGCATTTAAAATGTAACTAGTACTTTTGGATGTCAGGGAAAATGTATGGAGTAAAAAGTACATTATTTTCTTTAGGAATGTAGTGAAGTAAAAGTAGTCAAAAATATAAATAAGTAAAAAGTACTACTTAAGTAGTTTTGGGGGGTATCTGTACTTTACTAAGTACTTTACACCACTGTTTTTTATATGAATAAAGCCCTGCTAAAGTGTTTAACCCACTTAACCCCAACATTTCACCATCATTGTAAAGCCCTAGTTATTTTGTTGCTTTGACAAAGTAATTTCTGAAGATTATTTCTTTCATTACTGATTCATTTATGTCTGTCCCTCATTTTAAGGTCAACCGTGTTATGTGACTTAAACTTTTTTCAAAATAAACATTGAACATTATTGTAAAAGCAGGTAAGCTGGTTTTACTCTTTTTGGCCATTTTCTGGTGTTTTGTGGTGGAAAACTGAGCGGTTCAAGCATAACATGTCAACTGTTACCCATAGATAGACCGGCTAGAAATGTTTTAACAATAAAACAAAAAACGTGTGAAGCTTGCATTCAATTGCCACTCAATGTTGCACACATGAGACAATGTCCTGTGTAACTGCGTGCTATCCTTTGGGTACTGATAAAAACATAATTTTATGTGACGTCGGAGCTCCAGACCGTCCACACTAGTCGCTGCTCAATTCCATCATAAATCGTTAAGTTTAATCGGCTAGCTTTACACAGATACATATTTAACACACCCAGACAAACACATTTATTTTGTGTTGTGTTTGTATAGGCCAACATAGATTTTTCCTTCCATTGTTTCAGTAAATACTGAGATGTATTCCGATAACACACTTATTCACACACATGCTCAACTAGATAACTGTAATGACATCTGTATCACTGCATAACCTACTAATACTATATTCCGCTCAATCAAACGACCTAAAGCACCCAGTCTACACCAGTGGTTCCCAACCTTTTTCGGTCACTGTACCACCAACTGAATTTTGCTCTGCCTGGGGTACCCCCTCAGCCCATCTATCTACCTACCTCATCCCCATACTGTATTTATTTATTTATCTTGCTCCTTTGCACCCCAGTATCTCTACTTGCACATTCATATTCTGCACATCTACCATTCCAGTGTTTTAATTGCTATATTGTAATTACTTCGCCACCATGGCCTATTTATTGCCTTACCTCCCCTATCTTACCTCATTTGCACTCACTGTATATAGACTTTTTGTTTTCTTTTTCGTTCTACTGTATTATTGACTATGTTTTGTTTATTCCATGTGTAACTCGGTGTTGTTGTATGTGTCGAATTGCTATGCTTTATCTTGGCCAGGTCGCAGTTGCAAATGAGAACTTGTTCTCAACTAGCCTACCTGGTTAAATAAAGGTGAAATAAAAAATAAAATAAAATGTGCATTTTACCAGTAAGCCTACGCTCATGAGTCTTATCAAGGCCAAGTACCCCTGGTCTACACTGTACTTAACTGAGGTCAACAACCAAATGAGCCATTCACTGCTAGCTTCCTGTTTAGTTAGCTTCTGTTTGTTGCACAACTTCCTTTGGTTCTACACTTTCTCTGTCTGCTGAATGGTGACCTGTCCCTCTCTGAACCCTATGAGCTGTTGTGCCTGGGACCTACCAGGGTTGGGGTCAATTCAAATTGAAGTCAGTCAATTCAGGAAGAAAACAAACTCCAATTCAAGAATTTAAAAATGGGAATTTTAAACAGAAAATGAGACCCTACATCTATAAAAAAAAATCTAAATGCAAATACTTACGAATTGAGTGACTTCAATTGGAATTGACACCAAACCGGACACACACACAAGCCCAACTGGGTTCGAACACGGTTCTCCTGCAAGCCCCCCGCCCCCCAACACAAACTATAAAAACTACACAAGTAGACACATGACCAACCAAACAAGCACTGACACGTACACACAAGCTCATACTGCAGATAGGTTTTTAAAACTATTATTATAAGCTACAACTGAGCACTAAATCTGAGCTAGGAGCATTTCGTATGGTAGACATCTAAGAGGACATCCATTTCCAGACAGAGAGGGATCTAGAGAGACAAACAGAGAGAATGGGAGTGTGTGTGTGTGTTTTCCTAGAAGAACAAAGCCCCTCTGTATCTGTGTAACCCTGCACTGCTCTGTCAGGAACAGCTGTGCCAGTCAGGGTTGGTGGTGGCGGTGCTTGCAAAATGTCTGCATCCGAAATGGCACCACAATGTTCAAGACTTAAAACAAGCCTCACCTAATCTACAGGACAAAACACAGTCCAATCAAGTCTGAAGCAAACTATTCCAAACAGTTCCAAACAATAAATCAGCAGACATCAACAGTTGGGCAGACCTGAATGCAGCCCCTCCCCTGGCTGTTTGGCATCTCACTGACACCATGGAATCGTCCCAAATGGCACCCTTTGTAGGGCACTACTTTTGACCGGAGCACTATGTGCCCTGATAAAAAGTAGTGCACTATAAAGGGAATAGGGTGCCATTTGGGATGAAACCATATGATGGCCTGTTGTTATCAAAGTTGGTGGTACCCACCCTTGGGTTGCCCACATCCCGATTAGACTGGCCTGTTTCCAACAATAACTTAAGGCCACATTAGTGGTCCATATCTGTTTTCTGTAGTTGCATGTAGTCCAATATCATCGCAATAACACGCACGCACACACAGCGAGGAAGGCGTTAGCCAACACGTATGGAGTGGGCTCTTGGTCTAGGACATGATGCATTTACTGTATACGAAAGACCGGCAACGTTGGAAAACTTTAGTACAGGCCATGTGTTTCTCCAGAAACGAAGATGATTTATTACTTAATCAAGTCAATTGCAACCGAATCAAGTGCTGGCCCCTTTGTTGTGTGTGTGTGTGTGACTAGAAGCATCAACATGATATAGTGATCTTGCAGTTCATAGTAAGATAACAATAATCATGCTTTTTTTTTATCAGGTGCTTTATCAATATTTTCCTATGTAACATGGCTTATTTTTTTCTAAACATAAACAGCTGACATGGCATTACACATACAAAAGCAATGATGGTAATTTAATGATCAAGAATACCAATACAGCTCAACCCTACATGTAACATGCATTACACACGCACGCAAACAAACACACACGAATTACTCGTTATCATTCGGAGTAGTCTAAATGCAAGTTTACTTACATTGCATCAGTAGAATGACAAGGGGCAAAAACAGTTGCGCTTTCTCCATCCTGAACTCCTGCTGTTCAAAAGTCTGTCCTTTCTCGAAAGATGAGCTGCTCTTGAGCTTCAACCTGTTCACAACTCCAGTAATTCCAGAATCTCGTCACTCCTTTGGGGAAATTATGTTCCAAAACTCCGTAGTATTTCCTGAGCAGTTGGGCAGCGCGCGGGCGGTTCGGAAGTCGCACTTTCAGACTTTCTGTAAACTATTACACTAGCCGCAGGGCGTACGGCTACAGAGTGGCTGTCCTCTGTCACTGTAGACGGGCTCTCTGCTATCTTACTGTTGTGGTAGGGAGGGAGGTTTGGTGGGGCGAGGAAGCGAGTTGGTGGGGAGCTCCTTGAGAAGGAATGCAGAGAGCGAAACGCTGTGTCCAAGACGCGCACTACACTTGTCCATCGTACGCAACGCGCCAACAATGGCCAACTGCACTGATTCGTTTTTTTTCTGTGAGTATGTGTCATAGTCTCAGCACTTAAATCCTATCTGCCCACAGGCATTGGACTAAATTGTTTTTGGTATCTTTTAGTTGTCACTGTATTGGACTAAGCAGAGGTGATTTGATGATGTTGAAATGGTGCTGGAATAGTGGAGGCAGCTCCTGCTTTCCTTGCGACTTGTGGTAACTCTGTGGTTCGAAATCAATAGTTGTTTAGTGATCCGAAAATGTTGGATACGTTACCTTGCTTCACCGTGCTGTAGGTCATGTAATTGTCTGTTACTACATGCAATATGCTGGACAGAGGTTGCTATCTGGTTTTGTGATAAAAACAAAAAGGTATGGTTGAATTTATTTTGCCACCGTTTTCTTGTTTTGGCCCTTTAGGCCTATATATCACGTTTGCAAGACATATGAATTTACAGGTTAAAGAGCAAAATACGCAATTATCATAACACATAGGCTGTGATACGGCTTCCCTAGTGATTTTACCCACGCAGTGCTACTGCCTTAGGGATCTCAGTTTTTAGCTTTGTTTGGTTGTGGAATAATCTATTGTGAATGCTTCTTTTTAATTCCTATAGCCCTATACAAAATCATATTTAGAAAACAGTCTAAGCTATGTTTTACAAAATAATATAGGCCTATCCCATCGTTAGTTGATTCAAATATTGAATTGATATCGGATTACATAACCCAGGAAGAATCTATTTTTTGTGTACAAAAACATTTAGGCTACATTTTGACGCATTTCTCTGGATAATATCCATGGAATACAGTAGTATGGAATTCCAGGCACCTGTTCAAACATCTCAATTGGTGAGAGGACTGTAATTTGTCCATGGGTGTGTCTCCCATACTGTCGCTGGGTGTCGGTGTGGGGCTGGCTGTTTGAGCGGGGACGACAGCTGTGCAATGGGCAACCTCTCGATCTGCTTCACGGAACTGTGGATATTAAATGTCCCATCACCATTGTTGAGACTCTAGACACAGAGCATCATAGATCAAGATTAATTATGCAGCATCACATATGCATAAATTGTTATATTTATTTTTATACTATATCACAGTTTCAGTTTGAGGAATATACTGTAACTGTTGATATGTACTGTTTGTCTACAGTTGCTGTATATGATCACACTTTTCTTCATCCCAAACGGAACCCTATTCCCTATATAGTGCACTACTTTTGACCAGAGCCCAATGCACCCTGGTCAAAAGTAGTGCACTAAATAGGGAGCCATTTGGGACATAAACCATGTCAACTACTCTGATCCGGTAATCTGTGACAGCTCATGCCCACTTTCTCACACACACACAAACACCTGTCCCAAAGCAACAGGCACAACAGCTGCTCTGCCCCTGACGGTGGAGCAGCACACACCCGTCTTTGTGTGTTAGCAAACTGCTGACCACTCAATACACACACTTTGCACACATAACGTCAGCTGAGCAGTTAAAGGCCGCAGAAGGGTGTGTTAGTGTAAGGCTTTAACATGCTCGAGCATGGCACGGACCACAGCTTTCATTCCACACAGAAGACAGATGGCTATAGACAGATAGACAGATGGCTATATCACACACTACAGGTCATCAATTCATTTGACTTGGGTTTCAAATCCCCGGCAAGCATGAAAGATTAAGGAACAGTAAACTGTGCTGTGGCAACCGAGTAGGTTCTGTCCCTGTCTCTCACTGGGCGCAAACCAGTTACGTTCTGCACAACAAGACTTTGATTCCATATCAGCTATTATGTACAGATCTAGGATCAGCTTCCCCTACCCCAATCCTAACCTTAACCATTAGTGGGGGAAATACAAAACTGACCCAAGATCAGCAACTTCACTCCAGACCACATCAGCTACACTGTCATAAACCAATAACCCGCTTAATTTTCAGCAAGCATTTAGTATACAGCGGAGAGGGGATGATTTCCATACCTTACACATTTTGTACAAATTTATTTCACAAATATTACAAAGACATATATAATAACAAGGTTATAGTCATGATCATTGTTGTGCGGTAGGGGAAGGAGTCTGTTCAGGGGCAGAGGGCGGAGTCAATGTATCTGAAACGGCTTCATTGGCTGATCCTGTGGTCACCTCAACCTGTGGAGGGAAAGCCAATAGGATTAAATCGGCAGTTCAATAATTAAATATGAATAGATACTGATAGAGATTCTTAAAAAGGGATATTTCACCTTTTAAAGGATCACTTTACTCAAAACATATTTTAGAATTTTGTTCATTAGTCAACTGTTGATATGGACCCAAACAATTGTGCACGTCAGCAGTAAAGATTTGAGATACTGTAGAAACCTTTCAGTAAAAATCAAAAAGAGAGATCAAGATGGGTTTTAACTCATTTTGACTTACTTAGGTGGTGTTGTTTCATCCGAACCACTCAAAATAATGTGGAGCGATGTGAAGGGGGAAGCGTAACCTGATTCTCAGAACATTTGCAATGCACCGCTAGCTGGTACGCACAATTTCCACTGGCATTGCGACATGCTCCAAAAGTGCTAGCTAGGAGATTCTGGACATTGTTGAATAACCAGCTAACAAACTTAAAAACAGTTCAGATGAAATTACAACAGCTTAGGTATGTCGCATACAAGCTACAACTTCTAAAAAGTGAACTTGGTCTTTAAATTTAAATTGTGAAGAGTAATATTTTCTTACCAGGTTCTCTGCCCTGCTCCTCAGTTTCCTCCACACAGTGTGGTGGGCCTAAGGAAAGAGAACAGGATAAATAAATGAATGACTCACTCAGTGACACTCATTCACTCAGTGACACTCATTCACTCAGTGACACTCAAACACATCCAAAGATGTTCATACATTGACAGAAAGATGTCCTGCAGATTTGTGCACATATGTACCTGTAGCTGGAGGGGCAGTGAGAGCCCCTGGGCCCGGCGGTGGAGACCCCACTCGCCCTCTCCTAGAGGGTGGATGGCGGTGACCTCATACTGAGCGCACAGTCCTGTCCTTGGCCACCAAGGGGCCCCCACTCAACAGAACATGGTCCCCACACCTAAGAGACAGACAGATAGGTGGAGACAAGTGTGTGTGTGTGTCATATGTGTATGAGAACACAGTGAAGATGAGTGTGTATTCAATAAGGATGTCAATAGTGTGTGTGAGTGAGTTTTACCGCGGGACAGTTCCTGTAGCTCACCTGTAGAGCATCACTGTGCCTTTAGGACTTTGTGCTGACTTCTCCTCCACCTCCTCCTGCTTACACCTGCAAACACAGACACAGCTAGAACACTGCAAGAGAGAATACGAAACAGAGTAAAATAAGTGAAAAAGAGCTATGAAAACATGGAGGAAAAGGGATAGAGGGGAAAATATTGCAAGAGAAGAGAGGTTTCGAAACTGGCTTTGCCAATAGGCTTTCAGGCCAGAAAAATGCTAGGTTATAACAGCACATAACAAGCTGCTACACGTTCTCAGTCCTCCGACAGAGGGTACTGATGGCCAAATTCAATACCTTTGCATTATTTCGGTTTGTCTTGTATATTTTATCCCCCCAAAAATGATACAATTGAACAACAGAGGGTATAGAAATAAAGAACCTGCTGTGAGAGAAGACCTCCAGGGCCACAGGGGACACCACCTCCAGAGGCTCCCAGGGCAGGTCCCGATGGATCAGCTGCTGAGCACCACGCGTCAGAGCGCAGGGACTCCTGGGACACACACACTCTCAGGTCATTTCACTTTGCTCAACACGCATGCACCGTGGAGTCCAAAATGATTGACACCCTTGATAAAGATAAGCAACAATGACTGTATAAAATAAATAATTCAAATACTGAGCTATATTGTATGCAACATTTAAAATATATATTTTATACCAATACAATTTTCTCTCTCTCAAAAAAGGTAGGTGTCAAACTTATTGACACCCCTAAAGATTCTTATGAATAAAGTAGTCAAAGTTACGTAATTGGTCCCATTTTCCAAGCACACAATGACTCCACAAACTTGTTGAATGCATTTGCAGTTCGTTTTGGTGTTTTGGTTGTGTTTCAGATTATTTTGTGCCCAATAGAAATGAATAGGTAAATAATTCATTTTGGAGTCACTCTTTATGTTAATGAGAATAGAATATGTTTTTAAACACGTCTACAATAATGTGATGGCTACCATGATGACGGATATTCCCGAATGAATCGTGCATAATGATGATTGAGAGGATCAAATATCATACCCCCAAGACATTCTAACATCCTCTGTTACTGGCAATGGTGAGAGGTTAGCATGTGTTGAGCATATGATTTTATGACCCTCTAACTTTCTCACTCATCATTATTCATGATTCATTCAAGATTATCCATATTGATGGTAGCATTCAACATTAAATGTAGAAGTGTTTAGAAACATTCTATTCTTATTTATAATAAATATGACTCCAAAGTTACATAATACATTATTTACCATTCATTTATAATGAAAAATAATAATCTGAAACACAACCAAAACAAACTGCAAATGCATCCAACAAGTTCGTAGAGTCACAAGCTTGATGTAGTCATTGCTTGCTAGGAATACGTGATCAAATATTAAACTTTTGACTACTTTATTTATACAAATCTTTAGGAGGTGTCAATAATTTTAAGCCCTACCTTTTTAAGACACAAAATCTCTGGGCAATTTTATTAGTTTCTTTTAGCATACAATATAGCTCAGTATTTGAATGATTTATGTTCTACAGTCATTATTCGGGCTCCCGAGTGGTGCAGCAGTCTAAGGCACTGCATCTCAGTGCAAGACTCATCACTACAGTCCCTGGTTTGAATCCAGGCTGTATCACATCCGGCCGTGATTGGGAGTCCTATAAGGCGCAGTGTGGTCTGGGTTTGGCCATCGTTGTAAATAAGAATATGTTCTTAACTGAACTTCCCTTTCTTTACAAATTATTGCTCTTTATCAAGGGTGTCAATCATTTCGGACTCCCCTGTATGCACACGAACACAACAGAGAATAACAAGCGTATGCACACACCAGAGATTAACACACATATTTACACACACACCAGAATATAAACACACACTGACCTCTGAAGGGTTCCAGGCGTCTAACTGAGGATCCAGCACCACATCACAACAGAATGCTCCTGAAGTTACTGCAGAGAGAGATTACATACATTATATACAATGTGTACACAAAATATTAGGAACACCCTCCTAATATTAAGTTGCACCCCCTTTTGCCCTCAGAACCGCCTCAATTCGTCCCGAAGCCACTCTTGCATTGTCTTGGCTGTGTGCTTCGGGTCACTGTCCTGTTGGAAGGTGAACCTTCACCCCAGTCTGAGGTCCTGAGATCTCTGGAGCAGGTTTTCATCAAGGATCTTTGCACTTTGCTCTGTTCATCTTTCTCTCTATCCTGACTAGTCTTCCAGTCCCTGCCGCTGACTGAAAAACATCCCCACAACATGATGCTGCCCACCACCACGCTTCACAGGAGGGATGGTGCCAGGTTTCCTCCAGATGTGACGCATTCAGTCTTGGTTTCAATTTTGGTTTAATCAGACCAGAGAATCTTGTTTATCATGGTCTGAGAGTCCTTTAGGTGCATTTTGGCAAACTCCAAGCGGGCTGTCATGTGCCTTTTACTGAGGAGTGGCTTCTGGCCACTCTAACATAAAGGCCTGATTAGTGGAGCGCTGCAGAGATGTTTGTCCTTCTGGAAGGTTCTCCCATCTCCACAGAAGCATTAGAAGCATTTCCCTACACCTGCAACAGCTAAACATGTGTATGTGACAAAATGTGATTTGATTTTTGAACTCAGGAGTTCTGTCAGCCTCCCTGACCAAAGCCCTTCTCCCCCAATTGCTCAGTTTAGCCGGGCGGCCAGCTATAGGAAGAGTCTTGGTGGTTCCAAACTTCTTCCATTTAAGAATGATGGAGGCCACTGCGTTCTTGGGGACCTTCAATACTGCAGACATTTTTTGGTAACCTTCCCCAGATCTGTGCCTCGACACAATCCTGTCTCGGAGCTTTACGGACTATTCCGTCAACCTCATGGCTTGGTTCTTGCTCTGACATGCACCGTCAACTGTGGGACCTTAGACAGGAGCTTTTTGCTACCCTTCCCCAAATCATGTCCAATCAATTGAATTTACCACAGATGGACTCCAATCAAGTCGGAGAAACATCTGAAGGATGATCAATGGAAACAGGATGCACCTGAGCCCAATTAGGAGTCTCATAGCAAAGGGTCAGAATATTTATGTAATAAGTTATTTCAGTTTTTTCGCTTTGTCATTATGGGGTATTGTGTGTAGATTATTCTAATAAATTTGAGAATAAAGCTGTAACATAACAAAATGTGCAACTAGTCAAGGTGTCTGAATACTTTCCCGAATGCACTGTCTATTGCTGAGTAGAAACACAAGAAACACCCCAATCCCCATAGGATTCAGTTCCAATCTGTTAACTAGATGCCAGTCATTTCTTGATGTGTTTTTATGAAAATGGTAGGGAAAACATGGGTACGAGTGTTTCCTGGCATTTACCTAGCACCTCTGGGACACTGAGTAGCTCCACAGAGAAGTCCTCTTTAAAGGAATCCTGAAGGACCTGGCCCAGGAGGGCTGCACACGACCGCCAGTATGCCCAAGGAGGGAGAGGCCACACACATACAAACATAAACCATCAGCCAATCACCACAGTCACGTTAGTCTGAGACAAGTCAGTCACCACTGCCAGAAAACCACCACTTAGGGGGCAAATATGTCTGGTGTCAAAAGTTTGCCGTATAGAGTATCTATGGCCCTGTACACTACATAAATGTTGATCTTACCTAGATACGGTATCTCATAACATTAGAATGCAATGATTTGACATCAAAAAAAAAAAAAAGGGTACATTATTTTGCTTACTTTAACCTAAAAAAAGTATTGAAACAAGTCAGAATATCTTAAAACAAGAAGAATTATCTTGATGCATTTTCTGGGTGAGCCAAATCAAGTGACTGCATTTTCTGGGTAAGCAAAACAAGTATTATATATATATATATATATATATATATATATATATATATATATATATATATATATATATATATATATATATATATATATATATATATATATATACACACAGTGGGGAGAACAAGTATTTGATACACTGCCGATTTTGCAGGTTTTCCTACTTACAAAGCATGTAGAGGTCTGTAATTTCTATCATAGGTACACTTCAACTGTGAGAGACAGAATCTAAAACAAAAATCCAGAAAATCACATTGTATGATTTTTAAGTAATTAATTTCACTGTGTGCAATAATAGTGTTAACATATTTTGGAATAATTACCCCATCTCTGTACCCCACACATACAGATAATTGTAAGGTCCCTCATCAAGTACAGAATTTCAAACACAGATTCAACCACAAAGAACAGAGTTTTTCAATGGCTTGCAAAGGTGGTTACCTATTGGTAGATGGGTAAAAATAAAATAAAAGCAGTTACTGAATATTCCTTTGTGCATGATGAAGTTATTAAATCACACTTTGGATGGTGTATCAATACACCCAGTCACTACAAAGATACAAGCGTCCTTTCTAACTCAGTTTCCGGAGAGGAAGGAAACCGCTCAGGGATTTCACCAAGAGGCCAATGGTGATTTTAAACCAGTTAGAGTTTAATGGCTGTGATAGGAGAAAACTGAGGATGGATCAACAACATTGCAGTTACTCCACTATACTAACCTAAATGACAGATTGTACAGAATAAAATATTCCTAAACATGCAAACAAATGTGACAAAGAAATGAACTTTAGTTAGGTTTGTGGTAAATCCAACACATCACTGAGTACCACTTTTTCAAGCATCGTGGTGGCTGCATCATGTTATGGATATGCTCGTCATCGGGCAAGAACTAGACAGTTTTTTGGGAGATAAAAAAAAATCCTAGAAGAAAACCTGGTTCAGTCTGCTTTCCAACAGACGCTGCGAGACAAATTCACCTTCCAGTAGGACAATAACCTAAAACAAGTCCAAATATACACTGGAGTTGCTTATCAAGACTACATTGAATGTTCCTGAGTGGCCTAGCTAGAGTTGACTTAAATTGGCTTGAAATCTATGGCTAGACTTAAAAATGGCTGTCTAGCAATGATCAACAACCAACTTGAAAGAGATTGAAGAATTAAAGTATACATGGGCAAATATTGTACAATCCAGGTGCGCAAAGCTCTTAGAGACTTACCCAAAAAGACTAGTGATGCACCGATATAACATTTTTGGCCGATACCAATATCTGACATTTTCCTTGCCAAAAAAAACAATACCGATAACCGATTATTATTTTTTGCTGTCTTTTAAGCATTCTATTACAGTTAAATAGTGAACACACACACACGGACGAAGCAGTCTAAGGCACTGCATCTTAGTGCAAGAGGCGTGACTACAGTCCCTGGTTCGAATCCAAGCTGTATCACATCCAGCCATGATTAGGAGTCCCATAGTGCGGTGCACAATTGCCCTAGCGTCGTCCGTGTTTGGCCGGGGTAGTACCTCATTGTAAATAAGAGTTTGTTCTTAACTGACTTGCCTAGTTAAATAAAAGGTTACACACACACCACACTGACCAAAAAGTTATTTTGTTGGCATTTACGTATGTCCCCATTACCAGTAAAACATAATCAAAACCTATTTCTTTCACATACTTGCTGTGCTGTTTCGTTGTTCATTTGTTCAGTCATTTCATTCTCAACCAGGATTTCTATGGAACGCCTTTTGGGTCTTTGCTATGGAACGCTGTTTGGGTCTTTGCGTGTCAAATAACACTGTTTGACGTGTCAAATAATCTTGTTGACCAATCAGGACATGAATATGACTGCACGTCACATAATAAAAAATGAATGAACGCATTCAATGAAAAATGAATGAACGCACAATCTGTTTCAGTAGCTATATAGTTAGCTAACTAACTATATAGCTAGGTTTCATCTAAAATAACCCTAATTTATAAGACTGTTCTTATTTGATTAATGGTGGTCGTACCTATCTATGTGAAGCTAGCCACAACACGGATTAGCCACAATAGTGGACTTTGCGGTTAGCCTTCAAAATAAAAGTATGGCATAATTCTACTATTTGTATTCATTTGCATCACGGTCAATGAAATACTTTTATTTTGAAGGCAAACCGCAAATTCCACTATTGTGCCTAATCCTTAATGTTGCTACCTTCACAACACGTAACTGGTCCAGTCGAGCAGCACTAGCCAGATGAAGCTAGCTGGCTGCTTATAATGTTAGCTTTGGGCAACAGGGTTAAGTAGCTGGCTAGCTATTTATTTTCATGAACTGAAGTTCAATTTCAATAGGCAAACAACAATACTTACTCACAATGATTCCTAAATCATTGCTAAGAATAATGAAAATGACTGCAGTTTCTACTGGTCATTGTTTTCATGCTGGTTGTGTTGATGCTAGCTAGTTATCAAGCTAAAGATAGCTACCCCAGAAGTTGCGGTCGAACAAATTATGCTTTATTACCAACGAGGTATTGTAAACACATCGTTCGTGGCCGGTGTTTGCAGACTTTTTTGTATAGCTTTGACAGTGCTACTGTGTCTTTTTTGACACGCATAGACCCAAACGGCGTTCCATAGTATGTATGTCGTGAAGCTAATAGCAGTGACGCTATTACTGTGTAAATCCGGTAGGGCAACATCTGAAAAATAGCGCACTTGGTAGTGTGTACCAGTGCTCGACCAGTCAGCGAAAGCCAACATCACCCACGACAGAGAACGGTTGATTGTCAAGGGCAATGGATTCCATTATCTTGGCTTTAATGGATTTCACCTTTTGAGTTGTCTCGCTGAAATGTTCTTACTCTTTCAAATGACTGCCCGACTTGTTGACTGCTCGAGCCACAGAGCAGACATTGTGGGCTAGGTTAGGAATGCAGTGTTGCACGTGTAGCGCAAAATTTTACGTGGCGTCATTACGTCATGTACCTACGTTATATAGGTATGCACGTCAGCTTTGACATTGGTTTTGCACATTGGCATTAAACTAGACATCGGCCGATACCGATGTTGGCATTTTTAGCTAATATCGGCTGATTCTGATATGTTCACCGATATATCATGCATCCCTAAAAAAGACTCACAGGTGTAATCGCTGCCAAAGGTGATTCTAAGACATATTTACCCAGGAGGTAAATTTACCAATTTGTTTTTTATACTTTGACATTACGTAGTATTTTGTGTAGATCGTTGATATTCTTTTACAATTAAATCCATTTGAAACCCAATTTGTAACCCAACTAAACGTGGAAAAAGTCAAGGGTTGTGAATACTTTTTGAAGGCACTGTAAGATTTTAAATGTTTGCAGTGTAGATCCATCGTGGTGAACACCTCTGTTCATTATTATCTGTGGTTCTGTACGCTCCAGGGTGTAGTTTCCCCTTAGTACAGATTGAGAATCAGCTTCTCTTCTCCCAATCCTAACCTTGACCATTAGTGGTGGAAAACCTGAACTGATCCAATATCAGCGTCTAAGGGCAACTTCACCCTACACCGGTGCTAAATACCTCAGTGCATGTATACCTATATCTGTGGTGCTGTGTTGTACCTGGTTGACCAGCAGTGGGTCTGTGTCTTTGAAGGTGAGCAGGGAGAGGGAGCAGGATTGGGTGAGGGGCTGGTGCAGGGGCCAGGGCTTTCCGTCTACTAAGGCCAGGGCAGAGCTGGTTACATACCACTCTGTCAAGTCAGAGAGAGAGAGAGAGAGAGATTTAATATGATTCATACTATAGAATTTTTCTGACTTCCTTGACAAAATCAAACAGCATACAGATAATCCATGTATGAAACGTATTCCACACACTGGCTGTGCTGTACTAAGTATGCTGCTGTGCGGCACACAGACAAACCACAGGTACTGTTCCTGTACTCACGGCGTGCACAGCTGTGTGGCATGGACACTCCCTTGTTCATGACGAGCAGGGTGCCCTGCAGACCAGGTATTTGCAAGGTCACCTCGATCTTCTCTGTGCGTGGGTACAGGGCACGCTGGCGAGCCTGCTCCAGGGAAAACACAGTGCTGCGCTGATCACGCACCTCAGCAGCCGAGAGACGCACAGACGCAGCACTGGACCCAACCCTGAGTCAATGAATTAATGGTGAATACATGATATTACAATACACATTTCCTATGCCTAAACTAGTTTGAAGATTCAAGATTTAATGGATTTCGCCATTCTTTGGTCATCATTGGAATAGTGTTATGGGAACTAGCTAACCCTTAAATCTATTGTCGAAAAAAACGTATATTTAACAAATGTAAACTTTACGTACTGGGCAGTACAACTGCAGTGCCGCAGCCACAATCTGACAGCAATAATATGGCAACTGATTTTCACAATCCCACATCCTATACACAAATTAGCGATGCAGAAACCCAGATTAGCTATATAAACTCTCACTGCCATAGTTTACAACATGGACATTTGTTAATGATGTCCTCATCCTCTAATACTGTACTTTGCAACCACCCAAGGTCATTTTGTATACAAGGAAGCTAGCCAATGTTATACGAGTGGCAGCGGTTGTGTGGTCAGACATATGCTGTACTTACGGCGCTGTAGAAATTGGCATACGATACGACACGCCATTGTTGCTTTTGGCGATTAATCTCTGGTACTGGTTTAACAGTAGGCCACTAATGCCGGGCTAAATTATGTGTATTTTACACTGCTATTTTCTCTGGAGTTCGTTTAGACGCCATGCCTGCTTGAAGAGCAACGTTGACTTTGGTCCGGGTAGAATCAATTGTTGGGTTGTTGAGTAGTTCCCATATAAACGCTTGAGAGGACAGTATGTTCCAAAAACAGACAGCAGGTGTAGTTGTACTATGTTTCAGTAAAGCATGAACAATGTTATTGCTAGTTTTGTCTGTTCAGAGATGTGAGTCACTGACCAACCAGAATGTTATTGTTGACATCTGACCTAGGCTCAATGCATGGGGATTTCTAGCCTGGACAGCCGCTATAGTAGTCGCTACTGTATTTACATATACAATATCCCCATGCTATGGCAGACCCTATAAAATACAAACTCCTTAACATCTCTTTCATTTATTTTTTCGGAGACAGTGGTGGGACAACAATTGCACAGAATGAGGATACATAGTCATATAAACATTAAAGTTATTCTCCAAAGGTTGGTGTAGAAGGCAGGGACACTCGATTCGGTACATGGTTAAATGGCGCCATCGTGTGTCGAATAAATCTAATCACATTTTAATGGTCGCATACACATATTTAGTAGATGTTATTTCGGGTGTAGTGAAATGCTTGTGTTCCAAGCTCCAACAGTGCAGTGACATCTAACAAAACACAACAATACACACGAATCTATATGTAAAGAATGGGATTAAGAAATATAGAAAAAGGGGGCATCTCGAGTGGCGCAGTGGTCTAACACCGAACCCAAACCGGCTGCGCCATCGTGCACACATTTATTTTGTCCCCATACACCAAGCGCGATCACGACACACAGGTTCAAATATCAAAACAAACTCTGAACCAATGACATTCATTTTGGGACAGGTCGAAAAGCATTAAACATGTATGGCAATTTAGCTAGTTAGCTTGCACTTCCTAGCTAATTTTTCCTATTTAGCTAGCTTGCTATTGCAAGCTAATTTGTCCTGGGATATAAACATTGAGTTGTTATTTTACCTGAAATGTACAAGGTCCTCTACTCTGACAATTTATCCACACATAAAACGGCCAACCGAATCGTTTCTAGTCATCTCTCCTCCTTCCAGGCTTTTTCATCTTTGAACTTATATGGTGATGCATATAAACTTTCAAAGTATTACCATGACGACCGGCAAAACAGATCCTCTTTCAATCACCCATGTGGGTATAACCAATGAGGAGATAGCACGTGGGTACCTGCTTCTATAAACCAATGAGGAGATGGGAAAGGCAGGACTTTCAGCGTGATCTGCGTCAGAAATAGAAAGGAGTTCTATTTTAGCCCTTGGCATCGCAGATGCTGGTTGGTGAAATAATTGAATAACATGGATTTCAAAATGTATTTTGCGACGCTCGCGCACGCGACGTGTCCGGTCTGGTCAGCATGTAAGGCACTGCATCGCAGTGCTAGCTGTACCACTAGAGATTCTGGGTTCGAGTCCAGGCTCTGTTGCAGCCGGCCCAGCGTCGTCCGGGTTAGGGGAGGGTTTGGCCGGCAGGGATATCCTTGTCTCATCGCGCACAACTCCTGTGGCAGGCCGGGCGCAGTGCACGCTGACACGGTCGCCAGGTGTACAGTGTTTCCTCCAACACATTGGTGCGGCTGGCTTCCGGGTTGGATGTGTCAAGAAGCAGTGCGGCTTGGTTGGGTTGTGTTTCGGAGGACGCATGGCTCTCGACCTTCGCCTCTCCCGAGTCCGTACGGGAGTTGCAGCAATGAAACAAGACTGTAACTACTACCAATTGGATACCACGAAATTGGGGTGAAAAAAAGAAATATATAAAAATAGTTGGACAAGCAATATCAGAGTCCATCCTGGAGTATATATACAGTACCAGTCAAAAGTTTGGACACACCTACTCATTCATGGATTTTTCTTTATTTTTCCTATTTTCTACATTGTAGAATATTGAAGACATCAAAACTATGAAATAACATATGGAATCAGTATTCTACAGATATACTATATAATCTATCCACATACTGTCCATAATGTCTATACATCCCATCACAGACACACATACATATACAGTACCAGTCAAAAGTTTGGACACACCTACTCTTGGCATTCTCTCAACCAGCTTCACCTGGAATGCTTTTCCAACAGTCTTAAAGGAGTTCCCACATATGCTGAGCACTTGTTGGCTGCTTTTCCTTCACTCTGCGGTCCAACTCATCCCAAACCATCTCAATTAGGTTGAGGTCAGGTGATTATGGAGGCCAGGTCATCTGATGCAGCACTCCATCACTCTCCGTTCTTATTCAAATAGACCTTACACAGCCTGGAGGTGTGTTGGGTCATTCTCCTGTTGAAAACAAATTATTAGTTCCACTAAGTGCAACCAGATGGGATGGCGGATCACTGCAGAATGCTGTGGTAGCTATACTGCTTAAGTGTGCTTGAATTCTAAATAAATCACAGACCGTGTCACCAACAAAGCACCCCAATACCATCACAATCCTCCATGATTCACGCTGGGAACTACATATGCAGAGATCATCCGTTCACCTACTCGGCATCTCACAAAGACACGGCGGTTGGAAGCAAAATCTCAAATTTGGACTGATCAGACCAAAGGACAGATTTCCACCGGTTAAATGTCTATTCCTTGTGTTTCTTGGTTCAAGCAAGTCTCTTCTTATTATTGGTGTCCTTTAGTAGTGGTTTCTTTGCAGAAATTCGACCATGGTCTTTCAAAGTTCTTCAAACTTTCCTGACTGACTGATCTTCATGTCTTAAGGTAATGATGGACTGTCGTTTCTCTTTGCTTATTTGAGCTGTTCTTGCCATAATATGGACTTGTTTATTTTCTCCAAATAGGGCTATCTTCTGTATATCCCCCCTACCTTGTCACAACACAATTGATTGACTCAAATGCATTAAGAAGGAAAGAAATTCCACAAATTAACTTTTAACAAGGCACACCTGTTAATTAATATGCATTCCAGAAGACTACCTCATGAAGCTGGTTAAGAGAATGCCAAGAGTGTGCAAAGCTGTCATCAAGGCAAAGGGTGGCTACTTTGAAGAATCTCAAATATAAAATGTATTTTGTTGACACTTTTTTGCTTACTACATGTTTCCATATGTGGTATTTCATAGTTTTGATGTCTTCACTATTATTCTACAATGTAGAAAAAAGTACAAATAAAGAAAAAACCTTGAATGAGTAGGTGTGTCCAAACTTTTGACTGGTACTGTATATATATTTAAAAAATGTTTGCAAACTGATATGTGACATGTATTCATGTCAAAATAACATGCAAAACAGGAAAGCCAGTTTTTAGAAAAAATGTGGTGCTAAGTCCCACCTGCCCTGAATGACGAGTCACCACTGAATATGATAGAGGAATATGAGAGAGGGGAATGAATGGAGGAAAGTGTGATGCTCTTGAGTCTGATTGGTTAGACCAACTGGAAAGACATGGATAAGAAACATTTCAAACAAGTTTTTAAACAATGGGCCCTGTTGGCAGGTCTAAAACTACTGTTCTATAGTCAGCTGATATTGATTTCCTTAATTAATAATATATTGAACTACAATGCAAGAATTCAGGGACACCTACTCTTCAATCAAATGTTTTAGGCCTAGATAATTACACATCCAGCACATCTTATTTCTCTACCAGCGTGCGTACCGTGAAGATCCCTCGACTGCAACAGCTCCAGTTGATTTAACTGATCAATGGCTGAGGTCACTTGACCAGAATAAACTTATGGTTGAGCTGCTTCTTGATTTTAGTGCTGCATTTGACCTTGTTCATCATATGGTTAATAGCTGAGGCCATTGAAGAGAGATGTTTTCTTGAACCCTCATTTCTTTGTTGGAACTTTGTTACTGAGGTGTCATAGTCTATGGAAGACCTGTTTTACTGTAGTAAGGTAGCCTATATATGTTATTAATGATGAACAGTATGATGAGAAACACTGACATTAGGCTGAGATCAAACAAGTAACCTAAGTAAACCTGGATGCTAGTTGTGAAATCTAAGACATATTGACTTTGAATTAGGCAAAACACCTGTCACGTTCCTGACCTTATTTCCCTTGTTTTGTCTTTATTTAGTATGGTCAGGGCGTGAGTTGGGGTGGGCAGTCTATGTTATTTGTTTCTATGTTTAGGTTTGTTAGTTTGGCCTAATATGGTTCTCAATCAGAGGCAGGTGTTTGTCATTGTCTCTGATTGGGAACCATATTAAGGTAGGCTGTTTTCAATGTTTGTTTGTGGGTGATTGTTGCCGTGTCTGTGTTTGTTCGCCACACGGTACTGTTTTCGTTCGTTTGTTCACATCGTTTATTGTTTTGTATTTTGTCAAGTGTTTTTCGTCTTCGTTGCTATAATTAAAATATGTATTCAAACCATGCTGCGCTTTGGTCCGATCCTTGCTCCTCCTCAGACGAGGAGCAAGACGAGCGTTACAACACCTTTATTATGAATGGTCAACCATTTGATAAGAGGTAGAGCATTTTATTTTAATAAAAAATGTGGTTACATGGATTCAATGTAAATATTAGGTATGACTGTGCTGCATAGGTTTAAAAAAAGTGAATTGTTCCAGCATTTGATTACACACGAGAGCTTCTGTGGGTAATCATGGCAATGGGGCCTTCATTGTGACATCACAAGATTCTGATTCTGGGAGGTTAGCTGTTGCACAGACAAACAGAACAGTGCAAAGAGACTGATTCAACTAACCACTGACAGATTTTTCATGTCCTATTTCATTAGCAAGGGAACACGCTGCTTACTTGAGAGGTAGGTTGTAATATGTTGCTTAACTATGTTTCTGTAGAATAACTACTTATCAAATGACTTGTGTACTAACATGACCCTATAAGTAGACCTGACATGCAATCATGGTGACAAGTGAAACTATTGACGAGAGACAGTTTGCTCGAATCCATTTTTTTGTGAGAAAATTGTTCATCCTGACAACTGAGATGGCATGTTACAGTTGTTGTAGTCAGCCAGCCTAATGGCAAATACATTCTATTGATGAAAGAAAACCCCATCTCTGTGTTAATCCCCAACATATACTGAAATCAATTATCTCTATAAATATGTAACAAAAGGGTAGGTTGTGTAAAAAACAAGTAGGCCTACCTAACTTTTTAAATCTGATTTTCTTGATTGAATGGTCATCCATTTCAAATGGTTGAATTGATAGACCTCTTTAAATTGAGTTGCACTCAGAGGCACTCAAAGAGAAGACTGGAGTGATTAAAATAGATGAAACTGTACAACAAGTTAGGTCCATGATGGATATAGTCACTTTCTTCCCCAGAAACCTTTTTGAATGATATTATATAAGTGATTAGTGTAGTTTGTGAGAACCAGGCCCAATATGGAGTGGCGTTACATGAGGGGGTTGAATAACGCTCAATAGTAAGGTACAGAGAGAGCCTGAAGTTTGCTTTATAAAGTCTATGTTGTGCTTTGTCATCTCCAATGGCGACGCCTTGCATCACAATGAAGATGTCATAAAGGATATTGTGCACATAATGATAGGAACAGACAAAATCGATTCATTTGAACTTGGTCGCTTTTCTAGTAGCCAACTTTTTACTAGTAATTCAGATAGGACTATTGCGTAATTATCTCTGGATCGGGATTGTCACTTGCTTAGTTGTAAGTAAACGGGAAGAAACATGTGCACATCGTAAAGAGATGTATTATTATCTGGTTAGCAACATGCCACTTACTACAACGTTATGTATTTTCCAGAGTTATTGTTAGCTAGGAGGAAGACATGGAGGGTTCAACGCTGACACAGAGGAGGGCTGAGTGTCAGTTGAAGGAAAGGACGATCCAGACAGACTACATGATGGAGCTGGGAGCCAGGTTGGCTCTGGTGTGGCAGATCCAGAGGGAGCAGGAGAAGGAGATGAAGACGATTTGGTTTGAGACGAGGAAAATGCCAAGCTTGATTGAGGAGGTAACAAGACCAACTTTGACAAAGTCGACTAGAGTTCTATTGAACAATATTGATTAAAGCAAATATACAGTATGTCAATATACGGGCAAAATGTGCCATATGCCATTGAATGTAAGCTAACAGTATTTTGTCTGATAACTTTTCTTGTGTTGTATCGTGTATGTCTCTAGCTACCTTAAGTAGTTCTGGATAAAAGCCTCTGCTAAATGTCTAAAATGTCAAATGTTGTGCTGGGTGTAGGGAATGTATTTTTACACTTAGTTTACCTGTTGGCTAGAAGACCCAGGGTTGGTACAGACTGATGCAGAGCATCTGAGAGGAAACTAGATATATACAGTGCCTTTGGGAAAGTATTCAGACACCTTGACTTTTTCCACCTGTTGTTACGTTACATCCTCATTCTAAAAGGGATTAAATAAAATAAAAATTCGCAGCAATCTACACAGAATACCCCATAATGACAAAGTGAACAAACTGTTTGACTTTTTTTTTGGAGAATGTTTTCAACTTAAATACAGAAATACCTTATTTACATAAGTATTCAGACCCTTTGCTATGAGTCTCGAAATTGAGCTCAGGTGCATCCTGTTTCCATTGATCGTCCTTGAGACGTTTCTACAACTTTTTTTTAATTTTTTTTATTTTACCGTTATTTTACCAGGTAAGTTGACTGAGAACACGTTCTCATTTGCAGCAACGACCTGGGGAATAGTTACAGGGGAGAGGAGGGGGATGAATGAGCCAATTGTAAACTGGGGATTATTAGGTGACCGTGATGGTTGAGGGCCAGATTGGGAATTTAGCCAGGACACCGGGGTTAACACCCCTACTCTTACGATAAGTGCCATGGGATCTTTAATGACCTCAGAGAGTCAGGACACCCGTTTAACGTCCCATCCGAAAGACGGCACCCTACACAGAGCAGTGTCCCCAATCACTGCCCTGGGGCATTGGGATCTTTGTTTAGACCAGAGGAAAGAGTGCCTCCTACTGGCCCTCCAACACCACTTCCAGCAGCACCTGGTCTCCCATCCAGGGACTGACCAGGACCAACCCTGCTTAGCTTCAGAAGCAAGCCAGCAGTGGTAAGCAGGGTGGTATGCTGCTGGCAAACTTGATTGGACATGTGGTAAATTAAATTGATACGACAAGATTTGGAAAGGCACACACCTGTCTATATAAGGTCCCACAGTTGACAGTGCATGTCAGACTAAATACCAAACCATGAGGTAGAAGGAATTGTCCGTAGAGTTCCGAGACAGGATTGTGTCGAGAAACAGATCTAGGGAAGGGTACCAAAAAAATCTCTGCAGCATTGAAGGTCCCCAAGAACACAGTGGCCTCCATCATTCTAAAATGGAAGAAGTTTGGAACCACCAAGACTCTTCCTAGAGCTGGCCGCCCGGCCAAGCTGAGCATTCGGAGGAGAAGGGCCTCAGGGAGGTGACCAAGAACCCGATGGTGACTCTGACAGCGCTCAAGAGTTCCTCTGTGGAGATAGGAGAACCTTCCAGAAGGACAACCATCTCTGCAGCACTTCACCAATCAGGCCTTTATGGTAGAGTGGCCAGATGGAAGCCACTCATCAGTACAAGGCACATGACAGCCCGCTTGGAGTTTGCCAAAAGGCACCTAAAGACTCTCAGACCATGAGAAACAATATGCTCTGGTCTGATGAAACCAAGATTGAACTCTTTGGCATGATTGCAAAGCGTCACGTCTGGAGAAAATCTGGCAACTACGGCACAGTAAAGCACGGTGGTGGCAGCATCATGCTGTGGGGATGTTTTTCAGCGGCATGGTCTAGGAGACTAGTCAGGATCGAGGCAAAGATGAACGGAGCACAGAGAGATCCTTGATGAAAACCTGCTCCAGAGCGCTCAGGACCTCAGGACAATGGGTCAACTTCCAACAGAACAATGACCCTAAGCACAAAGACAAGACAACGCAGGAGTGACTTTGGGACAAGTCTCTGAATGTCCGTCCTTGAGTGGCCCAGTCAGAGCCCAGACTTAAACCGGATCGAACATCTCTGGAGAGATCTGAAAATAGCTGTGACGCAACTCTCCCCATCCAACCTAACAGAGCTTGAGAGGATCTGCAGAGAAGAATGGGAGAAAGTCCCCAAACACAAGTATGCCAAGCTTGTAGTGTAATACCCAAGAAGATTCTATGCTGTAATCACTGCCAAAGGTGCTTCAACAACGAAATGAATACTTATGTACATTTCCAATATTTTTTATTTTTATTGAATTTGGAACGATTCTGTTTTTGCTTTGTCAATATGTGGTATTGTGTGTAGATTGTTGAGCAAAAAATCATTATTTAATCAATTTTAGAATAAGGCTGTGAGGTAACAAAATGTGGAAAAGTGAAGGGGTCTGAATACTTTCCCGAAGGCGCTGTATGTGTGATGTATAAGTATATAATGTACATAATAAAGTATGTATGTACTGAATGTGATCACTTTCATCATGTCTGTTTCTTTTCTCCTGCAGAATGTGAGAGATGTGACCAACCGTCCACTCACTGAGTTCATGGCTCCCTGTATTGACTCCCTCCCACCACTGGCTTTCACCAATCGGAGGCCTATACCAACCATGTTGCATCCCCCCTCTCCATTGGCCATACGCACTCAGGATGCACAGCGGTTCATTGTATTTTCCTACTTTGTCCCTGCTGAGTGCGCAGTTGCCACAGAGGCCACTGCAGATGTATCTGCTGGTAAAAGAGATGACTTATCGACAGATACACATCTTTCCTCAATGCTGCATCGATACCTGCCACACTTCTTTAACAATGACTCCATTCCACCACGGCAGACAGTAGAGGAAACCACTGAGGTCTCAGTTGTCCTCAAAGAGGACATGGCAGCTGATCAAAGCCCTCCTGACCCTGCAGCTCTGCCTCTGAGCTCGCCATGTATCTGTGACTCTGACCACAAACTGACCAAGGACGAAAAAGAGGACGCCACCGAGTCCTCCGTTACCACAGAGATCATTGTAGGCACATCCATTGTCCAGGGAGAGGACCTGGATAAAAGCCCTGCTCCAAGGCTGCCTCCAATCTTGTCACACATTTTGGACAATGACCATAAGCAGCCAGAGGAGATGATAGAGGGTGCCACTGAGTGCTCAGTCGCTGCAGAGGCATCAGATGCTAACTTAACTCTGGCAACCCGCAATGATGAGCGGCCCACCCCTCTGATCTGCGTTGTCACTAAGACGCCTGTTAGAGTGGGAGCCTCCATAAGCAGGTCAGAGGATGAGGAACCCAGGCCCTGGACCCTGGAAGAGGCAAAGGTAGGTGTCATATTTCACCTTACTACTTTACAGGGATGGTGGTTAGTTCCATTTCAATTCAATGCGTTGAAGAGAATTGAATTTTAGAGTACTTCCTGAATTGACCGGAATTGAAATGGAACTGACCCCAAACCTGCTGCTCTTTGCTCATAGTATAAAACATCACCCCTCACTAGGATTATTAGGCCGTCATTGTGTGTTGATCACTCAGTTGTGTATTGAATGTGCCACATTGGAACAATTTTACATCTAGAGTCAATGTCTTCCTGTTAGGATTATTGGATACGCCTTGAAATTGAAGAGAGGAGCGTCAAGGAGGTGAGCCCGAGGGAGGGATTGAAGAGTGAGGTGGACTGTGCCCATTCCAAGTGCTCCAATGGGACGGTTTCATCAGAGAAAGCAGAGACCATCCTGGGAAGAGTGGGCTTTCTGGTCATGAACCACATGCAGAAAATCACATTTTTGAAAATGGAGGAAAAAGAGAAAAATAAGAAACTGAATAAGAAGTTGAAAGATGACGAGAAAGAGAGAAAGGAGATGAAACACAAGGAGGAGGAGCAAAAAAAGAGGGAGAGGAAAGAGATGAAGGAGAGAGAGAAAGAGCAGAAGAAAGTCATGAAGGCTGAGAAGGAGAGAGAGAAGTTAGAACAGAAAAAGAGAGAGAAGGAAAGCAAAGAGAAGGAAAAGGCAGAGAAAAAGAGGTTAGAGGGGCTGATGAAGATACATAATGACATGATGAAAGACAAGATTAAGAAAGAGAAGAAGTGTTCTGAGGAGCTGAAAAAGAGAGAGAAAGCTCAAGCTGAGTTCCTGGAGATGGAGAGAAAGATTCAAGTTAAAGAGGAGAAGAATAGAGAAAAGATGAGGAAAGAGGAGAGGAAGAGACTAGAGAAGAAGAAAAAGAGGGAGTCAGCTGGACGTGGAACTGAGAAGGTGATAGAAGAGCAGGGAAGGGATGAAAGCTTGAAGATGGATGAGTAGACTGGGTAATAGAGAGAGAGTAGGGAGGGAGAGATATGGTATATTTGCATGCAATGAAAAAACAAAGCATTTAAAAATAAAATACAAAATGTTTTCTCTTCTTGATTTTTGTTAAGGCATACTGTACAACACTGTATAAACACAAAATGTTAACTTTTCACAAATCTGGGGAGTGTTTAAATGTTGAACTCCAAATCGACCCGATGGAGAGGGGCTGCGCTGAGATGGGGAGAGGAGGATGAAAAGGGAGGGGGAGTGGATTATTTATTTAACCTTTATTTAACTCGGCAATTCAGTTCAGAACAAATTCTTATCTACAATGGCGGCCTGCCAAAAGGTAAAAAGGCCTCCTGCGTGGATGAGGGCTGGGATTAAAAATAAATAAATAAAATGAAAATATAGGACAACACACACATCACAACAAGAGAGACAACACAACACTTTAACCAGGTAGGCCAGTTGAGAACAAGTTCTCATTTACAACTGCGACCTGGCCAAGATAAAGCAAAGCAGTGCGACAAAAAAAACAACACAGAGTTACACATAAACAAACGTACAGTCAATAACACAATAGAAAAATCTATGTTACAGTGTTGGCAAATGTAGTAAGATTAGGGAGGTAAGGGAATAAATAGGCCATAGAGGGGAATTAACTACAAATTAGCATTAACACTTATGTGTTAATGTGCAAGTAGAGATACTGGTGTGCAAAAGAGCAAAAATAAATAAATAACAAAATGGGGAAGCGGTAGTTGGGTGTGCGATTTACAGATGGGCTGTGTACAGGTACAGTGATCGGCAAGCTGCTCTGAAAGCTGATGCTTAAAGTTAGAGAGGGAGATATAAGTCTCCAGCTTCAGTGAATTTTGCAATTCGTTCCAGTCATTGGAAGCAGAGAACTGGAAGGAAAGGCTGCCAAAGGAGGTGTTGGCTTTGGGGATGACCAGTGAAATATACCTGCTGGAGCATGTGCTACGGGTGGGTGTTGGTGTGGTGACCAGTGAGCTGAGATAAGGCGGGGCTTTACCTAGCAAAGACTTATTGATGACATGGAGTCAGTGGGTTTGGCTATGAATATGTAGCGAGGGCCAGCCAACAAGATTATACAGGTCACAGTGGTGGGTAGTATACGGGGCTTTTGTGACAAAATGGATGGCACTGTGATAGACTGCATCCAATTTGCTGAGTAGACTGTTGGAGGCTAATTTGTAAATAACATCGCCGAAGTCAAGGATCGGTAGGATAGTCAGTTTTACGAGGGTATGTTTGGCAGCTGGAGTGAAGGAGGCATTGTTGCGAAATAGGAAGCTGATTCTAGATGTAATTTTGGATTGGAGATGCTTAATGTGAGTCTGTAAGGAGAGTTTACAGTCTAACCAGACACCTAGGTATTTGTAGTTGTCCACATATTCTAAGTCAGAACCGTCCAGAGTAGTGATGCTAGTCGGGCGGGCGGGTGCGGGCAACAATCAGTTGAAGAGCATGCATTTAGTTTTACTAGCATTTAAATGTAGTTGGAGGCCACGGAAGGAGTGTTGTATGGCATTGAAGCTTGTTTGGAGGTTTGTTAATAACATAGTGTCCGAAGAAGATCCAGATGTATACAGAATGGTGTCGTCTGCGTAGAGGTGGATCAGAAAATCACCAGCAACAAGAGCGACATCATTGATGTATACAGAGAAAAGAGTCGGCCTGAGATTTGAACCCTGTGGCACCCCCGTAAAGAGTGCCAGAGGTCGAGACAACAGGCCCTCCGATTTGACACACTGAACTCTATCTGAGAAGTTGTTGGTGAACCAGGCGAGGCAGTCATTTGAGAAACCAAGGCTATTGAGTCTGCCGATAAGAATGCAGTGATTTATAAAGTCGAAAGACGATCGATGAAGGTCGATGAAGACGGCTGCTCAGTACTGTCTTTTATCGATGGAATGGCGATGAATGGGCAGAGAGGGTCAGTTAGGGCTGGGGCCGACTGGGGCCGACAGATAAACAAAAAAATAAACAGAATGGAGTACCGTGATTAATGGACAGTCCAGCAGGCATCAGCTATGTAGCCAAGTGATCATAGGGTCCAGGGGGCAGCAATAGATGGAACAGGGAAGCCGCGGAGTAGGCTAGCACGCTGGCGACACAACGTTTAAAGTTAGTAGCCCGGGGCTAGTAGAAGCGTCTGCTCCGACGTCCGACGGAGGCCGGTTGAAGGCACAGCGGATGGAGTATTCTTCGGCAGACCAGTCGGGTGAACAACTGAGTAGGCCGGGAGGTGGGCCTCAGGGATAGCTTCGGTACTGGGTAACTCGGTGGGTGCTAGCTAGCTGTGAAGATCAGGAGTAATGGTCCAGGGATTACGGGAGAAATCCGGCGTTGTAGTGGAGAGACAGGTAGGCTGGCGAGTATTATCCAGGCTAAAAATATATATATATATTTTTTTAAAGGGCTGGTACCTGTGCAGAAGGTAAAGGCAGCTAGCAGTGGCTAACAATGACTAAATAGCTTGTAGCTAATTAGCTGGTTAGCTTCTGATGGCTAGGTGGTTCTTGCTATAAGTTCAAAAATTAAAAATAATAGCGGTTCCGTATCACATTGGGTGAGGCAAGTTACCGGAAGGTATAATTGAACTAAAATGGAGAAGAGATTGAAAATAAAATTGAAATGTATACAAAAAAGACGAAAAATACAAAAGTACACGAGAGGACGAACAAAACACGTCTGCACTGCTACGCCATCTTGGAAATGGCGACAGCAGACACCCTTGTTTAACTCCACTTGACAGTTCAAAACTCTGAGATGTAGCCGCTATTTAGCATTTTACACCTGGGGTTGCTATACATTAATTTTACGCATTGAATAAGAGACTCACCTAAATTGAAAAAAATCCAGACATTTATATAAAAAATCCAGTATTACTTTACCAAAGGCCTTTTCAAAATCTGCTATGAACCGGGTTTGGCTGGGGTAGGCCGTCATTGTAAATATAAATTTGTTCTTAACTGACTTGCCTAGTTAAATAAAGGTTAAATAAAAAATAAATAAAAAAATACCAGGCCTGGCTTCATTGATGTTTCATGTTGTTCTATTATTTATAGTTGTTGTCGTATATTGTCTCAAACGTATCGTCCATGTAAAAAACCTGTCTGATCAGGATGAACAATACCTGGTTAAACCTTTTTAATTCTGAGTGATATTCATTTCACTTGTATTTTTGCATCACAACTTTGAGGATATAAAATATTTAGCTTTCTCTTTTAAAATATTATTTGGAGAATCATGGATGACTCAGTCTTAAGAATTAATCATTCCTGTGTTGAAGATTCAGTAAGAATTTGGTGCATTTTTCTCCATATTCCATCCAGTTTGCTTTATTTTTTGCAATATATTACATTTTTTAATAAGTTCATCCAGTTCTTTTTGTTTTTTCTCTAAATTGTTTTGTACCACTGTAGTACCGTTTTTATTGCTATCTACCTGTATTGTTAATTCCTGTATTTCCCTTGTTAGTCTTGTCTCTTTAGATAGAAACTGCTTTCTTTAACGATGAATATTGAATTGAATGACCTCTGAAGGTACATTTAAAGGTATCCCAAACAATAAGGGGATTTGCTGAACCTGCAGTATATTGTTGTCACTCCCTGATCTGTTTCACCTGTCCTTGTGCTTGTCTCTACCCCCCTCCAGGTGTCGCCCATCTTCCCCATTATCCCCTGGGTACTTATACCTGTATTTTCTGTCTGTCTGTGTGAGTTCATTTTGTTCGTTCAAACCTACCAGCAGTTTCCCTTGCTCCTGTCTACGCTATAGTCCCTGTTTTCTAGTTTCCCAGTTTTGACCTTTCCTGCCTGCCCTGACCCTGCCTGCTGTCCTGTACTTTTGCCTCTACTCTGGATTAACGACCTCTGCTTGACCTGACCCTGAGCCCGCCTGCTGTTCCAGTGCCTTACACCCTCTCTGGATTATTGACCCCTGCCTGCCTTGACCTGTCGTTTGCCTGCCCCTGTTTAAAGAATAAACTTTAGTTTCTTCAACACTGTCTGCACCTGGGTCATACCTTAAAATGTGATAATTGTATTAGAAAAATTCAGTTATCAATTATTTTGTTTAGAACAAATTGTCCTCCAGTAGACTTTGATTATATTTCCAATATCCCTGTCCAAGTGGAAATTCTGTAAGAGTTATGTGAAGGCCAATTAGATGATGGTCCGATCTCATTCTGTCCCCTATCCACACTTTTTAAAACTTTGATGCAAGAGAGAAAGAGTCAAGAAAGTAGTCATTACTGTTACGAATCCCGCCGAGGATGGTGCCTCTTCCCGTTCGGGCGGCGCTCGGCGGTCGTCGTCTCCGGTCTACTAGCTGCCACCGATCCCCTTTTCTGTTTTCTTTTGAGTTTGTCTAATTGGTATCACCTGTTTTGTGTTTCGGGTAGGGGGTTATTTAAACCCAGTTGGCCCGCCGACTTTTGTGCGGGCTTGTTTTTCTGTTTGTTGGTGTGGTGTTTTTGTATAGTGGATTTCAGTCCTATTCATGTTGGACAGTATTTTGACGCGCCCGTTGTTTGTGTGGCGTCGCCGCTTCTGAGATTATTTCTGGGTGAAATAATAAATCCACTTGATCAAGATTACCCTGCTCTCTGCACCTGACTCCTTCATTTCCACCATCGGAATTGTGACAGAAGCCCGCACCACGCCATGGAGTCAGCAGAAGCAGCAACCACCCCTCTTCCATCGATGGAGGAGCGTGTCCTCCATCACACCGCCGTTCTCCATCGGATTGGGTCGGCGATGGACATGATGATGGAGAGGATGGAGCGATGGGAAAGGAGTGGTTTCCCGACGTCTACCCCAGCTCCTTCACGGACGTCGCAACCTACTCCTTCAACGTCAGCATCTGGTTCAGGCGCGTTGCGTCTCGCGCTCCCAAGGGAGTACGACGGAGCGGTGGCTGGGTGCCAGGGGTTTTTGCTCCAGTTGGAGCTCTACTTGGCCACTGTTCATCCGACTCCCTCGGGAGAGGAGAGTGTTAGCCTCCTCATCTCCTGTCTGACGGGTAGAGCCCTGGAATGGGCTAACGCGGTCTGGAACGGCCCAGACTCGGTTCGAGACCACTACCCAGAGTTCACCCGCCGCTTTCGGGCCGTATTTGACCACCCTCAGGAGGGCCGAGCGGTGGGTGAGCGACTGTTCCACCTCAGACAGGAGACGAGGAGTGCGCAAGACTTCGCATTGGAGTTCCGGACCTTGGCTGCTGGTGCGGGGTGGAATGACAGGGCCCTGATGGACCATTACCGATGTAGCCTTCGGGAGGACGTCCGTCGGGAGCTAGCTTGTTGAGACACTACACTCTCCCTCGATGAGCTTATTGACATGTCAATACGACTGGACAACCTGCTAGCTGCCCGCGGGCGTTCAGAGGGGGTCCTGTCAGTTCCACCTCCCAGCCCTCCCGCTCCAACTCCGATGGAGTTGGGAGGGGCTGCATCTAGGGGGGCCGGAGGAGGTGGCTTCTCTTGCACCTATTGTGGTCGAAGAGGACACACTTCGGACCGGTGCTGGAGGAGCGCCTCTGGGAGTAGAGATGGCAGGCGGAATACTTCTCGGTCACCCCAGGTGAGTAGGCACAAGACTCACCCAGAGCTTCCTGTCGGTCACATGTTTTTGGTTATTTTTTCCCCTGCGTTTTTCCCCTCTCTCCAGCATAAGGCACTAGTAGACTCAGGCGCAGCTGGGAGTTTTATGGATCGCGGACTCGCCCGTAAGTTGGGTATTCCGCTGGTGCAGATAGACCCACCTTTCCCTGTGCACTCCTTAGATAGCCGACCGTTAGGGTCAGGGCTGATCAGGGAGAAAACGATTCCGCTGGACATGGTAACGCAGGGGGATCATAGGGAGCAGATTAGTTTCTACCTTATTGATTCACCTGTGTTTCCAGTGGTGTTGGGGGTTCTCTGGCTAGCCATTCACAATCCCCTCATTTCCTGGAGACAGGGAGCTCTTCAGGGGTGGTCAGAGGAGTGTTCAGGTAGGTGTGTGGGAGTTTCCATCGGTGCCACATCGGTGGAGAGTCCAGACCAGGTTTCCACTGTGCGCATTCCCCCAGAATATGCCGATTTGGCTATCGCTTTTAGTAAGAAGAAAGCGACCAAATTACCACCTCATCGACGGTGGGATTGCGTGATAAACCTCCAGGAGAACGCTGCACTTCCCAGGAGTCATGTGTACCCATTGTCACAGGAGGAGACGTTGGCTATGGAGACATATGTCACAGAAGCTCTGAGACAAGGGTTCATTCGGCCCTCCATGTCACCCGCCTCCTCGAGTTTCTTTTTTGTGAGAAAGAAGGAGGGAGGTCTGCGTCCGTGCATTGATTATCGAGGTCTAAATTCAATCACAGTGGGATTTAGTTATCCGCTACCTCTCATCGCTACGGCGGTGGAATCATTCCACGGAGCACGTTTTTTCACAAAACTGGACCTCAGGAGCGCGTATAATCTGGTGCGTATTCGGGGAGGAGACGAGTGGAAAACAGCGTTTAGTACCACATCAGGCCACTATGAGTACCTCGTCATGCCGTATGGGTTAAAGAATGCTCCAGCCATCTTCCAATCCTTTGTAGATGAGATTCTCAGGGACTTGCACGGGCAGGGTGTGGTAGTGTATATTGATGACATCTTGATCTATTCTGCCACACGCGCCGCGCATGTCTCCCTGGTGCGCAAGGTCCTTGGGCGGTTGCTGGAGCATGACCTATACGTCAAGGCTGAGAAATGTGTGTTCTCCAAACAAGCCGTTTCCTTCCTGGGTTATCGCATTTCCACCTCAGGGGTGGTGATGGAGAGTGACCGCGTTAACGCCGTGCGTAATTGGCCGACTCCGACCACGGTAAAGGAGGTGCAGCGGTTTTTAGGGTTTGCCAATTACTACCGGAGGTTCATCCGGGGTTTTGGTCAAGTGGCGGCACCCATTACCTCACTGCTGAAGGGGGGGCCGGTGCGTCTACGATGGTCGGCCGAGGCAGAGGGAGCCTTCAACCAGTTGAAGGCACGGTTTACTGAGGCTCCCGTGTTGGCGCATCCGGACCCTTCATTAGCGTTCATAGTGGAGGTGGATGCGTCCGAGGCTGGTGTTGGAGCCGTGCTATCACAGCGCTCGGGCACGCCACCGAAGCTCCGTCCCTGTGCTTTCTTTTCTAAGAAGCTGGGTCCGGCGGAGCGGAACTATGATGTGGGGGACCGGGAGTTACTAGCTATGGTAAAAGCCCTGAAGGTGTGGAGACACTGGCTTGAGGGGGCTAAATACCCTTTCCTCATCTGGACTGACCACCGCAATCTGGAGTATATCCGAGAGGCGAGGAGACTGAATCCGCGTCAGGCTAGGTGGGCCATGTTCTTTACTCGTTTTAGATTCACGATCTCTTACCGACCAGGTTCCCTCAACACTAAGGCCGACGCGCTGTCTCGTCTCTATGACACGGATGACCGGCCCATCGATCCGACTCCCATCCTTCCTGCCTCTTGTCTGGTGGCCCCGGTGGTATGGGAGGTGGACGCGGACATTGAGCGGGCGTTGAGGGTAGAACCTGTGCCGTCCCAGTGTCCGACTGGCCTTAGGTACGTACCGCTTGGTGTCCGTGATCGATTGATTCGGTGGGCTCACACACTACCTTCTTCGGGTCATCCGGGGATTGAGAGGACAGTGCGGGGTCTTAGGGGGAAATACTGGTGGCCCACCTTGGCTAAGGACGTGAGACTCTATGTCTCCTCCTGCTCGGTATGCGCTCAGAGTAAGGCTCCTAGGCACCTACCGAGAGGGAAGTTACAACCCCTTCCGGTTCCACAACGGCCATGATCTCATCTCTCGGTAGATTTTTTGACTGATCTTCCTCCATCTCAGGGGAACACTACCGTTCTGGTCGTTGTGGATCGGTTCTCTAAGTCCTGTCGTCTCCTCCCATTGCCTGGTCTCCCTACGGCCCTACAGACTGCGGAGGCTCTATTTACCCACGTCTTCCGGCATTACGGGGTGCCGGAGGACATCGTATCTGATCGAGGTCCCCAGTTCACGTCCCGGGTGTGGAGGGCGTTTATGGAGCGTCTGGGGGTCTCGGTCAGCCTCACCTCTGGGTATCACCCCGAAAGTAATGGGCAGGTGGAAAGAGTGAACCAGGAAGTGGGTAGGTTTCTGAGGTCGTATTGCCAGGACCGGTCAGGAGAGTGGGCAAGGTACGTCCCGTGGGCGGAGTTGGCCCAGAACTCACTCCGCCACTCATCAACGAACATGTCGCCCTTCGAATGTGTACTGGGGTACCAGCCGGTCCTGGCTCCGTGGCATCAGAGCCAGACCGACGCTCCTGCGGTGGAGGAGTGGGTACAGCGCTCTAGAGAGACCTGGCGGGCAGTCCAGGACTCTCTCAGGCAGGCCAGTGAACGGCAGAAGAGGAGCGCTGACCGCCACCGCAGTGAGGCCCCTGTGTTCGCACCAGGGGACAGGGTCTGGCTCTCGGCCCGAAACCTGCCCCTCCGCCTGCCCTGCCGGAAGCTGGGGCCGCAGTGTGTGGGGCCATTTAAAGTCCTGAGGAGGATAAACGAGGTGTGTTATAGGTTACAACTTCCCTCTTACTATCGTATTAACCCCTCGTTTCATGTGTCTCTCCTCAGGCCGGTGGTAGCTGGTCCCCTGCAGGAAGGTGAGGTACCGGAGGTCCCTCCTCCCCCTCTCGACATCGAGGGGTCCCCGGCGTATAGGATACGAGCCATTCTGGACTCAAGACGCCGGGTGAGGGGCCTGCAGTACCTCGTGGACTGGGAGGGGTACGGTCCGGAGGAGAGATGCTGGGTACCGGTGGGGGACATTTTGGATCCGTCCCTCTTGAGGGACTTTCACCGCCTCCATCCGGATCGCCCTGCTCCTCGCCCTCCGGGTCGTCCTCGAGGCCGGGGTCGGCGCGCTGCGGGAGCCGCGCGTCGGGAGGGGGGTACTGTTACGAATCCCGCCGAGGATGGTGCCTCTTCCCGTTCGGGCGGCGCTCGGCGGTCGTCGTCTCCGGTCTACTAGCTGCCACCGATCCCCTTTTCTGTTTTCTTTTGAGTTTGTCTAATTGGTATCACCTGTTTTGTGTTTCGGGTAGGGGGTTATTTAAACCCAGTTGGCCCGCCGACTTTTGTGCGGGCTTGTTTTTCTGTTTGTTGGTGTGGTGTTTTTGTATAGTGGATTTCAGTCCTATTCATGTTGGACAGTATTTTGACGCGCCCGTTGTTTGTGTGGCGTCGCCGCTTCTGAGATTATTTCTGGGTGAAATAATAAATCCACTTGATCAAGATTACCCTGCTCTCTGCACCTGACTCCTTCATTTCCACCATCGGAATTGTGACAATTACGACTAGCTTGATTAAGTCTCCTCCGTGTATATCTCACTAGGTCAGGGTATTTAAGTCTCCATATATCCACTCTTTCTATATAATATATATACTATATAATATTTGTGATCTCCTTAAGGGCACGAGGATGATAGTTAGTACATAGAGTTCCTTTACGGTCCATTAAGGTACTTAACACTGTGTTATAGTCTCCCACCATAATGATTTGATTGGTATAAATATTTTTGAAGAAGTGTGGATCATCCTGATTTGGACTATATAGATTAATGAGCCAAATCTTTCATATTCAAAAGGGTTGTGGATCATTCCTGACTGTTTGCACATTCGGATTGAATGTGAATGCACAATTTGTCGAATGGGGTATGGGAGCCGACGACCTTACAGTTCCACTTCTTTCAGCAAAATACAAGAAACTGCGGTTGCAGTGGATTATGAACGAAAACACTGGTAACTGGAGAATTGGAAAAGCATTGTCTGGTCTGATTAATCCCAGTTCCTGCTGTTTTACGCTGATGGCGAGGACTAGTGTATGAGTACATGCATCCATCATGCCACGTGTCAACATTGCAAGAACATTTGAATGCCACAGGATATCTGAACATCATTGCCAAGCAGGTGCATCCCTTCATGGCAGGAGTGTATCCAACTGTGAATGGATTTTTACAGCAGGATAATCTACCTATGCCACAAGGCTAGGATTGTCCAGTAATGGTTCAACAAAAATGACAGTGAATTCAGCTTACTGCAGTGGCTTGCCCAGTCACCAGATCTCAATCCAATTGAGCATCTGTGGGATGAGATGGAATGAGCTATTCAGAGTAGAGATCCACTACCAGCCAACTTGACACAACTGTGGGAAGCATTGGAGTCAACATAGGACAGCATCCCTTTGGAAACGCTTTTGACCACTTGTAGAGTCCATGCCCCAATGAATTGAGGCTGTTCTGAGGGTAAAAGGGTGTTCGACTCAATATTAGGAAGGTGTTCCTAATGTTTTGTACACTCTGTGTATATTCTACTACCAGTCACTGTTTATGTATAAACCTGCTTTCCCCACTGCACTTTGAATAAGGTACTGGCCCTGACCTGTATATACTTGCATTATTGTGTTTCTTTAAAGCTGCAATATGTAACTTTTTGGGTGATTCAACCAAATTCACAGACAGGAGCGGTAGAGATACTCTTAATGATCGGCTATGAAAAGCCAACTGACATTTACTCCTGAGGTGCTGACTTGCTGCACCCTCGACAACTACTGTGATTATTATTATTTGACCATGCTGGTAATTTATGAACATTTGAACATCTTGGCCATGTTCTGTTATAATCACCACCCGGCACAGCCAGAAGAGGACTGGCCACCCCTCATAGCCTGGTTCCTCTCTAGGTTTCTTCCTAGGTTTTGGCCTTTCTAGGGAGTTTTTCCTAGCCACCGTGCTTCTACACCTGCATTGCTTGCTGTTTGGGGTTTTAGGCTGGGTTTCTGTAGAGCACTTTGAGAGATCAGCTGATGTACGAAGGG
This sequence comes from Salvelinus namaycush, assembly GCF_016432855.1. Lineage (NCBI taxonomy): Eukaryota > Metazoa > Chordata > Actinopteri > Salmoniformes > Salmonidae > Salvelinus > Salvelinus namaycush. The sequence goes on from NC_052313.1 coordinate 39,372,355, forward strand.
CTATATAAATACATTTGATTTGATTTGATTTGAGCTGTTGAATTGGGACTCCGTCTCTATACTGATGTTTTTCTTGTTTGATTGCCTTATGGTGGGAATAACTACACTATTTGTATTCTGCCAGATTCCTTGCCATGGTTAAATGAGGTGGTTCGCACTTTCAGTTTTGCGCGAACGCTGCCATCTATCCACGGTTTCTGATTAGGGTAGGTTTTAATAGTCACAGTGGGTACAACATTTCCTATACACTTCCTGATAAACTCACCATATCAGTATATTCGTCAATGTTATTCTCAGAGGCTACCGGAAACATATCCCAGTCCATATCCCAGATCAAAACAATCTTGAAGCGTGTATTTCGATTGGTCAGACCAGCGTTGAATAGTCCTTAGCACGGGTACTTCCTGTTTCAGTTTCTGCCTGTAGGAAGGGAGGAGCAAAATGGAGTCGTGATCAGTTTTGCCGAAGGGAGGGCGGGGGACGGCCTTGTAGTCATCCTGGAAGTTGAAGTAGCTGTCACGTCTGCTCCCGCTTTTCCCTCTCCCTGGCGCTTGAGGGCGCCAGGTTGCCCTGCATCACACACTCCTGCCATCCATCACACACACCTGCCTTCCCTCGCCATGCGCATCAGCGTTATTGGACTCACCTGGACTCACTTATCACCTGTTCAATTCCTCCCCTATATTTGTCAGTTACCCAGCTCTGTTCCCCGCTGCTGCATTGTATTGTTTTTGTCTTTAATATTAGTTTGCTGACGCTGCTCCTGTCTCATTCTATGTCCATCTTTATTACCTGCTTCGTCTCTCCAACGTCATCTCATGTGACAGTAGCAGTGGTTGAGTGTTTTAGCAGCGCGAGTACTGCTGTCAATATGTTGATAGAACTTCGGTAGCATTTTCCTCAAATTTTCTTTGTTAAAATCCCCAGCTACAATAAATGCGGCCTCAGGATATGTGGTTTCCAGTTTGCAAAGAGTCCAGTGAAGTTCTTTGAGGGCCGTCGTGGTATCAGCTTGAAGGGGAATATCCTCTCTAGGGTATGTGGGACGGTAGCGTCCCACCTCGTCAACAGCCAGTGAAACTGCAGGGCGCCAAATTCAAAACAACAGAAATCCCATAATTTAAATTCCTCAAGCATACAAGTATTTTACACCATTTTTAAGCTACACTTGCCACACAATGAAAAGGGAGGGCATGTAAGAAGGAGCGTGAAAGAAGAGGCAAAGGACTTCACCTATCATACATACAGTTGAAGAATATGCTCATTGTAAATATGGATATTTAACAACCCAACAACCACTCATTCGGATGTAGAAATGCAATGTACATATTTACAATTGTATGTCTTTGTTGTCTCGCTCTGTTGAAATCACTCGATCAGTCTGTGGAGAGTAGTTCATCAGAAGTCTCTGGTTGTCCCCCAGAATTCACATTGTATTTTGTAGCTGTAGCTTCTCTGTCTCTGAGTGTCTGTTGGAAGGTATCTTCCAGAGGAAGTGTTAATTATAATGGATCTTTCAAAGTACCACCCAGTGGTTCTCGGTCGAGTTTACTAGACTAAAGTACTTAAACAGCTGCAGACTGTGTTACGGGATTTTTGTGTTTAATGACTAAAATATGTATACATTTGACTTAGAATTATAACTCATAAATGTTGAATGTTATGTGTTCCTTGTTAGAAAGAATGGGTTTATCTTCAGACAGGCTAGAATGATGTCTCTACCCAGGGAGGGGAAAGACCTTGGGTTGGTTGTAGATAGTTTAACAGGTGGCAGACAGTAATGAGAACTCGAACTGTAGTGCCATTGTATCCGAGAGGAGGTTGGACATTAAAACCTATGACATCATCTTTATTATATAACCTGATGTAAATTGTACTATGATTCAGTACTCTCGAGAATAAACGCTATTGATTGATTGATTTTAAGACTGGTATCTGTCCATTTTATGCTGATAATTATCTTACAAATTCTTATTTATGGGCAGAGTGTTTTAATTGAATTGGTTAATAAACAGGAATTAAAATTCCTTTAACAATTGAATGTTCCTGTGTAGTATTTTTCGTGAGAGAGATTCAGAGTTTCTAACCATTTCGTACCTTTCAGCTCACGCTGTCAGTCACGCTGGTCTAATGTAGAGTCTAACCATTTTACACGTCTGGCTTACCGTCCGTATACTAGTCTCTATTGTCTAACCATTCGTGACGTCCGGCTTAGCGTCCACCTACTGGTCTGATGTGAATTTCATCACGAGTCCTTTTGTACACTCTGGAAAAAGGGCGTTTCCATCACGTTTGGCATAATGTCTGTGCTCACATGGTCGTGAGTACTGACTGGATAAACTTTATTTGAAAAAAGATTTTCTCATTTAGAAGGCTAAGATCACATTTCATCTTCTCACAAATAGTTTCATATTTAATCATATAAGTTCCACAACATTTAGATGTAAATTTAATAACTGGGAAATATAGACATTCAGAGATACAGTTACGTTGTTCTACTGTCCTTAAAGAACATGATTGTTCCCCACCACCATTTCCGACATTCTTTATATTAGTATTATTGTTTCATTCTCCACTTTTGGATGATGGAGTTTTGGCGGGAAGAATGTCTTTGTTACAAAAGGGTTATTTCCCCTCAATTCTGCAGAGCCCAAAGGCAGAGTTTCTGCAAGATATTTACGACCGTCATAAAACTGTTCAACTCCATCCCTCTCCCCCTCTTCGGGAGAGAGAGGGCGCTGTAGAGCGGACCCACTGTAACCTGATCCTTCAGATCCTCACAGGTGAGTCATGACACTTGGAAGCGGTGGGTGGTCCACTCCGAGTACCTCTTCTAGTTCATTTGCATTTGGGGGTACGAACAAAGGATTAGATCCTGGAAAGTCGTATTCCTGGTCGTAATGCTGGTGAGTTACCGTCGCTCTGATATCCAAAAGTTATTTCCGGCTGTATGTAATAAACATTTTTCTGGCCTAATTATGTAAGAAATAAAACATAAAAAAACTAAACTCGGATGCTTTTTCTATGATAACTGCTCTTCACCTAAGGAAACAGCAGGGATATGCTGCTTCTACCTCCTATCTTCCCCATTGATCCTTAACTAGCCTATGTGCAGGTGGTTATGACCTGAGGTTGCTTCAGAAACCTGGGATGGATCTCAATATTCAAGCAAATACTGTATGAGCAGTATTTGTATGATTGGAGCAAATAATAAAATCAAACAATGCAGAAGATAAAATAAAACATTTATTGCAGTGAATAAAAAATATCCAAGCTTATACCTGTAACAAAAAGTACATTTGGACTGCCATTTGCAATGAATTCAAAGCAAATTATATACATTTTTAATTTCAATGTCTCAATTCGGGATTAACTAAATAACCACAATAAGACTCATAGCTAAATATGTTGTTTTCATCAGGCTTCAGCAAGAGAGACTAGAATCACCTGTAACCAGCTGTGTGTTCATGAAGAGTGACTGGTCTAGGGACCCACCTCTCCAGTTCAGACAAGAAAATCTTCCTACTGAACAAAGGTACAATAAATTATTTTATGCAGAATTATTCCATCATGTATGCTAAAGGTGTAATATGTAGAAATCTCTCCACCATCAGCAGAGTTTCTATGATTTGTTTTAAATGCGGGGCGGGGGGGGGACAAAGGTGGCAAATGACCATGGGAAATCAGCGAATTGTATCACAAATAGCGATATTTTTTGTTGTTGCTTAAACTATGATGCACTGTTCATTTGTGTAGTATCTGGGATCTACATCTGTTTATATTAGTTACTATGCTGTTACTAAGCAGTGATTATTACGACAGTGTTACGTTACTACACCTAATAGGAAATGCACATGCGCACTAGTGTGCCCGGGAGAACTGTAGAGCACGAGAGGTTTTGACTAAACGAAAACTAACTGTACTCCGTCTCCTGCCTGGTCATTTCTCCACAACACAAATATTACAATTTGTATCTGCCCTAATGTATTCAAATACATCAATTTTAACAGGAACAAAGGGAACATATTCAAGTTAGATACATGTTCAGTAATAAGCATATTCCCCCCCAATAATTTTCAATCCATTGAATGTGCTGGTTAGTTCATAGAATCACGATATCTGCTCTTAGCGGTTGTGACAAACAGAGCGGTTTCTGTTTTCTACCTACACATTGTGCTGTAACTTTTGAGACATCTTATCCAATTATTTTCTGATATACTGCCTCAAAAACAGCCAGATCGATCTAATCCTGGATTGCAAGAAAGTCATCCAGATCATTTGATCGAGGTTGAACATTTTGAAAAAATGTGCGTAGGGTGACAAAATCTTAGAAAAACTGTCCAGAAAGGTAACCAATATAAGCAACACTCCTTATGTTCCATTTAACTTGTCCAGTGATTTTTTTGGGCTGACATTTAGAAAGTTCACATAGAAGATACACACTGCTACGGTGAGTTCCCATTGAACTGTTTAGTGTCGACAAAAACACCTAGAGGTAATGTCACACCTAAAAAAAGAAATCTAAAACCTAGAGTCTCTAATAAAAATTAAGTGGTTGAAGTGTTCCCATTATCCATTTAGGTATATTGCGCATTAATAAATTGGTGACAGCCTGTATGCACTACCACCTACACTACCTTCAGAAGTATTCACACCCCTTGGCTTTTCTCCAAAAATGTTGTGTTACAGCCTGAATGTAAAATGGATTATATTTAGATTGTCACTGGCCTACACAAAATACCCCATAATGTCAAAGTGGAATTATGTTTTTAGATTTTCTTTATGGCAAGCCTCAATAAGTTCAGGAGTAAAAATGTTCTTAAGAAGTCACATAATAAGTTGCATGTACTCACTCTGTGTGCAATAATAGTGTTTAACATTATTTTTGAATGACTACCTCATCTCTGTACCCTGCACATACAATTATTTGTAAGGTCTGTCACATCCTGATCTGGTTCACCTGTCCTTGTGATTGTCTCCACCCCCTCCAGGTGTCGCTTATTATCCCTGGTGTATATATCCCTGCGTTTCCTGTCACTCTGTGCCAGTTCGTCTTGTTTGCCAAGTCACCCAGCGGTTTTCCTTGCTCCTACTATTCCCCAGTCTCTGTTTCTAGTCCTCCTGGTTTCGACACTTGCCTGTCCTGACTCCGAACCCGCCTGCCTGACCACTCTGCCTGTTCTGACTACCAGCCTGCCTATCCCCTTGTACTGTTTTGGACTCGGATCTGGTTTCTGGCCTGACCTCGAGACTGCCTATCGCCTGGTACTGTTTGGACTCTGACCTGGTTTATGAACTCTCGCCTGTCCCTGACCTGCCTTTGCCTACTCCCGTTGTTATAATAAATATCAGAGCTCAACCATCTGCCTCCTGTGTCTGCATTTGGGTCTCGCCTTGTGCCCTGATAGTACGAACTGGCCATGACAGACCCAGCAGACTTGGACCAGCTCCGTCACGTTGTCTCCCTGCAGGGAGCCACCATTGGGAGGCACGAGGAGCTACTTCGGGACCTTTTGGAAGGGCTTCGTTCCCTGAAACTATAAAATGTTAGGTCATAGCAACTGGTGTTGAGAAGGAGTGCTGATCTACGATCAAATCCACCCCTGTCCATATAATCTTATTTCAGGGACAACTGATTCAGTATGATCTAGGCAAAGCTGATCCTAGAACAGTATTCCTCTGTACGCATTTATTAAATGTCTCAGGCTAAGAATGCTGAACTGGAATCAGTTACCCCCTTGTCAAAGTAATGTTATTCATTATACTCAAATGCTAAACAGATCCTAGTTCAGCACTCCTACTTCAAGCCACCAAGTGAATGTTGGGTCTGGGGTGCTAAATGACTTGAACAATGGTTGAAAAAGTACCCAATTGTCATACTTTAGTAAAAGTAAAGATACCTGCATGGAAAATGACTCAAGTAAAAGTGAAAGTCACCCAGTAAAATACTACATGAGTAAAAGTATTTGGTTTTAAATATTCTTCATTGCTAAAATATACTTAAGTATCAGTGGTGAATGTATATCTTATTTGACATTCCTTATATTAAACCAACCAGACAGCACGATTTTCTTGTTTTTTTAAATTTAAGAAATAGCCATGGGAACACTCCAACACGCAGACATAATTTACAAACAAAGCATGTGTTTAGTGAGTCCGCTAGATCAGAGGCAGTAGGGATGACCAAGGATGTTCCCTTGATAAGTGTGTGAACTGGACCATTTTCCTGTCCGACTAAGCATTGTAAATGCAAGTACTTTCACGTGTCAGGGAAATTGTATGGAGTAAAAAATACATAATTTTCTTCAGGAATGAGGTGAAGCAAAAGTAAAAGTTGTAAACAAATAGAAATAGTAAAGTAGAGATACAAAAAAAACTACTTAAGTAGTACTTTCAATTATTTTTTACAACAGGGAAATTGCATGGCGAAATAAGCACATACTTTTCTTTAGGAATGTAGTGGAGCCCAAAGGCAAGTAGTTGAGAAGCATTTCCCTCTAGCAATGTAAAAATGTTCATGTACCCATCTGAATGTATTTATATACACACTGTATGAAATTTGATATTGTAAACCATGAAATGTAGATTAAATATTTGTGAAATGAAACCGGCAGAAAAATACAGTGTGTGTGTGTGTGTATATATATATATATATATATATATATATATATATATATATATATAAACGGAATGTAGTGGAGTACTTTCAATATTTTTTTGTTAAGTAATTTACACAACTGGACTTGAAAGGAACGTTGTTACAAATGAAAACTTGTTGTGAACCTGGTTTAACAATATTGAACCTGTGCTGACACCTAGTGGACATTGAGAACTACACCACACACACACACACAATAACCTTAAAACAGATGGATGCTTTACATACATTGGTCTTTTTTTATTGGACACTAGTATATGTCCAATAAAGACATTCAAAGGTCAGAATGTAAAGCACAAACGACTGGAAAGTTCTTCAAAAGCAGCTGTAGTGAGTCAAGCATCTTGAGGTTACCTGAAATAGGTAAAAACATATCTTTTTTATTTTCTAATTTATTTCATATCTATTTAACTAGGCAAGTTGAACTCAACAACATCGACAGAGACACAAATGACCTGCTATATTTGGCCAACAGGATTAACACAGACAGAACTTGTCAAAATACAATGCATGTTTCTGTAGTACGAGTAGGTTGGTATATACAGCATCATCGGTAACAATTGTTTACAAGCCACCTAGCTAATAAAATAATGGAGCTAGCGGTCATTGGTTACATTTCAACCATAGCGATAGCTTAATTGAGGCGCAATAGAGTTCACCCGCGAATGTCGAAACACCGGAAATAATAACTAAACCAACGAAAGAGAAATGGTGGAGGCTACCAGAATGAAGAGAGACATTTTTCAGAATAAACGTGGTGGGTGAAAAACTTAGTTACATAGCCCACTCCCTACCCAGTCTCTCATTCTACTGCTATACGACTTTGTATGCGTTGTTTGTTGGCAACCTTGTTATTTACGAAGTTTTTGGAACGTTCCACAAATTACACCCACCCCGTTTAATGATTGGAGTAAGGACAGTGGATTTACCATTTATGTTTGGTTTACAATTAATACTTTTGGATTGCTGATTTAAGATGTAGCATATTGAATGCTAACGAAATGTACACTCTCTTTTCCAGAAGAGGGGTTTCATTATCTCGCTTTGGAATGTTTCCCTACACTGTGGTCTTGGGGAGGGCAGTGAGTGAGATTGAGGCCGTAAACTACCAAATTAAATAAGGCCTGACCATTTTTGTTTGTTTTTACCTTAAGGTTTGCAAATACCCACACACAACACAGTTATGAGTATTTGTTGGTGTTTTTAAAATACTATGTTTGATTTATTGTGAGTGTTCTTTTTCACATGGGTTTAGTGAGTTTTCCATTTGTCTTCGTGCCAAGGTATCTTAAAAGGGGTTTTCACATGGTTTTAATTGAACACACGACAGACACCCTGGTTCGAATCCAGGCTGCATCACAACCGGCTGTGATTGGGAGTCCCATAGGATGGCACACAATTGACCCAGCGTCATGCTGGTTTGGCCGGTGTAGGCCGTCATTGTAAATAAGAATTTGTTCTTAACTGACTTGCCTAGTTAAATAAAATAATAATTAAAGGAAGCCTGTACATAATAAAATATTCTAAGACATGCATCCTGTTTGCAAAAGGCACCAAAGTTAAAGTACAAATAATGTGGCAAAGAAATGAACTTTATGTCCTGAATACAAAGTGTTACATTTGGGGCAAATCCAACACCACTGAATACCACTTTTCACATTTTCAAGCATGGTGGTGGCTGAATCATATTATGGGTATGCTTGTCATCGGCAAGGACTAGGGAGTTTGTAAGATATAAAAATAAACTTAAAGCTAAGCACAGGCTAAATCCAAGAGGAAAACCTGGTTCAGTCTGCTTTCTAACCTACACTGGGAGACAAATTCACCCTTTGTATTTGATTTTCAATCAATTTGAAAAAAATTCTAAAATAAACATTCATTATATCGTTGAAAAAATATATTTAGCAAGCAGTAGACATTTAGAATTACATGTGGAGTGGAACTTTATATAGTAGACATCACATGCCACGCGTATCTTCAAAATGATCCGTCAATCCTAATTTAAAAATATATATAAAACACTGTTTGCATCATCATTTGTCGCAATAAAGAAAGTTCAACAAAATAAAATTACACCTCTGTCGAAACATAACATTTTGTTAATCTTTACTACGTCTCCTATAGCTGCCGTTTCCATTACATATGTCACAATGTTTGAGACGTTGCTTTTTGTTGAATAAACCTGGGTCAATGGAAACCTGCCTACTGATATGCATAATACTTTATTGCAGTGGATGACAGTGTCCATTATTTTCAGCATGGAGCACTAACAACTTTGGTTTACTGTTGCAACAACTTAAGATTGGCAACTCTGGCAAAACCAAAGTTCAATGTCCTTCAATGCAGTCTCGATTCAATGGCCTATCAATAATGAAAAACAATCAGACATATTTATATCTCCCAGTTAGATATACAGAAATTAGTGAAGTTGCTGGAGCTTCATCCTGGAATGAGCGGGTTGCTAAAATGGGCTGCTCACTTAGTCCTTTATATAACTAAATATAATAGCAATAATTATTCAAATTGACACAAACATGAAATTATGTCTAATAGCACATTTGTTCAGAGAAAATTTGTTTAGAGTAGCAAGCATTACAAACCAGAAACATGGAGATAAGACAGATGTTGTGCACTTCTTGCCAGCTGTTACTTCCATCCCAAGGCTGTCTTATTTCCACCCCGCTGGCAGGTACAAAAGTAACATTGCGATAGTTCTGTTTTCGGTCTATTTAATTGAAACTAATTTACCGTAGAAATGAAATTACAGTTGATAAATGGTAGAGGACATATGCAAGATGTTTGCCATAACATATGGTGTCTCTAGCGATCTGAGTAATTAGTTTAAAAAAAAACTACAATTGTTACTTTGTGCCCAGTTATCCCCTACTTCTACTACTATTAGGCTTACTTCTACCAGTCAATACTACAATTACTATTTCAAATCCCTAGTGTGGTCACTACTTCTACTGTTATTACCCCACTAAAGGCTACTATCCCACTGCTGTTTATAATACAACCTCAATTTTAGTGCAAAGCTTCTTTTTTTTTTACCCCACTATACTATACTTCCTCATAAAATTTGGCAGGCTTCAACACTCTAAACTGCAATCACAGCTACATTTAGAATGTTCAAACTAAAACATTTGGAGATCTTGAAAACACATTCTATTGCTTATGCTATTGTACTCACTCTACCCTAATATACTAACCCCTACATACCACAGCAAAATAGCTCACTATAACTTACACATAGCCTATGACAACCCAATCACACACATTTTCTTTAGGACATATCATTTTCTATGTCTGCTTACATAAAATAGAAGTCTGCTTACACAAAATATATTTCTGTATACATGAGTTTTCATAAGACATAATATATGTTATACTGTAACAGAGACAAAGGTTTTCATCAAAGAAAAAACTGTGTGCTCATGACAGTTCTTATAGACTGTTTAAAGACAAAGGATAAAAGGATATTGCGATATACCATGCTCATCAAATTATATTGGTTCATACTATTAGCTGCACAGTAACACAAACACATGTGTCAGATTACAGTACTGTTCTTACTGAATTATCACTATGTTTTACACAAGTGAGATGTATCTATAGTAAACAGTGTGAAACTGGTTAAGCAATCTCTATACCTAGACTAGAATGTGTTTTTCCTGGAGCTGTGAAACTGGTTATACGACCTCTATACCTGGTCTAGAATGTTCTCTTTCCTGGAACTGTGAAACTAGTCATATGCAATCTCCATACTTGTTCTAGATGGTGTTCTTACCTGGAGCAGATAAGGTGAAATTGTCATGTCAGAACTATACCGATCGTATAGTGAGAAGGTGCTGCAAAATGTAAAAAGCAACATTCGTTTTTTCCCATACAATCTACCTCAGCTGCTCAAACAGTTCTGTATCCAGAGTATCCACCTAAGCGTCATAGCATGAGTTTTTTTCTACCTCCAAAAGCTTCAAAACACACTAGCAAAGCTTTGTATTCCCACTAACAGACCCCAAACCACCACCACAAATGCCCATACACACTTCCATGTTGGATCCTCCACGGTTCTTGAACCATTTATGCTACAAACCCGAAATCAACGTTGACATGTGCAGACGGTCAACTTAGATTGCTTCAACACAGCTTTTTGCTACCATTTATACTGAACTATGACGCTTGTTGTATCCCCATTAATTTCAATGGCGGAAGAACTGCCACAGAACTGTCAGATTGGTCAAACTAAAGCTATTAACACAAAACCAACTTCCAAATGTGCAGACTGACCCAACTTAGATTGCCTGAGAAAATATTTTTTAAATCATGTATACTTTTTGTACTACAACAATATTAAATGAGCTCCCAATGCATTAATGGTAAAAAAGGGTCATAAACTTGAATGGTAAAAAAATACAATTATTCTCGACCCATCTTCTCTTTCACCATTTTAAGCAACACCAAACCAACGTTGAGACGTTCAGACTGACCCAACTTAGAATGTCTGAATACAGTGGCAGTTATTTAAAATGGTCCTGCTCCTTGGCCAATTAAGCAACAATACTAACTTTAAAACTTGAAGTATACTATAAACATAAAAAAATCCCCCTAGGTTCCTCGATATTAGGGAGTTTTTCCTGGCCACTATGCTTTCGCTTCTGCATTGGTTTCTCTTTGGGGTCTAGACCGTGTAACTGTAAAAAACTTTGTGCAAACTGCTGATGTAAAAAGGGCTTCATGAAATACATTTTATTATTTACTTGGGCTTTACTGAGGGGAAATAAAGTTACTGCAGAATGCACAAGATTCAATGTATTTTTTTTCTGTTTATAGTTCAACAACCATTCCCCGTATCTATTGATCTGCAACAGGCATGTTGTAGCACAGGGATCATCAACTACGAGATCCTTTTTTCTTGAGCGGATATTCAGGGGGCTGGAACATAATTACAAATAATTTGTAGACTGCAATTTGACCGCAAGAAGCCCAAAGAGATATAATATTTGACTAAAAAAGTAATTTCAAACCTTGCTTACATTTGTATAATATGTGTTGGGATACTTTGGAACAGATTTCCACAATTTTTATCACTTGGAGCTGATTTGCTGTACTTTTTATGTTTTATATTCAGCAATAAAACATAAAAAATATGTAAATGTTTACTAAGAAAAGTTAAAATTTCACCCCTCTGCTGGTTGGGCCACATAAAATCATCCGCGGGCCAAATTCGGCCCATGGGCCGCAAGTTGGGGAACCCTGTTGAAGCATGTCTGTCATTCACCATGTCCATAAGAGCATTATTCATTTTTACATTTTGGCCATTAGCAGACACTTGTCCAGAGCGACATACAGTCAGGACTTTCAACTAAGGCAGGTAAGACAACTCAGTCATTATTCACGTTAAATAAGGTCATTTCAACAAACATCCTTTCCATTTTTTCTTTATTTCAATAGATTTTACACTATCTTGCTGTAACATAAAATAGCACAAACTATACGCACAGAGAAAACAGAAAAATGGTTACATCAAAACTAATAATCCAATGAGAGTCTTGTTTTTTTCTCTCTATATATTTCTTGCAAAGTAGATGGGATACTGCAATTCTGATGGCAAAGCAGTCTCAATTCATTACCCGGGTAATATTCAATAGTGAACAACATAGCGAAACGTTTCGCAACATTAAACAAAAACAAGCGTTTGTTATTGGACAAGTTCAGTTAGCCCCTTCCCGTTTCAGCACATTTGCTTCCTTGTGAATACGACCCTGGCTGCAGGCCTTTTAGGGACCATTCAGCATGGCGTGTTGGCCACAACTCTCATCGTCAAGCTCTCTACAAGGACAGAATAGGGCCCTGTTCCAATACTTTAACAAAATGCATCATTGCTTTCCCCCTTCCTTGAAGAAATACCTAATCTGGCATGGCTGGATTAGAGAAAGCTACATGATAGAACTTTTGCTTAAACTTAACAAATTGTGTTAGATCAGAAAGTAAGTAAGGAAGGGTGTGTTATTAAAGTATTCGAATGGGGCTTAGGACACAAGACTGCTTTCTGTACAGCAGTTGATCCTTTTGGCCTCACCTTTTAAAAACGCAAAAAAATACAAAACAATATTTAGATTTATGTATAATAAATAAAAAATATTGTTTTAAGTTTTTACTTTTTAGCATTATATATATATATACATACACACACACACACACACACACACACACACACTACCGTTCAAAAGTTTGGGGTCTTAGAAATGTCCTTGTTTTTTAAAGAAAAACACATTTTTTTGTCCATTAAAATAACATAAAATTGATCAGAAATACAGTGTAGACATTGTTAATGTTGTAAATGACTACTTTTTATGGAATATCTACATAGTCGTACAGAGGCCTATTATCAGCAACCAACACTCCTGTGTTCCAAGGCACGTTGTGTTAGCTAATCCAAGTTTATCATTTTAAAGGCTAATTGATCATTAGAAAACCCTTTTGCAATTGTTAGCACAGCTGAAAACTGTTGTTCTGATTAAAGAAGCAATACAACTGGCCTTCTTTAGACTAGTTGAGTATCTGGAGCATCAGCGTTTGTGGGATCGATTACAGGCTCAAAATTGCCAGAAACAAAGACTTTCTTCTGAAACTCGTCAGTCTATTCCTGTTCTGAGAAATGAAGGCTATTATATGCGAGAAATTGCCAAGAAACTGAAAATCTCGTACAACGCTGTGTACTACTCCCTTCACAGAACAGAACAACTGTCTCTAACCAGAATAGAAAGAGGAGTGGGAGGCCCCAGTGTACAACTGAGCATGAGGACAAGAACATTAGAGTGTCTAGTTTGAGAAACAGACGCCTCACAAGTCCTCAGCTGGCAGCTTCATTAAATAGTACCTGCAAAAACCCCAGTCTTACCGTCAACAGTGAAGAGGCAACTCCGGGATGCTGGCCTTCTAGGCAGAGTTGCAAAGAAAAAGCCATATCTCAGACTGGCCAATAAAAATAAAAGATTAAGATGGGCAAAAGAACACAGACACTGGACAGAGGAACTCTGCCTAGAAGGCCAGCATCCCAGAGTCGCCTCTTCACTGTTGAAGTTGAGACGGGTGTTTTGTGGGTTCTATTTAATGAAGCTGCCATTCGAGGACTTGTGAGGCGTCTGTTTTTCAAACAAGACACGAATGTACTTGTCCTCTTTCTCAGTTGTACACCGGGGCCTTCCACTCTTTCTTTTCTTTCAAAAACAAGGACATTTCTAAGTGACCCCAAACTTTTAGTGTGTGTGTGTGTGTGTGTGTGTGTATGTATGTATATATATATATATATATATATATTATAGCCTTTAAAAGTTTATTTTTAACAGCTCTGGAACATAAAACCTTAAGCACGATGGACTAACGATAAGGCAAAGTGTTTGGATAAGTTGTCTGCTCAGCTGACCCAAGTGCTTCTATATTTTTCTCTTACCATCAGTCAGTCAATGTCAACACATTTAATTTCAATAAATTACTTTTCTCAGCACAATTCCATTAATTTGGGCACAACCATGGATCCCATTCGAGGACAACTTGGATTTTTGTCTCATGTGCAGACAATGTGTTTTTCGGTATAACTAGAAACATTCAGTAAATTATTGTTTATTAATAAAAACTTTTTTTCATGCAAGATGCTCAAAGGTTATTTCTCTGATACAAACAGGTAGTGAATATTATACAGAATTACTGGTGTATAGTAACTTTGCAAATTTCATTAGGTATGGCATCGGTAATAATGAAATGTTTTACTTTACCGGAAGAAGTGCAATCCTTAACTGATGATAAACAATTTAACAAACTACATTCATAAATATTTTTCCATTGGTGTGCATGAAACCAGTGGTCCTTTCTCAGGGGAATAGTTGTACATCTTAACTATTCAATTAATAGATAATTTGTTATAATTTCATCCTAAATAACATTGGTAACTTTGTCTATTACATCTTAAGTGTTAAAGTTATACCTTTACAGAGCCTGCTAAGGAAAATTGTCATAATCACGACAAATAAGAAATGTTGAAATCTGCTTTACAATCTAGTGATGTGTGCAGTGTTCTAGAAAAAAAAGTCAACTTAACGATTACATAATTTACAAAAATACAGAACTTTAGTAACTGCAACTTTATGTTGCCACAGCAACAACGTAATATTATGAAATAGAGTGAAAAGTACATATTTAAATATTTTTTTTGGTAAAATGTTACCTATACAATTAACATTCTTATTTTCTTTTTTTTTGTTGAACAATAAGCAATTCTAAAGCCTTGCTCATTACTGTAATGCGATGAACTGTGTTGATGACAAGACAAGGGAGATCCAGTAGCTTTCTATTGGTGGCTTTTTAAGACTCCACCCCCTTGCTCCTGATCTGCATCTCATTGGCTGACCAAAGAGACACGACCTTGTAGGGATGCACAGCGCAATAAATTACATTCATTTCAAAATAGAGTAGGTTACATCATTCTGACTCATTTGACAAAACAATAAAATACGATAAGTTACCAAAAAATACCTTCGTTCACCTTCCACCAAAAATTACATTAAAACTGTAACTTTTTAGAAGAAAATCTCAGTGAAAGTGAACAAAAAGAAACAAAAAACGAAATACTAAGACCAGTGCCTTATTCTTTTTGAACCAAAGGTGTCTCGTTGTGGATTGTCTGTTGATCAAGCGCCATGAAAATATGTCATGATTCTGATCCTTTTTGTTGAACACACATACAAGGAAAATAATTGGTTGTGTAGTGTCAAGAAATGTGATTTAGAGTCGAAATACATACATCTCATAAAACATTAGGTAATAACGTGGAGGTTGGTTTAAAACAATGCTAGTACACAATTAACTATATCATGGCATAAAATAACAGATTGTTCTGGTGACACACATATCTTGATGCTTAACATCTTAAAACAAATTGAAATAAATGTGAATACATTGCTGCTACAACCATGAATATAAACTCTCAAAGTAAGAAACACGTTACATACATTACACACAAGTCACAATTTCCTGTATTCTCAATCACTTTTTTCAATGTAAACTACTAAAAACCTATGGTAAGAACAAAATATTACATCATGAAATGTTTAACAAACATTCTACCAAGCTATCTTGGTTAGTTTATATATATTTTCTATTCGGAAAGTTACTTTTTGTCGTGTTAAATATATGTTTACAATAACACTAGGGTACTGCTTTAACCATGGCATCTGCATGAAAAGTGAATAGTCTTTTCTCTAAATAGGTCAACATACTATTGGGAACTTCGCTTGAACCATCCTTTTGTATATTCTTATTTTTTCTTTGACAAAGTATGTTTCTCCAGATGCTTGTTGTTTTAAAGTTAAAGGATTTTTAGGCACTTCTACAGTTTTTCTCAAATAGAAACAGGATTCTCGGTGATAGCAGGGTGACGACTGACAGTCACAGATAGCCCTCCAGTCAATAACTTCACGTCATCTCACAACGATGACTAGCATCTTCGAATGCACCTTTTTGAGTCGTAGCACTTGTTTCACCCCTCGCCGATCTCACCCTTATCCCTCCTTCTAGCCCCACTCCCCAAAAGGCCTTGTCCCTGTGGTCTTGACATTCGGTCTGTTCCAGTCTGCTGGCAGACATCCATGGCATGGCCCATCAGGCTGAGGCTCCCTCCCGCCGTATGCTTTCGGCCACCCGCAAGCTTTCGTTAAGCCCTTGGCACACAAACTGGTGCCATATAGGCTAGTAGCACTCCCTGATGCCCAGTATAACTCTGCCCAACACCGACCCCTCTGAGGCTCCCACCCACCCAACCACACACACACACCCCCCCCAAATGTCAGCACCCATCCAAAAGTAAAACTGAAATTTAACAAAGGAAAAGAAATCGAAATTCTAGGTTCTTTTTCCCCCAGAAGTGCACAAAAACGAGGCCCGACTGCACGTTTTTGCCACGAAGCTGTTCCACGTCTGTTTCCTTGCAGATCGACTCCGATCGCTTCTGTCCGTTAGTCTGTCGCGATAACTTTCGTTTGGCAAGCCGTTGGTTTTCCAGAGATTAAATGTTGGCAAATGGTTCATATGGAGCGCATACCACACCGTTTTAAAGGGGTGGTGGTGATGGGGTGGGGGAGCGCATTCAAACCATCGTTAAGAGGACAGTCATTGAGTAAACATGTCGTCTTCCCTAACATTTGTCTTTTTAAAATAATTAAAACAAACAAAAAGTAAAACAATCCCTTCTAGCTTGGTCTGGAGCACCAGTTGCAACCAGGGGCTTCTCTGTGACTCTCCTGTTTAAAACAATTAAGCACTTTTGACAATAAGCACTAGTTCTCTTATAGTGCAAATAAGGTGTTTTCAAAGGGTGAACATTTGTGCAGACCGAGGTTCCTTTTTGAAAACAAAATATAAAAAGGACCCATATTACTTTAAGAGAAAACAATCGTTAAAATGAACTCATCGCCATATCTCCACTAAGTGTATGTAGTTCAGTACATATTCTTTTTTGTCGTAATTTTCATGGCAATAGTTTCCTAGCAATACATATACATCTTTTTGTTGTGTGTATCATCTTACACCAGCACTCAAGTCTTATGGTTAATTGGTAGTATTACACTCTTAGCATGCAGGTTGTTGTAGTGGAAGGGGAAGGTAGTATGTACAGAAGAAGGGCTGTTTTGGGCTTTGTAGTGCAGCTTCTTGACACTCCATTTCCATCCTGACAGTTACTTCAGGATGATCTGTGGGAGAGGAAGAAAACAAAAACATCAGTTCATTGCCTAAACCTTTTCAACTGATTGGCTCCATCTCATTTCATCTTTCCGTGATTCCTCACATCTGATCCCCTTGCCTTCTTCTCAACCGTATTGGAGGAGAAGAAACAAGTTTCCTCTGACCTTCTCCAATGCGAGTAGAGAGGATGCAAGGAATCCAGGAAAGATTGAGCAAGAGACATATTGTCTTCATAGGGTGGCTAAAAAGCCAATCCCTAACATACACTACATGACAAAGTAAGTGGACACCTGCTAGTCGAACATCTCATTCCAAAATCATGGGCATTAATATGGAGTTGGTCCCCCCAATTGCTGTAACAACAGCCCCCACTCTTCTGGGAAGGCTTTCCAATAGATGTTGGAACATTGGAAGCAAGTCCCCGCAGCATTCAGCCACGAGCATTAGTGAGGTCGGGCACGGATGTTGGACGATTAGGCCTGGCTTGCAGTCGGCGTTCCATCGAAACACCTTTAACATCCCAAAGGTGTTCGATGGGGTTGAGGTCACACCGATCTCGACAAACCATTTCTGTATGGACCTCGCTTCGTGCACGGGGGCATTGTCATGCTGAAACAGGAAAGGGCCTTCCCCAAACTGTCGCCACAAAGTTGGAAGCACAGAATTGTCTAGAATGTCATTGTGTTGTAGCGTTAAGATCTCCCTTCACTGGAACGAAGGGGCCAAGCCCGAACCATGAAAAACTGCCCCAGACCATTATTCCTCCTCCACCAAACTTTACAGTTGGCACTATGCTTTCGGCAGGTAGCATTTTACTGGGATAATTAAAACCAGATTAGTCCAATGGCGGCGAGCTTTACACCACTCCAACTGACACTTGGCATTGTGCATGGTGATCTTAGGCTTGAGTGCGGCTGCTCGGCCATGGAAACCCATTTCATGAAGCTCCAGACGAACAGTTCTTGTGCTAACATTGCTTCCAGAGGCAGTTTGGAACTCAGTAGTGACGGTTGCAACCGAGGAGAGACGATTTTTACAAGCTACACGCTTCAGCATTCGGCAGTGCCGTTCTGTGAGCTTGTGTAGCCTACCACCTCACGGCTGAGCCGTTGTGGCTCCAAGACGTTCCACTTCACAATAACAGCACTTCCAGTTGATCAGGGCAACTCTAACAGAGCAGAAATTTGAAACTTGAAAAACAATAAAAAATGCTGAATGTTATATTGATGGTGTGTAATGTCCCGTTGGCTCCTAGTTTCTTACCGCTGGTTACCCAGACAGAGGCCCTCTCCAAACCCCTTGCCTCCACCCCCCCTAGGCACTTGCGTAGATCCAAGAATACTAGATGGGTGTAAGTAATATAAGAGGAAAAGATCGAGCTACACCTATCCAATTCTTTCAAATATACAAAATAGATCAACTGTTTAGGTGGTAGGGTCTAGGGGTCGTTTTTGGACAGGGCCACAGAAAGCATATTATTGGCGTATGGCAGTGAAAGGCCTCAGAAAGCAGACAGATACAGTAGATGAGCTGGCTGATGCATAGAGGACCACCATGATGTGTTGTACCAGCTACAGCATTAAAATATAATGATTTTTCCCCTTTTAGGCATTTTATTTCCATGCGTTACAGGCCAATGTTAGCAAAGGCAAAAGGTCACTTCCCACACTGGCACAGTTAAATGGCAAACTGCCTAAATGACCATAACAAGTGTTCTAATCACCTGTACATGCACACTGAACATGTGTAATGAACGCGTGTAAAATTATCATAACAAGTGTTCAAGGATGGAGATGCATGCATGCTTGGAAATGGAGTACACAGACATCACCGATGAGAACAGCAGTAACAACAGCAAATCAGATAAATCAGTAATATGGAGTGAGTGAATGGGCCATGATGGACAGAAAAACAAATGACAGGTCAGGGGTGGATGCCTGACCCACCATAAAATAAAAGCAAACATCAGATGTTGTTGGAATAAAATGTGTGTGACACTGATTGCACTGTTTGTTTTTTCGTGCTTATGATGGAACTTTACAGAAATCCTTACTGCAGACAGCAGCTCCAAAGGGGACATTGTACAATCATCCTACAAATATGTGAACCAATGTTTACTCTAATTACTTTTTCTAACCAATGTGACAAAACCACCACTAGTGTATCTTGGTGTATTTCCAAATTCAGCCAGAAGAGGGCGCCCCCACATCCGTGTCAGGGCAGTGAGAGGGTTAACCTGCAGGTACTTATGATCAAGACTATTGTCTGTGGGGCTGACGCCAATTAGTCGACATGTCAATTGTTTGGTAGTTAGGCTGTTGGTTGACCGAGATTGTTTTAGTCGAGCCGTAACAAATATACACTACCGGTCAAAAGATTTAAAACACCTACTCATTCAAGGGTTTTTCTTTATTTTTACTATTTTCTACATTGTACAATAACCAAAGAAAAGTGTTAAACAAAATCAAAATATATTTTATATTTGAGATTCTTCAAATAGCCACCCTTTGCACACTCTTGGCATTCTCTCAACCAGCTTCACGAGGTAGTCACCTGAAATGCATTTCAATAAACAGGTGTGCCTTGTTAAAAGTTCATTTGTGGAATTTCTTTCCTTCTTAATGCGTTTGAGCCAATCAGTTGTGGTATATTTGGTAAAAGACCAAGTCAGAAACTTTCTGGACAAAAATTATGCAAAAAAATGTATCCATGCTTTTGTTACTTCTAGGTTAGACTACTGCAATGCTCTACTTTCCGGCTACCCGGATAAAGCACTAAATAAACTTCAGTTAGTGCTAAACACAGCTGCTGGAATCTTGACTAGAACCAAAAAATGTGATCATATTACTCCAGTGCTAGCCTCTCTACACTGGCTTCCTATCAATGCTAGGGCTGATCAAGGTTTTACTGCTAACCTACAAAGCATTACACAGGCTTGCTCCTACTTATCTTTCCAATTTGATCCTGCCGTACATACCTACACGTACGCTCCGGTCACAAGACGCAGGCCTCCTTACTGTCCCTAGAATTTCTAAGCAAACAGCTGGAGGCAGGGCTGTCTCCTATAGAGCTCAATTTTTATGGAATGGTCTGCATATCCATGTTAGAGACGCAGACTCGGTCTCGATCTTTAAGTCTTTATTGAAGACTCATCTCTTCAGTAGGTCCTATGATTGACTGTAGTCTGGCAAAGGGGTGTGAGGGTGAACGGAAAAGCACTGGAGCGACGAACCACCCTTGCTGTCTCTGCCTGGCCGGTTCCCCTCTCTCCACTGGGATTCTCTGCCTCTAACCCTATTACGGGGGCTGAGTAACTGGCTTACTGGTGCTCTTCCATGTCGTCCCTAGGAGGGGTGCGTCACTTGAGTGGGTTGAGTCACTGACGTGATCTTCCTGTCCGGGTTGGCGACCCCCTCGGGTTAGTGCCGTGGGGGAGGTCTTCGTGGGCTATACTCGGCCTTGTCTCAGGGTAGTAGGTTAGTGGTTGAAGATATCTCTCTAGTGGTGTGGGGGCTGTGCCTTAGCAAAGTGGGTGGGGTTATATCCTGCCTGTTTGGCCCTGTCCGGGGGCATCGTCAGACAGGGCCAGTGTCTCCCGACCCCTCCTGTCTCAGCCACCAGTATTTATGCTGCAATAGTTTGTGTCAGGGGGCTAGGGACATATCTGTTATAATCGGGAGTATGTCTCATGTCTTATCCAGTGTCATGTCTTAATATTCTCTCTCTCTTCCCCCCAGGTTTTAACTAATTAAACAACCAAGAATATGATCTACATGATCAGTCACTGTGTGTAAAATAAGTGGTTAATGTGAAAGCAAGCAGTTTGCATACGAATCACGTAGGTCACCTATTTTGGATTCAAAACGGCGAATTTTGCCGAAAGGTGACTGGTTTGCATCCGTGCCGAGTCCATTTTAGGGCATAAACAACTCAAATAAGCAAAGAAAAATGACAGTCCATCAATACCTTAAGACATGGTCAGTCAACGTGGAGCATTTCAAGAACTTTGAAAGTGCAGTTCCAAAAACCTTCAAGCGCTATGGGTCATACGTAAATGCCAACAAAGCCAAAATAAATGCTTCACAGAGTAACAGACATATCTCAACTAGGGATGCACGATATATTGGTGAACATATCGGAATCGGCCGATACTAGCTAAAAATGGCAACATCGGTATCGGCCCGATGTCTAATTTAACACCGATGTCAAAGCTACCGTGCATACCTCTATAACGTATTTACATGACGTAATAACGCTAGGTCAAAATTTGCTCTACACGTGCAACATAGCATTCCTAACCTAGCCCACACAATGTCTGCTGTGTGGATCGAGCAGCCAACAAGTCGAGCAGTCATTTGAAAGAGTAAGAACATTTCAGCGAGACAACTCAAAAAGACGAAATCCATTAAAGCCAAGATAATGGAATTCATTGCCCTTGACAATTAACCGTTCTCTGTCGGGGGTGATGTTGGCTTTCGACGACTGGTCGAGCACCGGTACACACTACCAAGTGCGCTATAGCAGTGGCGCTGTTACACGGCTTCACGACATACATACTATGGAATGCCATTTGGGTCTTTGCGTGTCAAAAAAGATACAGTAGCACTGTCAAAGCTGTACAAAAAAGTCAGCAAACACCGATGTGTTTACAATACCGCGTTGGTAATAAAGCATAATTTGTTCGACCGCAACTTCTGGGGTAGCTATTATAAACAATATAAACAATTACCAGTAGAAACTGCAGTCATTTTCATTATTCTTAGCAATGATTTAGGAATCCTTGTGAGTATTAGCTAGGTTGCCACTTGTTTTTCACCTATTGAAATTGAACTTCAGTTGATAAAATAAATAGCTAGCCAGCTACTTAATCCTGATGCCCAAAGCTAACGTTATAAGCAGCCAGCTAGCTTCATCTGGCTAGTGAGGCTCGACCGGACCGGGTTGTGAAGCTAGCCACAATAAGGATTAGGCACAATACTGGAATTTGCAGTTTGCCTTAATAAAAGTATGTCATTGACAGTGATGCAAATGAATACAAATAGTAGAACTATGCCATACCTTTATTTTGAAGGCTAACCGCAAAGTCCACTATTGTGGCTAATCCTTATTGTGGCTAGCTTCACATAGATGGGTCCGACAACCATCAATCACATAAGAACTGTCTTATAAATTAGGGTTATTTTAGATGACACCTAGCTATATAGTTAGCTAGCTAACTATAGCTACTGAAACATATTATGTCGTGTTATTTGACACGTCAAATAGTGTTATTTGACATGTATCTTTATTGACACGCAAAAACCCAAACGGCGTTCCATAGAAATCGTGGTAGAGAATGAAATGACTAAACAAATGAACGACACAGCACAGCAAGTAAGTGAAAGAAATAGTTTTTGATTATGTTTTACTGGTAATGGGTCATACGTAAATGCCAACAAAATAACGTGTTGATCAGTGTGGTGTGTGTGTGTGTAACCTTTATTTAACTAGGCAAGTCAGTTAAGAACAAATTCTTATTTACAATGACGGCCCGGACGACGCTGGGCCAATTGTGCGCCGCCCTATGGGACTCCCAATCACGGCTGGATGTGATACAGCCTGGATTTGAACCAGGGACTGTAGTGACGCCTCTTGCATTGAGATGCAGTGCCTTAGACCGCTGCGTTCATGTGGGTGTGTGTTAACTATTGAACTGTACTAGAATGCTAAAATGGCCGCAATTTTTTTTAATATCGCTTATCGGTATCGTTTTTTTTTGGCAAGGAAAATAACGGATATCGGTATCGGCCAAAAATGTCATATTGGTGCATCACTAATCTCAACTGTTCAGAGGAGACTGCATGAATCAGGCCTTAATAGTCGAATTGCTGCAAAGAAACCACTACTAAAGGACAGCAATAAGAAGAAATGACTTGCTTGGGCCAAGAAACTCGAGGAATGGACATTAGACCGGTGGAAATCTGTCCTTTGATCTGATGAGTCCAAATTTGAGAATTTTGGTTCCAACCGCCGTGCCTTTGTGAAACGCAGAGTAGGTGAATGGATGATTTTTTCATGTGTGGTTCCCACCGTGAAGCATGGAGGAGGAGGTGTGATGGTATGTGGGTGCTTTGCTGGTGACACTGTCAGTGATTTACTCAGATTTCAAGGCACAGTTAACAAGCATGGCTACCACAGCATTCTGCAGCAATTTCAGGTCATTTGTTTTTCAACAGGACAATGACCCAACACACCTCCAGGCTGTGTAAGGGCTATTTGACCAAGAAGGAGAGTGATGGACTGCTGCATCAGATGACCTGGCCTCCACAATCACCCAACCTCAACCCAATTGAGATTGTTTGGGATGAGTTGGCCCGCAGTGTGAAGGAAAAGCAGCCAACAAGTGCTCAGCATTTGCGGGAACTCCTTCAAGACTGTTGGAAAAGCTTTACAGGAAGCTGGTTGAGAGAATGCCAAGAGTGTGCAAAGGTTTGATTTGTTTAACACCTTTTTTGGTTTGGTTACTACATGATTCCATATGTGTTATTTATATACAGTTTTGATGTCTTCAATATTATTCTACAATGTGGAAAATAGTCAAAATAAAGAAAAACCCTTGAATGAGTAGGTGTGTCCAAACTTTTGACTGGTACTGTATATCACCAGTAGTACATTTATCATTAATTCCTATAATTTCTAATCTACAATGTATGTTACTTTGTTATGGTAATTTTTGTTAATGCATTCAATATCATTATTCCAGTCTTCCCGTTATCATTGTCGGAGTGGACACATTGTTTGCAGAGTGCACAGCTTTTCCAACATACACTTGTAAGAAACAAGTTCTGGTTAATTTCATTCCATTTACCCGTTTTTTTTCAATTGAGTTATTGTCTTTTGTTTGGACCGCTCCTGTCAATGTTGAGTAAGGACGCGCACACATAGAAGTTGGCCTATAGGATACCTGGCCTGCACGCAAATGTAGTCATATACATCTGCCCATTTGGGGATCTGATAGTATTTCTGATTGGCTTAACGCACCACCACTAATGACCTGTGGAACTTCTCAAAGTAATGTGTTCTTGAGCTCAAACAGCAAGCAAACAAAGTCTGTTTTTACATCCATTGAGAATTACAATTGTTCCTCAATGTTTTTGAAAAAGTCTTTCCAGCTCTCTCCCTTTTCGATAATCACTCAGCATGAAAGGGGAAAAATGCAGTGGAAACGTCAAAATAGGCCTACCCGATTACTTCTTATCAGTACTGGAGTTCGACTGAAATAAGTTCCGGTACCCATTTTGTGTGCTGGTACTGTTTATATTTAGGAGCTTCACAATACCTTTTAGCTAATACTCTATAAGAGGAACAGGAGCTCAAGCAGTAGAACATTTGAGGTGTTGGTACTCAGCTCCGGTGAGCTCATGCCCAAGTCAAGCACTGCTTCTTATCCCTTGCGCAAATAGCCTACAGCTGTGTCTGTCCCAAGCTCACTGGTTTCAGCTAAAAGGGCATGATCATCATCTTCGCAATTTCACAGAATTATTCCAAACTCATAGTGCGGAAATATACACTGCTCAAAAAAATAAAGGGAACACTAAAATAACACATCCTAGATCTGAATGAATGAAATATTCTTATTAAATACTTTTTTCTTTACATAGTTGAATGTGCTGACAACAAAATCACACAAAAATTATTAATGGAAATCAAATTTATCAACCCATGGAGGTCTGGATTTGGAGTCACACTCAAAATTAAAGTGGAAAACCACACTACAGGCTGATCCAACTTTGATGTAATGTCCTTAAAACAAGTCAAAATGAGGCTCAGTAGTGTGTGTGGCCTCCACGTGCCTGTATGACCTCCCTACAACGCCTGGGCATGCTCCTGATGAGGCCAACTCCTGGACAGTCTGTGGTGCAACGTGGCGTTGGTGGATGGAGCGAGACATGATGTCCCAGATGTGCTCAATTGGATTCAGGTCTGGGGAACGGGCGGGCCAGTCCATAGCATCAATGCCTTCCTCTTGCAGGAACTGCTGACACACTCCAGCCACATGAAGTCTAGCATTGTCTTGCATTAGGAGGAACCCAGGGCCAACCGCACCAGCATATGGTCACACAAGGGGTCTGAGGATCTCATCTTGGTACCTAATGGCAGTCAGGCTACCTCTGGCGAGCACATGGAGGGCTGTGCGGCCCCCCAAAGAAATGCCACCCCACACCATGACTGACCCACCGCCAAACCGGTCATGCTGGAGGATGTTGCAGGCAGCAGAACGCTCTCCACGGCGTCTCCAGACTCTGTCACGTCTGTCACGTGCTCAGTGTGAACCTGCTTTCATCTGTGAAGAGCACAGGGCGCCAGTGGCGAATTTGCCAATCTTGGTGTTCTCTGGCAAATGCCAAACGTCCTGCACGGTGTTGGGCTGTAAGCACAACCCCCACCTGTGGACGTCAGGCCCTCATGGAGTCTGTTTCTGACCGTTTGAGCAGACACATGCACATTTGTGGCCTGCTGGAGGTCATTTTGCAGGGCTCTGGCAGTGCTCCTCCTGCTCCTCCTTGCACAAAGGCGGAGGTAGCGGTCCTGCTGCTGGGTTGTTGCCCTCCTACGGCCTCCTCCACGTCTCCTGATGTACTGGCCTGTCTCCTGGTAGCGCCTCCATGCTCTGGACACTACGCTGACAGACACAACAAACCTTCTTGCCACAGCTCGCATTGATGTGCCATCCTGGATGAGCTGCACTACCTGAGCCACTTGTGTGGGTTGTAGACTCCGTCTCATGCTACAACTAGAGTGAAAGCACAGCCAGCATTCAAAAGTGACCAAAACATCAGCCAGGAAGCATAGGAACTGAGAAGTGGTCTGTGGTCACCACCTGCAGAACCACTCCTTTATTGGGGGTGTCTTGCTAATTGCCTATAATTTCCACCTTTTGTCTATTCCATTTGCACAAAAGCATGTGAAATTTATTGTCAATCAGTGTTGCTTCCTAAGTGGACAGTTTGATTTCACAGAAGTGTGATTGACTTGGAGTTACATTGTGTGGTTTAAGTGTTCCCTTTATTTTTTTGAGCAGTGTATATAAAACACTATAAAATCACATTTTTGACTGCACTGGGCCTTTAAAATACTTATTTTAAAGAGTTATTTTTGAAGTGCATAGTGCACTTCACCTATGTCAAACACGCTACTCCAAACCAAACTATTAAAAATCGTACTGTGAAAACACAATGTATATGATATATTATAGATAGACAACTCATGTAATACTGTAGCTGGGTTGTGTCTGGACTGAAGGCATATACCCTGAATCCCTATCCATTGCTTACACTTATCCACTCCGCTTAGATCTACACAAGTGCATAGGGGTTAGGGGTTGATATGGGATTCAGGTTTGTCCCCCATATGGAACCCTTTTCCCTGTATAATGCAATACTTTTGATCAAAGCCTGAGGGACGGACGCAGGATGCAGACAGGGAGGGCGTGTGAGGGGAAGGCTATGGCTGTCTCTACAGCTCCTGTAAGACATATACACAGTCACAGCCCGCAGCTGTTAGCTAGTGTCCATGCATTATGATTAGAGCCATGTGTTTCACTAGCTCACTGCGATGAGGAGTCAATGATGATGACGAGATCCACATTGGAACATTAAAAGTGGTCCCTCCCTCAGTTTCTCCCTGCCCCTCTCTTCTACTCAGACACACTGGACAAAGCAACACCATCGCCATCTGAGACTGGGAGGCTGCGTGTGTTTGTGTGTGCCATGTGTCCTCCCCGACACGCACCTCGCAATCTCATCGTCAGCTGCCTCACCAGAATACCTTACAGAACAACAAACCTTACAGATGTGCTACTCTGAGGGTTGGTATGATGTTAGGGATGCGTCCGAAACTGCACCCTATTCCCTATATAGCGCACTACATCACTGATCAGGACTCATACGGCTTTATGTGCACTGTAGGGAATAGAGTGCCATTTGGGACGTGCGATAGGGAGAGGCTACAAAATGGCGATGGGTGTGTGTTTCTAAGGTAATCATTAAAAGCTTTAAAGGGGAAAGTCATTTTTCTCCCTGGTCATGGTCCAAAAAAAGAACAATATGTAGGAAATTGCTAGTCACGAATGATAAATAGCAAGTGGGACTGCTTATTGAGTTTTGAGGAAAAGGGTGGAGAGACATATGCGTAATAGTAGGCCTACAGTCGTGGCCAAAAGTTTTGAGAATGACACAAATATTAATTTTCACAAAGTCTACTGCCTCAGTTTGTATGATGGCAATTTGCATATACTCCAGAATGTTATGAAGAGTGATCAGATGAATTGCAATTAATTGCAAAGTCCCTCTTTGCCATGCAAATGAACTGAATCCCCAAAAAACATTTCCATTGCATTTCAGCCTGGCTACAAAACGACCAGCTGACATGTCAGTGATTCTCTCGTTAACACAGGTGTGAGTGTTGACAAGGACAAGGCTGGAGATCACTCTGTCATGCTGATTGAGTTCGAATAACAGACTGGAAGCTTCAAAAGGAGGGTGGCGCTTGGAATCATTGTTCTTCCTCTGTCAACTATGGTTACCTGCAAGGAAACACGTGCCGTCATCATTGCTTTGCACAAAAAGGGCTTCACAGGCAAGGATATTGCTACCAGTAAGATTGCACCTAAAATCAACCATTTATCGGATCATCAAGAACTTCAAGGAGAGCGGTTCAATTGTTGTGAAGGAGGCTTCAGGGCGCCCAAGAAAGTCCAGCAAGCGCCAGGACCGTCTCCTAAAGTTGATTCAGCTGTGGGATCGGGGCACCACCAGTACAGAGCTTGCTCAGGAATGGCAGCAGGCAGGTGTGAGTGCATCTGCACGCACAGTGAGGCGAAGACTTTTGGAGGATGGCCTGGTGTCAAGAAGAGCAGCAAAGAAGCCACTTCTCTCCAGGAAAAACATCAGGGACAGACTGATATTCTGCAAAAGGTACAGGGATTGGACTGCTGAGGACTGGGGTAAAGTCATTTTCTCTGAATCCCCTTTTCGATTGTTTGGGGCATCCGGAAAAAAGCTTGTCTGGAAAAGACAAGGTGAGCGCTACCATCAGTCCTGTGTCATGCCAGCAGTAAAGCATCCTGAGACCATTCATGTGTGGGGTTGCTTCTCAGCCAAGGGAGTGGGCTCACTCACAATTTTGCTTAAGAACTTAAGAACATAGCCATGAATAAAGAATGGTACCAACACATCCTCCGAGAGCAACTTCTCCCAACCATCCAGGAACAGTTTGGTGACGAACAATGCTTTTTCCAGCATGACGGAGCACCTTGCCATAAGGCAAAAGTGAGAAGTAAGTTGCTCGGGGAACAAAACATCAATATTTTGGGTCCGTGGCCAGGAAACTCCCCAGACCTTAAACCTATTGAGAACTTGTGGTCAATCCTCAAGAGGCGGTGGACAAACAAAACCCCACAAATTCTGACAAACTCCAAGCATTGATTATGCAAGAATGGGCTGCCATCAAGTCAGGATGTGGCCCAGAAGTTAATTGACAGCGTGCCAGGGCAGATTGCAGAGGTCTTGAAAAAGAAGGGTCAACACTGCAAATATTAACCCTTTGCATCAACTTCATGTAATTGTCAATAAAATCCTTTGACACTTATGAAATGCTTGTAATTATACTTCAGTATTCCATAGTAACATCTGACAAAAATATCTAAAGACACTGAAGCAGCAAACTTTGTGAAAATTAATATTTGTGTCATTCTCAAAACTTTTGGCCACGACTGTACAATAATAAAACATTACAGGCAGCAATAATAGGTAATGTGCTAGTAATAATACTAGTGTGGTTGGTCATTAAAAAAAAAGTATTTCATCTATTTTGAATTCAGGCTGTAACAACAAAATGTGGAATAAGTCAAGGAGTATAAATACTTTCTGAAGTATGATGTGTAAGAGTGCATTTTCTGGTCTATTCTTTGACCAAATAAAGCCTGGGATTGAATGTGTAATGATGTGAAAACCAACAGAAAACCAACCACTTTCTACACTGAGAATCTCTCAATATAAACCAATTTGAGGGAACAGTGTGAAATAATAAATGATTCACCACAACCGGAAGTCTTGATGATCATGGATCGACGTCATCCGTCCAATACATTTATGGGAAAGCTCACTGACCACTGAGATGTAAATCAAATCTCATCAAGCCTGTAACGTGGCCACCGCTCAAGGCCTTTTTAAGTGGGGTTAATGGGAGGACTGCTTTGTTTGCTGCGGGCGCTCCTCCTGGCAGTGCGCTGTAATTGTCAGGTTTAAAAGGAGTTGTGTGTGTGTGTGCAAGCACGTCACCTGACTTCCGCACCCAACTGCACCTTCCCGGCCCCTGCTGACACAGAGCCATGAGTCTAACAAGTAACTGTGCTTATCTGGAGCCATTTTAGGCCTTTCCGGAGACATCCTTCCTGTCTCTTGTAACACTAATATAGCAGACATGGCCACCCTGGATCGACAGTTTCCTCAAGGCTTTCGTCCTCACCCATCACCGCCAAGCAGAACAGGAAGTCAGAGAGTGAAGCTGTGTTTGCTGACAGGAGCCAACATGGTGGATGGAGATGGAGTGGCTAGGTTTTTTTAGATGGAAAAAAAGTGTATGTGCGTGCGTGTCACGAAACACACAGGTGATGTTTCTAACGCAAGTGAAGAGGAAAACTTGACAACGTAAAGTGGATGAAAAACAACATACATGCAAAACAAAACCTAGGATCTAATGAAACACAAGACAACAACTATTATTTACAAATGTGAGAGCTCTGAATAAGTGCTTCACTGGGTCATTGTGAAACATGCCCAATAAATTACTAAACATATAATTGTACAAACGTACAGTAGTCCTCTGAAATAATAGTCAACACATTCTGACACCTGTGGCAGACATTGAAATACCACAGTAGCAGACTTAGAGCATGAATGAGTTTCCCTGTTGGGACAATAAAACGTGAATTTAATTGAAGGATGTGGAGGTTGGGCTCAGCCATAGAGTTGGATAGAGGGCACACAAAGAAATTGATTAGTTCAATTGAAATTATAGAAGATGAGCTCTATGGACTATGGTCATCAAGCACTTATTTAGAGCTCTGGGACTGGATGAAAAAGCTTTAAAATGAGCAAACCTGATTGGCTGGCGCTGCTGCTGCGTAGGGGACACTTGTGACAGGAGTTGTTGTTGCAGAGATAGTAGCAGGCGTAGCACTGTACATCATGGGTACTTTTTCGGGAAGGGGGGGCGCCATGGAAGCAATGAACAGGTAGGCAGTGGAGGCAGTGTGGTAACCATGGCAACGGGTGTTGTTGATTGTTTGGTTGTTGTTGTTTTTGGGCATGATGCATATTACAGAGGGGCGAGCCATCGTTAGGTTAGCCCAGCAGAAGGTGTGCGCATCACAATGCAAAAGCGAGAGAAAGCATGGGAGAAAAAAAAAAAGAAGAGAAAAAGCTGAATTACAATCACAAGTAAGGAAATGTGGACCCACAATCAGTTGTTCCCAGAGGACTGAGTGAGATATGATGAGTGGTATTATAAGATTGAGATTAACTAGAAATCAATTAGAGCCCCATCAAAATCGAGAGCTTTTCTACCAATTGTATTCACCCTCTTTCTATTTTTCTCTGGGATCAACACAGCACAGTAAAAAACACAATATCTACTTTTCAACAAACAATTCATTTGGAATGCCATTTTTTTTATACTAGTAATATTGATAATGTTAAGAATAACACTTCACATTTCATAACAAAATATATTACATCCTAATTGAGAATCATCTCTTACAGGTGAGTTCAAATTGACATGTAGGACTTCGCAGCACTTTGCATTACTTTGTGGCGCTTTTCAGTAAAAACAATCATGCACTCTAGCCCAATGTTCTACAACCGTGCCTCTCACTGTGTCACAACATCCATGAACTTTGTGTCACCTGTAATCGCTTACATCTCCCGGCCTGTTCCCGCTCTCCCCCCAATTTAAAGAGGCTCCATGGTGAAGTTTCCCCTAGGTACAGATCTAGGATCAGCTTCTCCTCCCCCAATCCTAACCTTAAACATTAGTGGGGACCCAAGATCAGAGTCTAGGGGCAACTTCACCCTATTCCTTTAAAAGCATAGTGAGAATGAAAAAGGGAAAGGAAGGAACCTACCAAGGCTGCTAGCAGGAGTCATGCACAAGACTGACCCTGTGTGATCATGCAGTGGAAGAGAGTGAACAGAGGGTTAATAAGGGGAGGAGAAAAACATGTTAAAGAGGAGACAGAGAGTTTGGTTGTAGCCTGGTCCCAAATCGGTTTGTACTGTATGGCATGCCATTGACCATAGGAGTCGGCAAGCGAGCACAAAGAGATCTGGGACCAGGCTAGAGATTTTGGTAGCTAGCTATATAAACAACATGCCTTTAAACACATTTCACAAGCCTGCTATTGGCATGAATGCACTGTGCGGTTTGACTCCATTTGTAGTCTTATGCCATACATTATGCCACACATCTGGCCGTGATTGGGAGTCCCATAGGGCAGCGCACAATTGGCCCAGCGTCGTCCTTGTTTGGCCGGGGTAGGCCATCATTGCAAATAGAATGTGTTCTTAACTAACTTGCCTAGTTAAATAAAGGTTACATTTTGAAAAAAAGAGGGGGAAAAAGTCTGGTCCGTAAATAAACCATGAAAAAAAATATGTTCTGGGGGTGGGAAGGTAAGATCACACATACTACAAATGAAACTTTTTAAGTGTCAGAGGTTTATTAGCCTCAGATATGCGTGTGCCATCTTGCCAAATCCTATGGTCTCTGTCACAGCAGTAGGAGCTGGCAAGACAGCACACACATTTCTGGGATCAGGCTAGAGAAGGTTAAGGGCTGGATGCTTGGACCATGCAGTGAGAACGAATCAGACCTGGGTTCAAATAGTATGTCTTCTTTCAAATTACTTTATGAGTTGGATCTGGAGTGCCAGATGGGCAGCGTTTGCACTTGTGGTTCAATTAAGCACAGCTAGAGTATTCCAAGAGAAACCGATATCAATTGAACCCATGTGTGGTGTGTACACAGCATTCTGAACATGCTTCCTACACTGGGAAAGGAGCGGAAGGGTGTAAAGGATATGGAGGATGATAACACTAAAGAAAGGAGTAGGAAGGGAGGGATATGGGAAGGTAGTCTCAACCACAAGAGGCTTAAAGGGATAGTTCGGGATTTTGGCAATGAATACCTTTATTTACTTCTCCAGAGTGAGATGAACTCATGGATACCATTTGTATGTCTCTGCGTCCAGTATGAAGGAAGTTAGAGGTAGTTTTGCGAGCCAATCCCAATTGCAATCTTTGAACAGGGCCCATAACAACTTGATTTCAACTTGAGGAAAAGCAGTTGATCACACTGTTGGTTTAAAGAGAGACTGGCCTCAAACTTTTGGAGAAAATATGGGGAATATCCCATTTCCTCACAAGCTCACCTGGTGAAACCTTTTAAGGGTTATATACTTGAACTTTGCCCTTTGATGCTTTTATGGGGAAACGGAAAGTTAGGGAAGCTCTATCCAACTTGTG
The DNA here is from genome assembly GCF_016432855.1 of Salvelinus namaycush. Lineage (NCBI taxonomy): Eukaryota > Metazoa > Chordata > Actinopteri > Salmoniformes > Salmonidae > Salvelinus > Salvelinus namaycush. Next base: position 39,405,313 of record NC_052313.1, read on the forward strand.
TCTACATGCTACATGGGTGTGTATCTGTATACATAAATGTGTATAGGTGTGTGTGTGCCTACATGCGTGTCTGTGTGCAGGTACATGTGCATGTGTGTGTGTTGTGGGCAGGTGTACTCCCTACCTGTGGGAAAGCCACAGAAAGCCGTCTGCTGCTGCAGCTGTGCGTTGGCCAAGGCCTGCTGGTAGTGCAACATACTGGGGTGAAAAAGTGAGCTGGCCCCGTTGCTCTTCTCAAGTGCTGGTCTCTTTGGTAGGGGCTGCAGGCAGCCGTGGGGGAAAGCCTGTACGGGAGGGACGAGGAGACGTTAGATACAACGAGGCGGAGGCCTCAAAAATGACTACATTCACATGACTATTCTCTATACTATAACACGAGAAATCACACTGCTTCTCTAGGTCTTTTGTGGCTACTAGCTACAAAACAGCACAAAGTTACAACAGAAGTCACAATGGCAACTTAGGTTTAAATAACCACATGGGGACAGTGAAGGAACTACACACGATATCTAGAAAGGCAATTATAAAACAATGATTTACAGTAACAAACAAATTGATACTTGGGAATTAACATTCTCATTGTTGTTATACGATCAATCAATGTAAAGCATACTAAAATAATAACTACAAGAATCATATTGGTGGATATTAATTGCATAATACAAATACTTGAGCATTTAAAACAGCAAAAAGCCAAATTAAAATTATTGTGAGTTGCTACAGTACATTAAAGAAGCTACATGCAAAGCAAAAGGTGAAAGGTCAAAGTACCAGTTCTACAGTTGCCTCGAGGGGTCGCTTCATTGCTTTGGCAGTCGACTGAGTCTTTAAATAGCAGGCAGCGAGCACATGATGGCAGTGGGCCAATGGGAGTCAAGCGTATTAACATACAGGTAACAGCAAGCAGAGGTGCGTCATGGGGGACAGCATTGCATTGTGGATAGGTGAGAAGGAAAAACAAAACAAAATAATCTGAATGCAGTATACCACGTACAAAACAATAGGCATGCACATAAACAAAAAATAGTTTGTTTAAAGAAACATATCGCTAAAGTTCTGAATTAGTACAAAAAAGCATCTACTATACCTTTGGTTATAAAGTTTAAGAAATACAAAGATTTTCAAATGCACTTATGAAGTAAACAAACTATTTGGATTGCAGTTATTAGTTCTGTAAAGCTAGTTACGTCTTTACAAGTAAATCAGGTATCTAATCAATCTATGTATCAAAATATCTTGGTATTATTAATATAAACATTTGACATTCAGTTGGGCCAAATCCTAACTTGAGATCTGTGCGCATAAATCAACATTTTTCATAAATCTCCATTTGACATCGTGATTTACGTGAAAGTTTGAGTTATGTTCACAGATCTAAAAAAGGTAGGATTCGGCCTCTTCTGTAAACACACTGTAAACGCTTGTTCATTCCATGTGTAACTCTGTGTTGTTGTTTGTGTCGCACTGCTTTGCTTTATCTTGGCCAGGTCGCAGTTGTAAATGAGAACTTGTTCTCAACTAGCCTACCTGGTTAAATAAAAAATAAAAAACACTTGTACACTATCTGCTGTATGGAATATTGTTGGCTCTGTTTTTGGTGCTTTGGTGTGACTGGCCACCTTGACAGAATAGGATGTGAGTGCAACATACATTTCTCACCCAAAAACCCTAGTCTTTGCTCTAGCCCTTATTAGGAAAGTCATCACAGAATGTGGAGCTCTGTTTATTCTACATTCCTCTTGGATTCTACAGTAAAAAAATATATATTTGCTCAATGCAATAACATTTGAAGAAGATAAAAAAACTGACGTTTTTTTAGCAAGGCTTCTGAATGAAACCAATCGATGACATTGCACAAAGGAAACATCGATGGGACAACCAAGGCATTTATGATGACTAGGCCATGCACAAGCCTTTGCTTTATGTGTAGGATAATACTAAGATTATTCGGTCACACTTTACATTAATGTACCTTTTATAAAGGTATTAGATATTTTATAAAGTGTTACCGATCATTCCAAATGAATACACCTCAGATTCAGTGTTAGATTTCGACTGAAATGTTATGTTAATGGGAGCAAACGGAGGGGATAGAAATAAAATAAAAAATTATGGGGGGGGGGGGAGCAAATGATGACAGCATTCAACTTGCGACACAACAGGCTATGGAAGACAAAATGGAGCTAAATTAAATCAAATGACACCTCAGTGTAAATGTATAGCCTAAAACTCAACACATAGCAGGATCTAACCACCTCCACCTGTAGTTTATAATCTTATGTACTATAAACATCTGTCTGGGGTATATTTCCAGATGAACAAATCTTTGGGTAATGTAAGCTCATGATACATGTATTGTTGGTACAGTTGCGGGCACTAAAAAGTTACATAATGCATGAGCAACATGGCACTTGGTCTCCTTTTGATAGTTTGTCACAAAAAAAAAACTGTACTATGGTACAACTTTTCAGTGCCTGTAACCGTATCTAACTTAGGACAAGAGTCTGTTCGAGTGGTTAACCCTCTCGCTTCCGGAACCATATGCTTCCCCCTTCGGGAGGGATCTCGTTTCTTTCTCCTGCTCCTATCCTATCATAAAAATAATAAATATACATAAGTTCTCCTTTATAAAAAACTAAAACAGTATCTAACTTACTGTACCTTGTGCCAATACATTGCAATGGCTTTATAGTTCATGATACATTTATTGAGAGAATTGCAGTGGGGAAATGCTCCCATAGAGCTGACTAAAAAGCTCTCTGTCCTCCGGTAAACCATAAGCCACGTCGCCCCAATATCTTATCTAAGGTCACACCAGCTTAAGGAAACAGAGCGCGAGTTGTCATTAACTCATAATCATGTCTTCAGCACTGGATGACGTGTGTTTTCCTATTGCTTATGTCCTTTTTCTTTTAAACCCTAACTGTGCTCGAGTCATCTTTTCACCGAGTATCAGTGGAGGTGAGGTTGGGGTTTTAGAGAGCAAGCAGCGATGGAGGAGCAAGCTGATGAGACGAAAAGCATGCTGGACGATGCCATAGAATCAGACAGCAGCGCGAGAGCAGTGATGGCAGCGGGCAAGACAGAGCCAAGTTTGCCCGTTCAACAGCCTCGGACCAATGTGGACACGGAGTATAGAGAGGGGGAGGGAGGGTCACAGCCAAGTGAAAGTCCTACTACCAAAGTGTCCCTGCCATTTTTTTTTTTCTCTCTCTCTCTCTCTCCTGCCTGCCTGCCTCGCTGCCTGCCTGCCTCTCTCTCTCGCTGCCTGCCTGCCTCTCTCTCTCGCTGCCTGCCTGCCTCTCTCTCTCGCTGCCTGCCTGCCTCTCTCTCTCGCTGCCTGCCTCTCTCTCTCTCTCTCTCGCTGCCTGCCTCTCTCTCTCTCTCTCGCTGCCTGCCTCTCTCTCTCTCTCTCTCTCTCTCGCTGCCTGCCTCTCTCTCTCTCTCTCTCGCTGCCTGCCTCTCTCTCTCTCTCTCTCGCTGCCTGCCTGCCTCTCTCTCTCTCTCTCTCTCTCGCTGCCTGCCTGCCTCTCTCTCTCTCGCTGCCTGCCTGCCTCTCTCTCTCTCGCTGCCTGCCTGCCTCTCTCTCTCGCTGCCTGCCTGCCTCTCTCTCTCGCTGCCTGCCTCTCTCTCGCTGCCTGCCTCTCTCTCTCTGCCTGCCTCTCTCTCTCTCTCTCTCTCTCGCTGCCTGCCTGCCTCTCTCTCTCTCTCTCTCTCTCGCTGCCTGCCTGCCTCTCTCTCTCGCTGCCTGCCTGCCTCTCTCTCTCTCGCTGCCTGCCTGCCTCTCTCTCTCTCTCTCTCGCTGCCTGCCTCTCTCTCTGCCTACCTGCCTCTCTCTCTCTCTCGCTGCCTGCCTCTCTCTCTCTCTCACTGCCTGCCTCTCTCTCTCTCTCTGCCTGCCTCTCTCTCTCTCTCTGCCTGCCTCTCTCTCTCTCTGCCTGCCTCTCTCTCTCTGCCTGCCTCTCTCTCTCTCTCTCTCGCTGCCTGCCTCTCTCTCTCTCTCGCTGCCTGCCTCTCTCTCTCTCTCGCTGCCTGCCTGCCTGCCTCTCTCTCTCTCTCTCGCTGCCTGCCTGCCTGCATCTCTCTCTCTCTCTCGCTGCCTGCCTCTCTCTCTCTCGCTGCCTGCCTCTCTCTCTCTCGCTGCCTGCCTCTCTCTCTCTCGCTGCCTGCCTGCCTCTCTCTCTCGCTGCCTGCCTCTCTCTCTCTCTCGCTGCCTGCCTGCCTCTCTCTCTCTCTCGCTGCCTGCCTGCCTCTCTCTCTCTCTCGCTGCCTGCCTGCCTCTCTCTCTCTCTCGCTGCCTGCCTGCCTCTCTCTCGCTGCCTGCCTGCCTCTCTCTCTCTCGCTGCCTGCCTGCCTCTCTCTCTCTCGCTGCCTGCCTGCCTCTCTCTCTCTCGCTGCCTGCCTGCCTCTCTCTCTCTCGCTGCCTGCCTGCCTCTCTCTCTCTCTCGCTGCCTGCCTGCCTCTCTCTCTCTCTCGCTGCCTGCCTGCCTCTCTCTCTCTCTCGCTGCCTGCCTGCCTCTCTCTCGCTGCCTGCCTGCCTCTCTCTCGCTGCCTGCCTGCCTCTCTCTCGCTGCCTGCCTGCCTCTCTCTCGCTGCCTGCCTGCCTCTCTCTCGCTGCCTGCCTGCCTCTCTCTCTCTCTCGCTGCCTGCCTGCCTCTCTCTCTCTCTCTCTGCCTGCCTGCCTCTCTCTCTCTCGCTGCCTGCCTGCCTCTCTCTCTCTCGCTGCCTGCCTGCCTCTCTCTCTCTCTCGCTGCCTGCCTGCCTCTCTCTCTCTCTCTCGCTGCCTGCCTGCCTCTCTCTCTCTCTCTCGCTGCCTGCCTGCCTCTCTCTCTCTCTCTCGCTGCCTGCCTGCCTCTCTCTCTCTCTCGCTGCCTGCCTGCCTCTCTCTCTCTCTCTCGCTGCCTGCCTGCCTCTCTCTCTCTCTCGCTGCCTGCCTGCCTCTCTCTCTCTCTCGCTGCCTGCCTGCCTCTCTCTCTCTCTCGCTGCCTGCCTGCCTCTCTCTCTCTCTCGCTGCCTGCCTGCCTCTCTCTCTCTCTCGCTGCCTGCCTGCCTCTCTCTCTCTCTCGCTGCCTGCCTGCCTCTCTCTCTCTCTCGCTGCCTGCCTGCCTCTCTCTCTCTCTCGCTGCCTGCCTGCCTCTCTCTCTCTCTCGCTGCCTGCCTGCCTCTCTCTCTCTCTCGCTGCCTGCCTGCCTCTCTCTCTCTCTCGCTGCCTGCCTGCCTCTCTCTCTCTCGCTGCCTGCCTGCCTCTCTCTCTCTCTCTGCCTGCCTGCCTCTCTCTCTCTCTCTCTGCCTGCCTCTCTCTCTCTCTCTCTCTCTCTCGCTGCCTGCCTCTCTCTCTCTCTCTCGCTGCCTGCCTCTCTCTCTCTCTCGCTGCCTGCCTCTCTCTCTCTCTCTCTCTCTCTCTCTCGCTGCCTGCCTCTCTCTCTCTCTCTCTCTCTCGCTGCCTGCCTGCCTCTCTCTCTCTCTCTCTCTCTCTCGCTGCCTGCCTCTCTCTCGCTGCCTGCCTGCCTGCCTCTCTCTCTCTCGCTGCCTGCCTGCCTCTCTCTCGCTGCCTGCCTGCCTCTCTCTCGCTGCCTGCCTGCCTCTCTCTCGCTGCCTGCCTCTCTCTCTCTCTCTCGCTGCCTGCCTGCCTCTCTCTCTCTCTCTCGCTGCCTGCCTCTCTCTCTCTCTCTCTCTCTCTCTCGCTGCCTGCCTCTCTCTCTCTCTCTCTCTCTCGCTGCCTGTCTCTCTCTCTCTCTCTCTCTCGCTGCCTGCCTCTCTCTCTCTCTCTCTCTCTCTCTCTCTCGCTGCCTGCCTCTCTCTCGCTGCCTGCCTGCCTCTCTCTCTCTCTCTCGCTGCCTGCCTCTCTCTCGCTGCCTGCCTCTCTCTCTCTCTCTCTCTCTCTCGCTCCCTCCCTGCCTCGCTCTCTCGCTGCCTCTCTCTCTCTCTCTCTCTCTCGCTGCCTGCCTGCCTCTCTCTCTCGCTGCCTGCCTGCCTCTCTCTCTCTCTCTCGCTGCCTGCCTCTCTCTCTCTCTCTCGCTGCCTGCCTCTCTCTCTCTCTCTCTCTCTCGCTGCCTGCCTGCCTCTCTCTCTCTCTCTCTCGCTGCCTGCCTCTCTCTCTGCCTACCTGCCTCTCTCTCTCTCTCTCTGCCTGCCTCTCTCTCTCTCTGCCTGCAGCCGCCTCTCTCTCTCTCTGCCTGCAGCCGCCTCTCTCTCTCTCTGCCTGCCTGCCTCTCTCTCTCTCTCTCTCCCTGCCTGCCTGCCTCCCTCTCTCTCTCTCTCTCTGCCTGCCTGCCTGCCTCTCTCTCTCTCTCGCTGCCTGCCTGCCTGCCTCTCTCTCTCTCTCTCTCGCTGCCTGCCTGCCTGCCTCTCTCTCTCTCTCTCTCTCTCGCTGCCTGCCTGCCTGCCTCTCTCTCTCTCTCTCTCTCTCGCTGCCTGCCTGCCTGCATCTCTCTCTCTCTCTCGCTGCCTGCCTCTCTCTCGCTGCCTGCCTGCCTCTCTCTCTCTCTCGCTGCCTGCCTCTCTCTCTCTCTCTCGCTGCCTGCCTCTCTCTCTCTCTCGCTGCCTGCCTCTCTCTCTCTCGCTGCCTGCCTCTCTCTCTCTCGCTGCCTGCCTCTCTCTCTCTCGCTGCCTGCCTCTCTCTCTCTCGCTGCCTGCCTCTCTCTCTCTCGCTGCCTGCCTCTCTCTCTCTCGCTGCCTGCCTCTCTCTCTCTCGCTGCCTGCCTCTCTCTCTCTCGCTGCCTGCCTCTCTCTCTCTCGCTGCCTGCCTCTCTCTCTCGCTGCCTGCCTCTCTCTCTCGCTGCCTGCCTCTCTCTCGCTGCCTGCCTCTCTCTCGCTGCCTCTCTCTCTCTCTCGCTGCCTGCCTGCCTCTCTCTCTCTCTCGCTGCCTGCCTGCCTCTCTCTCTCTCTCGCTCCCTGCCTGCCTCTCTCTCGCTGCCTGCCTGCCTCTCTCTCGCTGCCTGCCTGCCTCTCTCTCTCTCTCTCTCTCTCTCTCTCTCTCTCTCTCTCTCTCTCTCTCTCTCTCTGCCTGCCTCTCTCTCTCTCTCTCGCTGCCTGCCTGCCTCTCTCTCGCTGCCTGCCTGCCTCTCTCTCTCGCTGCCTACCTGCCTCTCTCTCGCTGCCTGCCTGCCTCTCTCTCTCTCTCTCTCGCTGCCTGCCTGTCTCTCTCTCTCTCGCTGCCTGCCTGCCTGCCTGCCTCTCTCTCTCTCTCTCTCGCTGCCTGCCTGTCTCTCTCTCTCGCTGCCTGCCTGCCTGCCTCTCTCTCTCTCTCTCTCTCTCTCGCTGCCTGCCTGCCTGCCTGCCTCTCTCTCTCGCTGCCTGCCTGCCTCTCTCTCTCTCGCTGCCTGCCTGCCTGCCTCTCTCTCTCTCGCTGCCTGCCTGCCTGCCTCTCTCTCTCTCTCGCTGCCTGCCTCTCTCTCTCTCTCTCGCTGCCTGCCTGTCTCTCTCTCTCTCTCGCTGCCTGCCTGTCTCTCTCTCTCTCTCGCTGCCTGCCTGCCTGTCTCTCTCTCGCTGCCTGCCTGCCTGTCTCTCTCTCTCTCTCGCTGCCTGCCTGCCTGCCTCTCTCTCTCGCTGCCTGCCTGCCTCTCTCTCTCTCTCTCTCGCTGCCTGCCTGCCTGCCTGCCTGCCTGCCTGCCTGCCTCTCTCTCTCTCTCTCTCTCGCTGCCTGCCTGCCTGCCTGCCTCTCTCTCTCTCTCTCGCTGCCTGCCTGCCTGCCTCTCTCTCGCTGCCTGCCTGCCTGCCTCTCTCTCTCTGCCTGCCTGCCTGCCTCTCTCTCTCTCTCTCTGCCTGCCTGCCTGCCTCTCTCTCTCTCTCTCTCGCTGCCTGCCTGCCTGCCTCTCTCTGCCTGCCTGCCTCTCTCTCTCTCTCTCTCTCTCGCTGCCTGCCTGCCTCTCTCGCTGCCTGCCTGCCTGCCTCTCTCGCTGCCTGCCTGCCTGCCTCTCTCGCTGCCTGCCTGCCTGCCTCTCTCGCTGCCTTACTGAAGGGGGAGGGTCCAATAATGAGGGAGTGGACCAACCAGAGCCCTAATGTCAGTTTGGCCTCGCATTCATCCATCTCTCTTGATTCAATTTGTACTGATCTGCAGAGAGCTACAGTTATCATTGAGAGGAGGACAGGCATTGTCTTTGTATGTATGATCAAGGGTGAATAAAAGAGCTCCTAGCCTGAAGCTAATAATAGACTACATTCCAAATGGTACTCTACTCCCTATACAGTGCACTACTTTTGAACAGAGGGCTCTGGTAAAAAGTAGTGCACTATATAGGGAATAGGGTACCATTTGGGACGCAGTCATAGACTGTTGTGGTCGTGATATACATTCGCTTTACCTTCTCTAAAGCCTGATAACTATAGAGCCTATACAATGACCCAAGTGTGGGTTGAGTGGTCACATTTCCGTGAATTGTATAGAAGCGTCCAAAATAGTATTCTAGGGAGGTGGTATATAAACTCTATGGAATAATAAAGCAGTGCTCCACATTTTATGTACTTGTGTTCTTTTCTAGATGTGTAAAGTAGAATTTTTGAAGATTCTAGTGTGTGTACTCTACCAAACTAGTTGTCTATAGTTGATTACATATTATAAACATTAGAAATGATATTTTTTGATCTGGCCCTTTGTCAGGTGTGCTGTCTGACATTGCTGGGGCTACAAAAGTCTTGTAACTTTCACAAAAGTCCAAGGTTTTCCAGAAAGTACGGTTCAAGGATTCCCTCCTGACTTCAGGAATATTTCAACAAGGAATTCTGGAAAACCAGGGAATTTGGAAAAGTTAGCAGATTTTTGCAAACCTACTTTAGTGCCTGTGCTGTGCTCACTACTCTACAGGCTGTGAGGGCGGCGGAGGGTCTCACCATGGCAGCAGCTTGCGCGGCCACGGCCGTCTGGTTGGCCTGGTGCTGCGCGGCCTTGATCTTGGCCTGCAGGTGGGCCGGCGGGTGGAAATACTTGCACTTCTCCCGGGAGCAGCGTGACTTGATGTAGTCCATGCACACGGTCACCGTGTTGTCGCTAGTGTCAATCATAGGGCTATCGCTGGGGTGAGCGAAGCGGCAGTCCGTCTCGCCACGCGCGCAGTTGCCCCGCTGGAACTCCCGGCACACCTGGGAACGAGGGTGGGGTGCACACGGACAAACAGACATGCACACGTACATACATGGACAGACACACGCAGAATCACACACACAAATGGACAGACATGCACAGTGACAGATAGACACACAAATATTAGCTTAATATATCATACCATATAATACACATACCAATAACATTTCATTATGTTCATAACTATGGACTGAATAATGAACAGATTGAGGTGTTTATCTATTCAAAGCCTGGGTGTAGTCAATCACAGGGGGCTTCACTCACAGCCTGGGATGTAAAACATAACACCGCACACTCACTAAGTGTGGGGAGACACGCACGCACGAGCACGCAAACACACACACACGCAAAGACACACAAAGCATGGAGAGATCACACACAAACACGCAGAAGGCGGTAAACAGTCTCACTTAGTGTGGGAGTGTCCCCATTCCTCAGTGGAACATGGCCTCTCATTAGCAACCACATCGCTCTGTTGCTAAGTGACGGTACTTTGAGGAAAACACACAATACACCTACACTCCCAGGTCTGTCTGTGCTTGCCATCCTTACAAGGATATTCTTTGTTTTCATTAACTCACAATTGCCTCGGTGCTTTGTTGTGGTATAAACAAAACCCCCATTGAAATAATCTCATCTATCTTAAATAAAATAAAAATGTAAAATCTACTTAACTAGGCAAGTCAGTTAAGAACAAATTCTTATTTACAGTGACGGCCTAGGAACAGTGGGTTAACTGCCTTGTTCAGGGGCAGAACGACAGGTTGACCTTGTCAGCTCGGGGATTCGATGGTTACTGGCCCATGCTCTAACCACTAGACTACCTGTCGCCCCGTTAATCAACGGTGAGGTATAGAATTCTGTTGGCCAGCGCTCAAGTTCTTAAAGTGATCTATTCTTTTAAAGTAAAGGTGTGTGGAAAGGGAGTATGTAAAATATAAGTTTTATATCTCTAATGGTTAGGACTAGGTAAAATAAGATCTGTGATAAGGGGTAACTTCCACCTCAACCTAGGTGGGTAAGGATGGTGTCGTAAGATAATTATGGAGAGGCTTTCCCAACCCCCTCGAAGGGCAAACTCTTGATTCCTCGTATCGTGACTGCCCAGAGGCCGGCTCTCCTAACTCCTGGTATTGTACTTGGTTAGTTTGTGATGTCTCCTAACTGCTAATATACTACGATATACTATGATTTCTGGTATTGTTATTGGTTAGTGGTGGTGTACCTCCAGCTTGTCCGTGCGTAGAAGCTTCTGGTTGGAGGAGGAGCTCTGCATCGAGCAGGGTTGGCTGCCGGGGACGATGATACTATGGGTGCTGGGCTGGAGCATCTCGCTGGGCATCATGCCCATGCTGTGGGTCATGTGGGTCAGGTAGGGAGCGTAGCTCAGCCCCGGGCTGTAGCCCAGCCCCTGGCTAATAGGAAACGACTGCTACCGAGAAATAGGGGGCGAGGTGGGTGGGGAAGATGGGAGACCGAGAGGGACAGAAATGTTAAAGAGGTGAGAGAGAGAGACGGCAGGGGGAGAGAAAGGCAGAGAGAGAAGAGGTTGGATGAAGGAAGAGAGAAAGGGAGAGACCCCGAAAGTGATAGAGTAAGAAGAGGGAGAGAGATGTAGAGAGAAAAGAGAGAAATAAACAACTGGACACATGGGGGGTAGTAACGCATAGTAGTCCGTTACTCACCATGGTAGGCTGCATGGTCGTGCCAGGGAACATGAAAGGCATCTGTTGAGCCATCATGGCTGCTGCAGTCTTCTGTTGTATGAGGTTGTTGCGGCCGTTGATCTCCAGCTGGGTCTTCAGGTGGGCCGGGGGGTGGAGGTATTTGCAGTTCTCCCGCGTACATCGGCCCTGAAAATGTATTTTTTTTAAAAATGTATTTAACACAAGTTAAAGACCCTGATCGGGTTGTCACAACAGAAATACAGAACATGCCTAAAGGAAACCAAGAGCGGCGCAGCTAAACTAAAGCCGTAGATTATGAATAAACCAGAGGTTAGGCGTATGGTCAGAGGTTAGGCGTATGGTCAGAGGTTAGGCGTATGGTCAGAGGTTAGGCGTATGGTCAGAGGTTAGGCGTATGGTCAGAGGTTAGGCATATGGTCAGAGGTTAGGCATATGGTCAGAGGTTAGGCATATGGTCAGAGGTTAGGCATATGGTCAGAGGTTAGGCATATGGTCAGAGGTTAGGCATATGGTCAGAGGTTAGGCATATGGTCAGAGGTTAGGCATATGCAGACAGTCTTCAATACATTGAATACTGAGTGGCACATTGATATTCACAGCTGATGCTTTTGCAGAAGCTAATGGGGATCCTAATATCAAATGACGAGGAGTTGTGCGTATTGGCCTCAGCAGCCCGGTGGGGCTGTGAGTAGCGAGCTCGGAGGTTTGCGCTTGATGGCTAACTGCTTCAATAAAGGATCTTTAACACCTTACAATGTGTGGCTTTGGCTTCAACGTGTGTTAGCAAGATAATGACGCCAGAGATGGAACAAGGCACCAGACGTTTCACCAGATGTATAAATCTGAAGCATCCGGTATCTATCTCCTGCTGTTGAAATGCCTCACCTCAACACCACCAGGCGGTAAGGGAAGAGCAGTGACCCAATTAGCAGAGCATCAACGCCCCAGTCACGGGTCTATGCTGAAATAGGACAACCTCCCTACCAGTCCACTGACAAACCAGCATACAGCCAGCCGCTCTCCATGCACACGCTGCCTAGCTGGCTCTGACCTCCAAAATAGTTCCACTGCGGTTACTACTGCAGTATGCTAACAACAATATTGTATGGTTTGCAGTAAATGTTAGGATGAGCCTAATGATGACCTTAGACGTGTTTTGCTTGTGATTATTTTGGATTGAGCCGCTAAACATACACTAAATGAAGGCTGAAGGGATCTGTGTAGCCAGTGGTGTCATGTCCATACGGGGCAAAGGCACGTGCTCCTTCAGATTTGTCCTGTTTTAAAATTCTCAGATGTTAAATTACAATATATATATTTTGAAGCCCACATAGTATCATAATTATTTACAAAAATATCTATCAGTGGTATTTTGAGGAAGGTGCCCACTGACTGGACCAGGCAAAGAGTACCCCCCCACACCCCATTGTCCCTAGTAAGTGGTTCCTTCCAAGGTGCACAGAGCAAAGGGATGCCTAGGCAAGACGCTAGATACTCAATGGAGGAGATAGGGTGTAGAGTGACACACACAAATAAAACAAATGTTTTGTTGTGTCTCTGCAACACTAGCCACATAGCAGTTTTATGAAGTTGGCTTTAGCTAGCTAGATAGGTTCCCAATCTCCCAACTTCATACCTAGTTATAAATCAAGTCAGAGTAGCTTTTCTAACTATCTTAGCTGGCATGTCTGCTGGCAAGGTTGCATAATGATTATGGCTCTATATTGTGGGAAAAAAGCTGTTTCAGATGTTTGAAAAATAAAGAAATTCTCCAACTTCCCGAAAGGAGTACCACCCCCCTCCATCCTCACGTACTTCGTGAACACTCTAAAATAATGGGTACGTGACACCTCTGCTTTTAGCCAAGGCAACATGTCAGAGAAGATGAAGTGGACCGCATTCTAGATTACCGAATATTTTTCTTGACATCACATGTCAACATCAACCCTGTAAGGGTGGTTATAAATCTGAACCACACTTTATTTATGGTTCCCCCGTTTCAACATCCAGTTTATTGTTCCGGTCACGAACATGAGCGGACCTTTATTCAAGGAGGGGTTATTGGACCCGGGGAGTCCACAGAACAAATAACATGTAATCACGCTGGTCAGCCCGAGAGGAAATTAGAAACCTGATGAAAAGTGCTTGTTTTCTACCCCACTGTGATAAAAAAGCACCAGTGAGAGCATCAAACTAAGAGCAGCCATTCACACTGATTTGATTTGGGACATGAAGTTAGGCATAGAAGACCAACCTAGGGCCGAGCTGAGGCCAACAAAGCTGTATGTGTGAAGGTATGCCTTATTTATGTAAGAAACTAGCTATAGCTAGATATATGATTATAAGTACTAAACCCATCATACAATCATCACTAAGACAAGTCTGGGGCAAAGTAGGCTACACTGTTAAAAACAAACACTGATATATATTATATATATATATATATATATATATATATTATATTATTTGGTGGATAAAACATAGTGCATGATTGTGTTCCTTTTATATCAGGCCTATCCTTCAAATAACTCATTTCAGGATATGAATGTCATTTTCCCTAGTGGAGGGGCACAGAGGTCTTGGTTTAGTGTGGGGGAAGTCAAGTCACCGGTCGGATGGGGTGCCACTGGGCTGCACTCAACGCCCCCTTCAGTTTCTACAGCTGGTTCGTTCGCTGCACTGTACTCCTTCTCAGTTTCTCTACTGGCGCAGGATATCCCTCCTCCTCCTCTCCACTCCATCCCCAGCCAAAGAATAATGTTATCGCTGCGCCTCGCAGCCAAGAGCCTGAGAGGTGTCAAAACCAATCAGAGCCTCTCTCACTGACGCCACTCTAGGCAGACAGACTCCATGGCGACTGCTGGGAGGGGAAGAGTGATGGGGGATGCGGTGCTGCTGAGGCTGAGCTTTGGATGCCTTCCCTGTGACAATGGCCTGAAGGGCATTAGATAGTGCTGTGACCCCTGACAATCACACGCATGAGTAGGGCCGTGAACACCTGGACCAAACCACAGAACCTAGTTATAGCCTATTTTCTGTGATCAGGGAAAAACTCCGAAAATCCTGGGTTGCTTGTTTAGAAACAAGCCACATGACAACAATGCTTTCTTTGTGACATTTTGCAGCCAGTGTCGTGATTGATTCAATGCATTCGGTGCCAGTTTTGAGCATCGTTACTCACCATTTGAGGGAGGAGTTAAGCAGCCATAAAAAACACTTGGGGAGAGCGTTTCAATTGACACATTAGAAAGGATGGGGTTATATTCATAAGTGTGGGGCACAGCGGTCAATATGCTCTCCCTCTACATTACTTTACTTCTGCTTATTAGCATTGACGGAGCGGTGTAAATTTTAACAAGCGTTATTAAATGATAATCAGAGGGTCCTTTTCAGTCAGGTACTAATGAACTTACAGCCCACTGTCTCTCTCAAGTCACAGCGATGCTGGCTAGTACACTTATGCAGTAAGTACACGTGAGATGACGCAAGCAGGGTCGGTCTGTTCAGAGGGAGTCGTGCCACTGACTTTGCAGATGAGACGACTAGAGGAGCGTTTCTGGCTGGCTCCACTCTCTGAGCAGAGCTGCCGGAGAGCGCCCCGGAGCGTTCCTCGTGTAACAATGACAGCGCTAAAAAGCTGCCTGTCTCAGATGATGAAAAACTGAGCGAGAGACTGTCATTAGAGCTCGAGTCAGATGTTATCTTGCCCAGCGGGGGAATAGAGAGAGGCCCCGTTGTCTTAACCACCCACACTGACGGAGCAAGAATCTATTCATCCTCACCATCACATCGGAGCACGGATTTATGAAAAGGGGCTTTTGAAACCTGAGGCACATGATTACCCCGATAAACAAGTCCATTTCAGACGCTACATCGTTCTGTTCTGTTTCAAAATTTCAGCACAAAGTCAAGGATCTATGCATCTAGCTAACCTGTGATACTAGGCCTAATAATATAATAGGGTTAAGAAGATAATTATCTCTTAGGGGTTTGAAAAGCAATGACAATGAGGCTGGGAGTATAAAATGCTGGCCCCTTTTTACATATTTAACCACAGGACCAGGCTTTCTTGCCACCCACTTTTAAAATGATTGCTCTAGGGAGACTAAACCTTCCTTTTTCTACCCAGTTAGCGGTCACCCTTCCCTAACCAACTGAGTTTCTATGAACAGCCCATGTACATTAGATTAATCCCAGGGAGACGCAGATGAACGCCTGTAATTTCATGAACAGATTAGGATTATGCTCACTTAACCCATTTAGGCCTGTCCCCTTGGAGGCTAATTACACCTATTAATTGCCCATGTGTATCCAAAGTTTTTAACACCGAGAATTGGGGGGGTTTCACATGCATGTTGTGATCAAATCATGGCAAGTCATTCAATCATGGTGTCCCTTTTCCCTTGTCATATTGGGGTAGTCAAATGGAGCCAAAGCTGTTTCCCTCAAGGATCTCAATAATAAACTAGCCTAGTTAGTCTCTTCCCACAGCTGCTGTGAGTTTGGGGCAAGCAAGACTACGAGTACACTGTACGATGCCTGCTGTAGCTATAGCATTGTGCTACATTACCAAAACCAGAATGACACTGCTGCCCTCGACGAGGCCTTGGTGAGGCGGGAAAAACATGTACCCTTAAGGCAACACTGTGGCTGCCTGCTGCTGTACTGGCATGGCCCCCCCCTGCCTAGAAAAAAAAATACCTCCGACCCCCCCACCTTCTCAATCAGCTGTGCACTGAATCGAGACAGTGATGACTGCGTGTCTGTGGGTGGCACAGCACAGAGGGCCGCTTTACCAGGGGCAGCAGAACGGCGATTCAGTTGAGGCCTCCGCTAACTACTGGCCATTTGCATTTTCCTTTCAATGGGGCTCTATTCTGCCTCACCCGAGACATAGGTTCACCATCCATTGAGCCGACAGAGGTGCAAAAAAAAATTTAAAAGTAAAGCTAGACCCTAATTCAGGGGAGGCTGGGTGGCATGGCGGTACCTCTCATTATGTGGGTGGTAGGGGTTCAAAGCCCACCCCCCCCCCCCCCCCTCCTCTCAGTCCATCATTCAAACTCTTGCTCGCATACATAATCGGTACTGGTACTCCTTGTTATTTTCTACTCCCTATGTGTAGCCATGTTATTGTTATTCATTATTCACTGTGTATTTATTCCTTGTGTCACTATTTATGTTTTATAACATTTTGTATCTTATATTTAACTCTGTATTGTTGAAAAAATTACCTGTAAGTAAGCATTTCACTATTAGTCTAGTCTACAAAGCATGTGACAAATTCAATTAGATCTACATGGCTTCGGGGGAAGAGAGATTATGTTGGTGAATGAGAGGGGGCTTTCGTTATGGAGGGAAGTGGTGGGGTTCTCTCTCTCTTTGTGTGACTAGGGTCAGACACAAGCTACTCATTCACCCTCAGGAGAAAGGCGCTGTACAGGGTTCGCATAGCTGAAACCCACATTATGACATTATCACCATCCTGACAGCTCGACAGCCAGGATCAATGGCCTTTTGGAGAAGAGTGACAGATGAGAAGGCCAATAAGACCTAATGCCATTTCAATCAAGGGAGAAGAGTCACCGGGGAAAAAAAGAAGAAAAATGAGGCACTGGTGAGACATAGTGGAACGCCACGGGCTAGGCATCTCTCTGTATGTTACAGTTAATACGCTAAACATGATTTCTTCATGCCTTTGCGTTTCCAGAGACATCCACCACAACTCCTGAGATGACTGCACCTCCGGAGAAACTCGGACAACAAAAAGTCCTTTCTCTTTATCGGTTTGTCCTTCTCCCCGGCGACGACTTTGCTCGCTGTGAGAACTGACACTAATTTCTCTGACAAGAAGCAGGGAATATCTGTAATCCCTTTACACCATATCAGAGGGGCTTGTGTCTCCAATGACCTGGCCGGGTGGCCTCTTCTCTTCCTCTCAGTCACTCTCCCGCTCTTCGTCTTCCTCTCTCTAGGTCTCGCTCTCCATCTCTCGGTCTCTCTCTGGGCATTAATGGCTGCTGGCATGTCAACCTTATTCCCAGTCAGGTGTGACATTTTAGCAAAACCTTGTGCAATGAGAACCCAACAGGATGGGCACTTACGGAAAAAGCAGGTCCCGACACCACTCTGAAAGAAAGCAGAAGGGTTCTCATTGCTGGATGCACACAGACAGGAGGTCCCTTCATCCTCCTTAGGGGTAGTGGTGTCCCTTTCCGGTGCCCTATTCCACTCAAGCCCACTGTAACAGGTTCACCTTAGCCATGAATACTACTCAAGGTGCCATGACATCCGTAAGCAGTACTGAGCACCATAGCTGCAAATGGCTCTCATGTTGAGGCATTCAGCTCCATGCACACAGCTCTTCTAAAAAGGAAATAAGCACTAATTGAAATGCTGTACTTCCATACTGAAATGATATCCTATGGCTTTTAATCTTGACATTTGAGAAGATGAACTATACCTATTAGCGTTTCCTTTAACTTAGAGTTTCTTACATCATAGAAATAGTCAAAAGTACAAATCAAAGAAGAAAAAAAACGGTAGATATATCTGTAACAAACCTTGCCCATTTTGTATAAGGCCTACATGTCTGGCGAGTCTCATCATAAGGCTATTATGCGACAACACAAATGAGAGCCACTATTAACAAAAATAAATTATGGATCAAAGGACTGTTTTTGCTTTTTTTCACACACACACACACACACACACACGTCTCCCGTTACATTCACGCGCTGCCTACTAGATTACAGTGTTGTCTCGGCGGTAATTACATATGCCTTTGTTTCAACACCCGTAATCCTAGAGATGGGCGAGCGGTGCTACCACTGACACGCCTGAGATTACCCCAGGAGTGTGGCAAAGAGCCTCCCAAGCCTCCTGGCTTTCCACTACAGAGGAGAGAAGAGCGAGAAAGAGGGAGGGAGAGCGAGTGAGTGAGAAAGATAGGTGGTGATAATTCCCCCCTCCTGTTCTCTCAGACGCAGACACAGTGTCATCTGTGTAGGGACACTCCACAGCAGGGGTCCCTCTACCACGGGCCCACACACAAAACACACACACTCCCAAAAACACACATCTCCATCTGGGGAGAGGGCGTTGTATAAAAGTGTGGCAGGCAGTACTGTGTATGCATCAGAAATAGATCACCAACTCATTCTAATTCTTTGACTAACATCAATGAGAGTGTATTCGGAGTGAGGTTCTGCCTGGAATATTGAGCACACACACAGTTTCTGTGAAAGAACACAGCTTGAAAATAGCAGGGTGGCACTTAATACAAATGATGAACCTTGAGATACAGCAGAAATATACACAGTCTTTCTGACTAAAAGCAAGTCTAATTTATGTGCTTGTTGAAAGAGGACTGTCTGACATTGGATTGTTGTGGACGAGTTATGAGGGAGCGTCCAGACCTAAGAGCGAGGGCAAGTTTTTTTGTGCATGTATGTTACAGAGCTGTGTGTGTGTTCTGCTTGCCTGTCAACATAGAGATAGGATTTGTGTGTGTGTCTTCAATGCTCTTACAACTCTCTTGCCTCCCAGGTCTATGCTGTAGCCCAGTAGGCTGGGCTGGTAATCCAGTGAGCCCTGCCTACTCCAGTTAATCTGATCATCTGTGACCTGCTGAGACATGAAACCCACCCTGTTGAGCTGCACTAATCTAACGACACACACACAGGCACGCACACATACACACAGGCGTGCACACACGTACCATTCCAATCTCTGTGTTGACCGGCCGAGTTAAAGGACTGAGGCAATATTCCTTACAACTAAGCCTAACTGTCATGAGCACTCGGAATCCATTTCAGACACTTGCGTACCAGTTGTAGATTGGCCAATTCGTCACTGACACCTTCTAGGAGGAAAATATTTGTAGAATAAATACTAGCCAACGTCAAGCTGCAATTAGAGAAATATAGCCATTTCGAGAGAGAAAATGAACAACAATTGCTAGCCTAACTACAGTGCATTCGGAAAGTATTCAGACCCCTTGACTTATTCCACATTTTGTTACGTTACTGCCAATTTCTAAAATTGCTTAAATATATATATATTTTTTAATCTAATAAATGAAATCTTGCATTTACATAAGTAAATCAGACCCTTTACTCAGTACTTTGTTCTAGCACCTTTACAGCCTTGAGTCTTCTTGGGTATGACGCACATTCTTCTCTGCAGTTCCTCTCAAGCTCTGGGGAGTGTCACTGCACAGCTATCTTTCAGGTTTCTCCAGAGATGTTCGATCGGGTTCAAGTCCGGGCTCTTGCTGGGCCACACAAGGACAGTCAGAGACTTGTCCCGAAGCCACTCCTGCGTTATCTTGGCTGTGTGTGTTGTTGTCCTGTTGGAAGGTGAACGAACCTGCACCCCAGTCTGAGGTCCTGAGCACCCTGGAGCAGGTTTTCAAGGATCTCTGAACTTTGCTCCGTTCATCTTTCCCTCGATCCAGACTAGTTCCCCAGTCCCCCCACAGAGGAACTCTGGAGCTCTATCAGTGTGACTATTGGGTTATTGGTCACCTCCCTGAACAAGGCCCTTCTCCCCCGATTGTTCAGTTTGGCGGGGCGGCCAGCTCTGGAACCGCCAAGGCCCTTCCTAAACTTCTTCCATTTAAAAATGCAGGCCACTGTGTTCTTGTGGACCTTCAATGCTGCAGACATTTTTTGGTACCCTTCCCCAGATCTGTGCCTCGACACAATCCTGTCTCGGAGCTTTACGGACAATTACTTCAACCTCAAGGCTTCGTTTCCGCTCTGATATGCACTGCCAACTGTGGGACCTTATATAGACCGGTGTGTGCCGTTCCAAATCATTTCCAATCAATTGAATTTACCACAGGTGGACTCCAATCAAGTTGTAGAAACATCAAGGATGATCAAAGTTAACAGGATGCACCTGAGCTCAATTTCAAGTCTTTTCTTTTTATAAATATTTTTTTATAAAAACCTGTTTTCGCTTTGTTATTATGGGGTATTGTATGTAGATTGATGAGGAAAACATTTACTTAATCAATGTTAGAATAAGGCTGTAACGTAACAAAATGTGGAACTAGTCAAGGTGTCTGAACACTTTCCAAATGCACTGTATACTGTTGATTAGACACCCCAATGCCCATGGGATTCAGTTCCAATCTGTTAGCTAGATGCTAGTCACTTCTTGATGTTTTTTTTATTACTGAAAATGGTAGGGGAAAAATTGGTATGAGTTTTTCCTTGCATATACGTATTACCTCCGGGACTGAGCAGCTCCACAGAGAAGTCCTCTTTAAAAGGCATACTGAAGGACCTGGCCAAGGAGGGCTGCACACGACCTCCAGTATGCCTAAGTCTCCAACCTGGATTACACAATATTTGCACATTATTATTTTTGTAATTCTTCCAGCTCTGTCAAATTGGTTGTTGATCATTGCTAGACAGCCATTGTCAAGTCTTCCCATAGATTTTCAAGCAGATTTAAGTCAAAACTGTAACTAGGCCACTCAGGAACATTCAATGTCATCTTGGAAAGCATCTCGTGTAGATTTGGCCTTGTGTTTTAGGTTATTGTCCTGCTGAAAGGTGAAATCATCTGCCAGTGTCTGGTGAAAAGCAGACAACCAGAATTTCATCTAATCAAATCAAATTTTATTTGTCACATACACATGGTTAGCAGATGTTAATGCGAGTGTAGCGAAATGCTTGTGCTTCTAGTTCCGACCATGCAGTAATATCTAACAAGTAATCTAACCTAACAATTTCACAACTACCTTATACACGCACAAGTGTAAAGGAATGAATATAAAAATATATGAATGAGCGATGGCCGAAAGGCATAGGCAAGATGCAGTAGATGGTATAGAGTATAGTATATACATACGAGATGAGTAATGTAGGGTATGTAAACATTATATAAAGTGGCATTGTTTAAAGTGGCTAGTGATACATTTATTACATACATTTCTTTCCTTATTAAAGTGGCTGGAGTTGAGTCAGTATGTTGGCAGCAGCCACTCAATGTTAGTGATGGCTGTTTAACAGTCTGATGGCCTTGAGATAGAAGCTGTTTTTCAGTCTCTCGGTCCCAGCTTTGATGCACCTGTACTGACCTCGCCTTCTGGATGATAGCGGGGTGACCAGGCAGTGGCTCGGGTGGTTGTTGTCCTTGATGATCTTTATGGCCTTCCTGTGACATCGGGTGGTGTAGGTGTCCTGGAGGACAGGTAGTTTGCCCCCGGTGATGCGTTGTGCAGACCTCACTACCCTCTGGAGAGTCTTACGGTTGTAGGCGGAGCAGTTGCCGTACCAGGCGGTGATACAGCCCAACAGGATGCTCTCAATTGTGCATCTGTAAAGGTTTGTGAGTGTTTTTGGTGACAAGCCAAATTTCTTCAGCCTCCTGAGGTTGAAGAGGCGCCGCTGCGCCTTCTTGACCACGCTGTCTGTGTGTGGGTGGACCATTTCAGTTTGTCCGTGATGTGTACGCCGAGGAACTTAAAACTTTCCATCTTCTCCACTACTGTCCCGTCGATTTGGATGGGGGGGATGCTTCCTCTGCTGTTTCCTGAAGTCCACGATCATCTCCTTTGATTTGTTGACATTGAGTGTGAGGTTATTTTCCTGACACCACACTCCGAGGGCCCTCACCTCCTCCCTGTAGGCCGTCTCATCGTTGTTGGTAATCAAGCCTACCACTGCAGTGTCGTCTGCAAACTTGATGATTGAGTTGGAGGCGTGCATGGCCACACAGTCATGGGTGAACAGGGAGTACAGGAGAGGGCTGAGAACGCACCTTTGTGGGGCCCCAGTGTTGAGGATCAGTGGGGTGGAGATGTTACCTACCCTCACCACCTGGGGGCGGTGGGTCAGGAAGTCCAGGACCCAGTTGCACAGGGCGGGGTCGAGCTTAATGACGAGTTTTGGGGGGGTACTATGGTGTTAAATGCTGAGCTGTAGTCGATGAACAGCATTCTAGGATTTTGCTGGTGCTTAGCTCTTATGTTTATTTTTATCACAAAACATCCAATGACAAGTATACCCATAACATGATGCAGCAACCACCATTCTTGAAAATATGGAGAGTGGTACTCAGTGATGTGTTGTCTTGGATTTGCCCCAAACATAACGCTTTTTATTCAGGACATAAAGTTAATTTCTCTGCCACATTTATTGCAGTTTTACTTGAGTGCCTTGTTACAAACAGGATGCATGTTTTGGAATATTTGTATTCTGTACAGGCTACCTTCTTTTCACTCTGTCATTTAGGTTAGTATTGTGAATTAACTACAATGTTCTTGATCCTCCATTTTCTCCCATCACAGCCATTAAACTCTAATGGTTTTAAAAGAACCATTGGCCTCATGGTGAAATCCCTGAGCGGTGTCCTTCCTCTCTGGCAACTGAGTTAGGAAGGACGCCTGTATCTTTGTAGTGACTGGGTGTATTGATAAGTGTAATTAATAACTTCACCATGCTCAAATGGATATTTAATGTCTGCTTCAAAAAAGTTGTACCCATCTACCAATAAGTGCCCTTCTCTGCAAAGCATTGGAAAACCCTCCCTGGTCTGTGTGGTTAAATTTGTGTTTGAAATTCACTGCTCAACAGAGGGATCTTACAGATAATTGTGTTAGTGCGGTACAGATGAGGTAGTCATTCAAAAAGCATGTTAAAAACTATTATTATAGTCCATGGAACTTATGTGACTTGTTAGCAAATTCTCTCTCCTGAACCTATTTAAGCTTGCCATAAGAAAGGGGTTGAATACTTTTGATTTCAAGACATTTGAGCTTTTAATTAATTTGTTTACAAAAATCAATTTGACATTATAGTTAATTGTGTGTTGGCCAGTGACAATCTCAATTTAATAATTTCAGGCTTTAACACAAAATGTGGAAAATGTCAAGTGGTATGAATGTGCAACGATCACATGTTAGATGCCTTTATTCAAAACTCTAGAATTTCAATTGATATTCTAAAAATCACCAGTCACACAAGGGAGCCTCAGCAGGTACTCCGCACACTCAAACCATAAAAACCACAAAGTTTGCACAGGCACTTAAAAAAAAAAATCTTTAGGACATGGAATTCATTTTAAAAAACGTATTGATTTTTTAACTCTGCCTCCTTTGTTTACCTTTATGTTTTGAGTACATGCTTAAATCTATAGCCATGTCATTTTCTCTCTTACGCACCGGCCACCATTCACCTAAGCGCCGACCCTCATTGATAGCGTGTCGGGTGTCGAGTGTTTCAGAGTGATATAAATCCATAGCCCAGACCAAGGGGGATAATGGGGTGGAGGGAGGGATAAGGTGGAGGGAGAGCAGGAGCCGATCTTTTCATCAAAGCCCCTTTCCAACACACTCAGCAAATGGATGAGCACAGCTGCGTCCCAAATGGCATATCATTCCGTATTTAGTGTACTACTTACCCATAGGGCTCCGGTCAAAAGTAGTGCAATAGGGTGCCATTTGGGACAGACCAGGAAATCTGTAATATGGGAGACATGGCTGACGCAGGCCAGTGTGTCCAAGGTTACAGTGTTGGGTTGTGTTATGGGCCTTTTCTATTCATTCACAATTCATTGAAGGAGAATGCTATATTAGTAAATCACACTCAAACTACGAAGTGGCGCTTATAAACAATACATCAGTCATTCATATGCGTTGAAATGGCACCATATTCCAGCTTAAGGTCAAAAGTAGTGCAGGTAGGGAATAGGGTGCCATTTGGACACAGACACCCTGATGAAGGATGTCATCCGGTAATGTAAAGAAAGAAGCATTTTTTTCCATCAACCTCAACTGCCCTTCAAGAGTGGCTTAGTATATTCTCGCATAACCTTAATTCATGCACGTTGGTTTGGCATATACCTTTTCCTCTACCCTGTGCATTTCCGTCATCTTTCTATAATATGCCACTTTTTATCCAAAGCGACTTGAATTACTGTGAGTGCATCTTTATTACATTTATGTGATCCTTACAGAAACTGAACAAACAACCTTGGCATTGCTAGCATCACACTTTTACCAACTGAGCCACACAGGACGAGCATGACAACCAAGCGAGGACAGAATGCATACAAAATGTTGTTTTCTGGTTGGGATAGAGTTTCCTCTGGTGACAGATATCCCCCTGTAGGGCTGAACTCAAGAGCCTCTGAGGGCTTAGAGACGCAGTGGCAGCTCCTCTCCAGGGCCATGTTCATAAGGCAGCAAAAAACATGAAACGGACTTAAACAGGGACGGACTACCTGGACTTGTCCAATGAGAAATACACATTTTTGTTTTCCTTTGCAAAGCGTTTTAAAAGTATGCATGCCCTAATGAACATGACCCAGAGGTAGCTAGCTAGCTAGGTAGGTACTGTATGTAGGCTCTCTGGTGATGTGGGCCTTCTGGCTCTAAATATAAGCCCACGGTTGCCTCGCGCTACAGGAAGTGAATTAGAGCCCAAGAGTGATGACTCACACAAGCCGCTCAAGTGGAGTAAGCACACCTTTTATTTCTACCGTCAGCGTACACACACGCCAGAATGACCAAGCCAACACTCCTGTATCAGGAATAGAGGGAGAGTGGGGCAGAGCAAGACAGAGAAACCCCCCCAGAGAGAGTTTGTGTTTCTATGAGTATTCATAAAGCCTGTCTAACAGAGACAATAAATTAGTCTCATTTCAACATTTGTTAAAGAATGTAAACGTTGAATTGCATTGGTCTTTATTAAAACAATGACAAATGGAAGTATAAGAGTTTAGAATCCCTGCGTCACCGGAAGAACACACGCTCACTCCTTCCGCTCCATCCCTCCACCATGTCACTCCTACCTCTCCCTCCAAACCTCCCACCTACTTTTTCACTCCCGCCCTTGTTCCCACCTACCTCTCCCTGCCTTCCTTCCACCTACCGCTCCCTTCCGCCTAGGGTAGTTATAATAACTACAAACACAAACACACCATGAGTTTTAATTAACTGCAACACTATATGCGCTGCCAATTTGTGTCCCCCCCCACCACCACCACCAATACTCCCATCCATCTTTCCCTCCCACTGTACACCCTTCTCTCCCTCCATGGGATCGTCTGGGGAAGTGTGTAGGCATCCCAAATGTTACACTATTCCCTATATAGAGCTCTACTTTTGACTAGAACCCATGGTGCTCTAGTCAAAAGTAGTGCACTATAAAGGGAATAGGGTGCCTTCAGGATACAGCCAGTTTGTAGGCCCTGACCCTGTGTGCGCTGCCAATTAGTATCCCCCACCTGTCCCTGCGGGTCAGTGGCGCAGGCATCTGCTGGGTGTGAAATTGCCCATCTCAATTTCATCCCTGAACTCTGCATGCCCCCCGCACACCTGCCCCTACCACCAGCAACATCTATAGACCTTTACCACACGACCATAAACTGGGGGGAAGGGAGGAAAGGCATGCTGCAGATAGCCTACTGCTGGAGTATATGGTGCACTGGGTCGTATCATTCGTACATACCAGTGCAACATTTTGCAATGAAAACAGGTGTTTCTTATTGGACAAGTTCAGGTAGTCCCTCCCCATTTTGGTCCGTTTTATTCCGTTTGGTTTTTTAGTGATTACAACCCTGGAGTGTGTAGAGCACTGGAGAACATGGAAACCACTGCTGTTGACTGAAAGGCGACTAGCCTAATCTAGTATTTGTAGTTGGCAGTTATGTAATTACGAGGTCCTTTGTTCATGGTCAAATCATTAGGCACCCTTAGTGTAGTTGGAATGGTAATCAATCTGGCCTCTGTAATCATTGGAACGTTATCCACAATTGAAACGCATGTGCACAGTGCAGACTGACAGATGCTATCCTGTCACAAAGTTCAAGGCAACAGTAAACATGTCGTTCCCCACGAAAGATGCAGCAACACAACCCCCCAGCCAATTGAGATATCACATGTGACCAACACATTTCAGGTAATTACTAAAGCTCCCGCCTTGGGCCAATCAGTGTAATTTTGTAAATGCCAAATCTCTATGGCAAGACGCATCATTCACCCAAGTTTCGCCAAAATCGGGCTAGTGCCATCTGAGATATGGCGTGTGACGAACGTACGGATGGAGACAGATCCACAGTTCTCTCCCCGATTTCATCGTGGGGGACAATTTTGAAATGTGACCTAACGGTTTACATGTTCAGCGATTGGAACTCTTGTAAAGCATTCCCTGACGGATACATATGTGTGTGCCAAATGGCACCCTATTCACTAAATATAGTGCACTACTTCTGATCAGAGTCCTATGGGTCGTGGTCAAAGGTAGTGAACTACTCCGGTCAAAACTAATGCACTATATAGGGAATCGGGTGTCATTTGGGACACAGACATCACGTGGTATGTTGTTTGCACGTCGAGGGAGTTTCAGGTAAGATTCAGTGGGCAAGAAAGAGAAACACCAGCTCATTACACAGAGGTGCTATTTTGGTGGCCTCCACATCTGGTAGCCCCTGCTTTGATCATTAATCACTGGTACACTGCAGACACTCACACGATAAATGAAGTAGATTCCACATTAACAGCACGTTGGGTGCCCACCACTGCAACCCACGGTCAGTATGATAGCAGTAAGCTGGGGTGTATTCATTAGCTCTGCAACATAAAACATGTTCCTTATTTGACATATTTGGGTAGGACCCACCCCGTTACCTTCCGTATGATTCCAAATTAATACATCCCTGGTCAGTCACCTTAAAAAGGGGAAATTGATATCATATTGCATATCTTTGCATTCGGATAAGATATAGGCTCTGAATTGCATTCCAATGAGTTTAAAAGTATAGTCAAGTTAAGCCTATAGGCAGTATGGACCTTATAATTATATTTAAAAAAAGGTCCAACGGAGCCATTTTTATCTCAAAATCCTTTCAGGCTAACAATTAAGTACCTCACTGTGATTGTTTTCAATTAAAATGGTCAAAAAGAAAGAAATGCTGTAGCATCTTGGCAAAGAGCAATTTCTCAAGAACAACATTTGCTTGGACTGTCTGGGAAAGACAATCTGAAAACTAGCCATTATTAGCAAAGAGGTTTGGAACTCTTTTACTAATTTACAGCTTGCTTCCCTGTGCAGGCCAAAACAGGCTGGAATTTCAGGTGGTCTTTTCAAACAGTTCTTATACTAAAAGGGCATTATCATAATTTGCACAGTATTATTCCAAACTCCGTGTGGAAATACAGTATATAAAACACCGGGAAATGCTTTTTTTGACTGCACTTGGACTTTAAGGCTACCTCACCTGACTAAAACAAAAGAGTGCTTCACTACAAGGCTTAAATCACTCCAAGATGGCCGCCTCACTCCCCCCGACATTCCCAGAAAGTGAAAGAGGAAAAAATTCCATCTCTTATACATACAGACTAGTCATTCACTGGGCTAGTGATAAGTAATCTACTTAGCTTGATATGATACAGACTGGGAAGAGACCTGTCTGTCAGCACAGCTTTAGACAGCATTCCAAATAGCTGGGTTTCTCAACTCCACTATAAGTACAGTTCCTTCAGAGAGTATAAACACCCCTTGACTTTTTATACATTTTGTGTTGTTACAAGGTGGGATTAAAATGGAATTAATTGTAATTTTTTGTCAACGATCTACACAAAATACTATGTAACGTCAAAGTGGAAGAAAAATTCTGTCATATGTAGACTGAACCAGGATTTCCTCTAGGATTTTGCCTGCGCTTAGCTCTATTCGGTTTCTTTTTATCCTAAACATCCTAGTCCTTGTCGATGACAAGCATACTCATAACACGATGCAGCCACCACTATGAGTGGTACTCAGTGATGTGTTGTGTTGGATTTGCCCCGAACATAACGCTTTGTATTCAGGACAAAATGAAATTCTTTGCTGTTTTACTTTAGTGCCTTATTGCAAACAGGATGCATGTTTTGGAATATTTGTATTCTGTACAGGCTTCATTCTTTTCACCCTCTCATTTAGTTTAGTACTGTGGAGTAACTACAATGTTGTTGATCCTCTTTTCTCCTATCACATCCATTAAACTCTGTTTTAAAGTCACCATTGGCCTCATGATGAAATCCCTGTGCAGTTTCCTTCCTCTCCGGCAACGGAGTTAGGATGGACGCCTGTATCTTTTGTGACCAGGTGTATTGATACACCATTAAAGTGTCATTAATAACTTCCCCATGCTCAAAGGGATATTCAATGTCTGTTTTTGTTTTTGTTTTTTACCCATCTAGTAATAGATGCCGGTTGTGAGGCATTGGAAAACCTCCCTGGTCTCTGTGGTTGAATCTGTTTGAAATGCCCTGTTCAACTGAGGGACCTTACAGATAATTGTATGTGTGGGGTACATAGAGGAGAAAGTCATTCAAAAATAATTGGAAACAATTATTGCACAGAGTGTGAGTCCATGCAACTTATTATGTGACTTGCTAAGCAAATGTTTACCCCTGAACTCATTTAAGCATGCCATAACAAAGGGGTTGAATACTTATTGACATTTCAGCTTTCATTTTTTATTATTTTGTAAAACACTCTAAAAAACATAATTCCACTTTGACATTATGGGGTATTGTGTGTAGGCCAGTGACAAAAATCTAAATGTAATCCATTTTAAATTCAGGCTGTAAAATAACATTTGGAAAAAGTCAAGGGGTGCGAATACTTTCTGAAAGCACTGTACATCTCGGTGGAGTTGGGTTACGACGACTGAGCAAAATGTACTTCCGACAACATCGAGTCAGTCGATACGAGGAAACAGTCAGTGGTTGTACTTGAAAAAAGTTTTACTCAAAGTATATATTTCAGCAAACAATGAAAGGCACGCAGCAACAGAGGACAAAGGTACACAGTAAGGGTTTAAGAATTACATTTTTACATGTACTGACCGACAGCGACTCGATGTCGTCGGAGGTTCAGTCCGCCCACAGTCGTCTCCACTCAACTCCATTGATGTGATATATATTGTAGTTGAGAAAAACTTGGCTACTTCCCAAATGGTCAAAAGTAATGCACAAAATAGAGAATAGGGTGCCAATAGGGATGCAGCCCTAGTCTCCTCTGGTAAACCTCAAAGACCTCATAGCAGCTCTTACATCACATGGACTTTCAGTTGATAGCATGTCTGCTAAAGATGAGTCATACTGGTATGTCCACTAAGTCTACAGTCGTACACTAAGTCACTCAAGGACTCTCTTGGGATATAGGCCTGCTGTATGAAACCATGATTGAACATAGTGTTTTGTCTTGATCAAAAAGAGGCTTAGGTGATGGCGTGGCAGGGGGTGTGGCGATGGGCGCGGCCGACTTGTCAATGTGGCTAAATTTAAGAAAATTCGAACAAAAATTGACATGCAGCTGAGAGAACATGTTGCAGTTTTAAAGATAATTTCCTGCAATTCTATGCATTTTGCCATGGCTAATGCGGTGTTATTTTGCTCAAACAATCAAAACCATGCTGCTAAATACGTTGTTTTTTAAATGTTTGTCCCTGACTGAATAATATATATATATATATTATCTTTTCTACATACTTTATATGTGGAAAGTTGTTTTTATATGAAAATGGTGGGGGAAAATTGTGTTCTATTAGGACAGTACACATATTTTCCTTTTTTGGGGGGTAAGGGGCTCATTAGAGCTAGTTAAGCAGGAATATTATGCTTTTGCAGCCTGAATGGAGGATACTTTATGCATGAGCAGGGCTACGGGACACACAAGCGTATTACATCAAACCTAGACGATAGTGCAGATCAAGCGGTCACTATTGGCTGCCTAGGCTAGCTCCATCCCAAACAAAGTGCCTAAGTGGAGTGTAGGTCATTGTACAAATAAGAGTAATGTAGTCCCCTCCCAAAGAATTATAATATTAATTTAGCCTAATTTAAAGTTATGTAATAAAGAGCACATGTTCAACTTCATAACAAATACTTCTTCTCATCAAGGAGGTTAATAAATAAAATAAATACTATAAAAAAGGGACTAAAAAGGGACAGGGTTGACAATTTCATCTTAAAATCAGCCATTAATCCCCTTGTGACAGGGGGATGGAAGCGTGTGTGCAACATCAAGGGGAAACTGAATGCAAGCTTAAAGATGCACTCTCAAACTTTTGTATAATTTCAGCCAGTTGTGCTAATGAGCCAAGTGGTCCCCGTTTTTTGTGTATTAAAAAAATCTAAATCAAAAGTTTATTGGTAGCGTACACAGATTCGCAGATGATCTCGCAGGTGCAACGAAAAGCTTGTTTCTGTCCCGAAGCCTGCGTTTTCTCAGCTGTGTGCTTAGGGCTGTTGGCCTGTTGGAAGGCGAACCTTCGCCACAGTCTGAGGTCCAGAGTGTTGTGGAGCAGGTTTTCATCAAGGATCTCTCTGTACTTTGCTCAGTTCATCTTTCCCTTGATCCTGACTAGTCTCCCAGTCCCTGGCACACAAAAAAAAAAACATACGTAGGGATGGTGCCAGGTTTCCTCCAGACGTGACACTTGGCATTCAGGCCAAAGAGTTCAATCTTGATTTCATCAGACCAGAGAATCTTGTCATGTGCCTTTTACTGAAGAGTAACTTCCGCCTGGTCACTACCATAAAGGCCTGATTGGTGGAGTGCTGCAGAGATGGTTGTCCTTCTGGAAGGTTCCCCCATCTCCTAGAGCTCTGTCAAAGTGATTTTTGGGTTCTTGGTCACCTCCCTGACCTAGGCCCTTCTCCCCCGATTGCTCAGTTTGGCCGGGCGGCCAGCTCTAAGAAGAGTCTTGGCGGTTCCAGAGGCCACTGTGTTCTTGGGGACCTTCAATGATGCAGAATTTTTTTGGGGTACCCTTCCCCAGATCTGTGCCTCGACACAATCCTGTCTCGGAGCTCTACGGACAATTCCTTTGACCTCATGGCTTGCTCTTTGCTCTGACATGCACTGTCAACTGTGGGACCTTATATAGACCGGTGTGTGCCTTTCCAAATCATGTCCAATCAATTGAATGTACCACAGGTGGACTCCAATCAAGTTGTAGAAACATCAAGGATGACCAATGGAAAAAGGATGCACCTGAGCTCAATAGAGTCTCATAGCAAAGGGTCTGAATACTTATGTAAATAAGGTATTTCTGTTTTTAATGGGGTGTTGTGCGTAGATTGACGAGAAGAAAATAATTTTATCAATTTTAGAATAACGCAATCCATCCATGGTATGACAAGTTTCCTATTTTCGACATAAGGGAGAAAAAAAGCATTTTAACGAAAGTATGCTACTATTGCTTAACCCACATTCCACCTCCAGCAAAATTCACTGAATCAAAAATATATATATATTTTTTAATCTAGTGGTTTATTTGTCTAGGATGTGATAGACAAATTCTGTTGTAAACTCTGGTGAGGGACGGCAGAGTGACAGAAAAAAACAAGGTGCCTTGTAAGGGAAACTCGATTATGCTCAAACCAGTTGAAGAGAAACTGTTACCCAACAAAAGTGAATGACAAAAATCTAGGGGCGGGACAATTCCAGTGTCGCAATATTTTTTCCATGGCAAAAATGAAAACATGAAGCAGACAGATTTGGTCCTTTAAAAATCTGCTGTATGTAAAATAGTGTGTGCTATAGTGTCATGTCTACTCCCGCTCCTCCCCTCCGGTGTTCAACATTGCCGGAATACTAACCACCGGTCCTGGGATCCATCATTACGCACAACTGTCATCAATCATTACGTGCACCTGCATGTCCTTATGATAGTCAGCTGGACTCCACTACCTTCCTGATTACCTCCCCTATAAAGTGGTCAGTCCCTTTGGTTCTCTCCTTCGTCGATATTGTTCCGGTGTTTATGCGTAGACGCCACTGTTGTGTTGTCTCGTTTCATGTTTTATTAAACGTTTCACCTGCTTCTTGACTCTCAGCGTCTCCATTACATATAGCTTGGAAAACAAATAAATGTGACTCGATGACAGCATAGATTACAACATTAGGGCTGTTTCTCAAAATAAGTTAAATACACTTGTTTTGTTTCCTTGCCACGATACTAATGACTACCGCAATACTTGTATCACCCCAGCCCTAACAAAATCATGTATAAAAATATATATATATAAAAAAGGAAAAGGCGCAATTAAAATGTGCATTAGGCTCCATTTCAAATCAATAAGTAATGACGATGACTACGTCCCAAATGGCACTCTATTACCTACATAGTGCATTACTTTAGACCAGAACCCAATGAACCCTGGTCAAAAGTAGTTTACTACATAGGGAATAGGGTGCCACGTAGGAAGCAGACAATGGCATAAAGGCCAAGCGTGTAGCGAGCTTCCGGCCTGCCTGCCTTGACAATTAACAAGTGTGAGGGATACATTTTGCAGAAGAAATTCTTCAAGGGAAAAAAAGCATTTCTCAGAGAGCATCTTGTTTTATCAAAAGAAGAGAGAGAAAGAGAATGATTTAGAGCCTGTGTGGGAGAACTAGGTGAAGCCTCTGTCCTACAGATAGATTTTTTTCTGCTCTGCTCTGTCTCCCATTATTGGCTTGCTAGTAATACTGGGTCACTAATCTTTGTATTAAATCATGAAGGGGAAGAAATCAATACAAAATGGCTACGCTTTATTTCCCAATAACAGACTAAAGCAGCCAATGCTTCAAACGGCCTAGACCAGTTTTGCAGAGGTCAGAGCGGGGGCTGTGCTATATCAGTGGTCTGACCTATTCTCACAGTGTAATTTGTGTTTAGGAAGTCCATTCCAGGACTGTGGTTTCCAGCCCACAGAGACTGTCACTGGTCCCGCACTGCGTTATACTGCACTGTAGAGACGAGCAGGCCATAGCAGGCAGGCGGGCACACACACACACATCAGAGCCGTGGCCCATTTAAGAGGGAAACACTGGGCTCATCAGCTGCAGCAACCACCTGCGCCAACTTAACCTTCGCCTCGTCCCATTAACTGTCTGTCTGTCTGGGGTCACAAGACAGTAGCAGGGAAGAGTGACGTCACAGGGACCAAATTAAGTCTGGCGTGTTTGAGTGTGGAGGGGGTGTCGAGAGACCTCTGTTAAGAGGGGGATGCTGCCTGCGGGGGGGGGGAATCATCAAAGCCTGGCCTCCTCCCCACGGGTAGCCCTACCGTTAAAGCTCAGGTCAGCAGCCAGCGCTTCTTTGTTGCTGTGAATGACCCCAGGGGGGAATCACTAGCCTTACTATGCTTTGCTGCCTTCTGCACGGCATACATTCCCCCATCCATGCTTGCTCGGGCGAGGGTGTGGCCCAGTTTAGGGGATTACCCTGAGGAATGCATGTCCTCCCCCCCATCCCCTAGAAAAAAAGTTTGCAAGCTTATATACACACACGTGAACAGTCAAGACGAAGAGAAGCATTCCTTCCTCGAACGCAAACGTAGCAAATAGGCGAGGTATGATTTTGATCTAAATTCAAGACCTAAGATCTCAATTAAAAAACAAGATTTGAAAAGTGTACAAAGTGAAATCCACGTTCCGCTGCCCAGATCCTGTACTGAAGCATGAGGGAGTGGCTGCTGCACAGAGCTCAAAGATTTTTGGTTGAATCCGAGTCAAGATCTTTGACAATTGGTTTAAATCTCGCACCAGGCTTCCTGCCTGACTGCACATGCTAAGATGTTCTTACAGAGGAGCGAAAACAAGGGCATGTTCACCATGAGGGGCTATGTCAGTGTCCCAAATGGCACCCTATTCCCAATATAGTGCACTATGTAGTCAAAAGGGTGCCATTTGAGACTCAACCAATGTTTACCTGACATGAGGAAAACACAAACATAAAACAACAATTACTACTAGTGTAGCTTACCGCTTCTGTTTAAAAACTCTGAAATCTGATAGGCTGAGGCAGCGTTGGAAAACAGGTTGGATGTAAACACTCAAGTCAGACATGGCGGTGGTCACTGAGAAGTAGCGCTGATGGTGAAGATAACAGGCATGGAGGCGAGGGAGGAATAATCCAACACCTCACAACAGCATTCTCCTGGCACTGTAAGAATCAAGCGCAGTTTTGACTTTTAAAAATCACAATTAATAAGAATATATGGACAGGGGGGGGCATGATCCTAGATCAGCACGCCTACTCTGATACTTATTAAATTTGTCCCCTCGTCCTTTTCATTTTAAGGAATCCCTTAACTTATTCCACATTGTTGTGTTATAGCCTGACTTCAAAATGGATTAAACAAACAAAAAAAATCATCTCACCCATCTACACACAATACCCCATAACGACGAAGTGAAAACATGTTTAGAAATTTTAACAAATGTATTGAAAATGAAATACAGAAATATCTAATTTACATAAATTCACACCACTGAGTCAATACTTTGTAGAAGCATCTTTGGCAGCGATTACAACCTTGAGTCTTTTTGGGTAAGTCTTGAAAGCTTTCCAAACCTGGATTGTGCAATATTTGCCCATTATTCTATTCAAAATTCTTCAAGCACTGTGAAATTGGTTGTTGATCATTGCTAGAGAACCATTTTCAGGTCTTGACATATGGTTCCATGTAGATTTAAGTCAAAACTGTAACTTGGCCACTCAGGAACATTCACTATCTTCTTGGTAAGCAACTCCAGTGTACTGTAGATTTCGCCTTGTGTTAAGCAACTCCAGCGTCGATTTGGCTTTGTGTTTTAGGTTATTGTCCTGCTGAAAGGTGAATTGATCTCCCGGTGTCTGGTCGAAAGCAGACTAAACCAAGTTTTCCTGTAGGATTTTGACTGTGCTTTCTCCATTCCATTTTTTATCCTGAAAAATCTCCCCAGTTCTTAATGAATACAAGCATAACCATAACATGATGCAGCCACCACTATACTTGAAAATATGGAGAATGGTACTCAGTAATCTGTTGTATTGGATTTGCCCCCAAACACTTTGTATTAAGGACAAAAAGTGAATTGCTTTGCCACATTTTTTGCAGTATTACTATAGTGCCTTATTGCAAACAGGATGCATGTTTTGGAATATTTGTATTCTGTACAGGCTTCCTTTTAACTCTGTCAATTAGGTTAGTATAGTGGAGTAACTACAGTTTTGTTGACCCATCCTCAGTTTTGTCCTATCACAGCCATCAAATACTAACTGTTTAAAGTCACCATTGGCTTAAGGTGAAATCCCTGAGCGGTTTCCTTCCTCTCCGGCAACTGAGCTAGGAAGGACTCTCTGTATCTTTGTAGTGACTGGGTGTATTGATACACCATCCAAAGTGTAATTAATTACTTCACCATGCTTAAAGGGATATTCAAAGTCTGCTTTAAAAAATATATATGTATTATCTAACAATAGGTGCCCTTCTTTGCGAGGCAATGGAAAACCTCCCTGGTCTTTGTGGTTGCATCTGTGGTTGAAATTCACTGCTCGACTGATGGACCTTACAGATAATTGTATGTGTGGGGTAGAGGTCGACCCATTCAGATTTTTCAACGCCGATACAGATTATTGGAGGCCCAAAAAAAGCCGATAACGATTAAATCGGACGATTTTTATATATATTTGTAATAATGACAATTACAACAATACTGAATGAACAATGAACACTTTTATTTTAACTTAATATAATACATCAATAAAATCAATTTAGTCTCAAATAAATTATGAAACATGTTCAATTTGGTTCAAATAATGCAAAAACAAAGTGTTGGAGAAGAAAGTAAAAGTGCAATATGTGCCATGTAAAAAAGCTAACATTTAAGTTCCTTGCTCAGAACATGAGAACATATGAAAGCTGGTGGTCTTCAATATTCCCAGGTAAGACATTTTAGGTTGTAGTTATTATAGGACTATTTCTCTCTATACCATTTGTAATTCATATACCTTTGACTATTGGATGTTCTAATAGGTACTTCAGTATTGCCAGCCTAATCTCGGGAGTTGATAGGCTTGAAGTCATAAACAGCGCAATGCTTGAAGCTGCTGGCAAACGCAGTAAAGTGCTGTTTGAATGAATGCTTACGAGCGTGCTGCTGCCTACCACCACCCAGTCAGACTGCTCTATCAAATCATAGACTTAATTATAATATCACACAGAAATACGAGCCTTAGGTCATTAATATGGTCAAATCCGGAAACTATAATTTCGAAAACAAAACGTTTATTCTTTCAGTTAAAAACAGAACTGTTCCGTATTTTATCTAACGGGTGGCATCCATAAGTCTAAATATTGCTGTTACATTGCACAACCTTCAATGTTATGTCATAACTACGTAAAATTCTGACAAATTAGTTCGCAACGAGCCAGGCAGCCCAAACTGTTGCATATACCCTGACTCTGCATGCAATGAACGCAAGAGAAGTGACACAATTTCCCTAGTTTAATAATTGCCTGCTAACCTGAATTCCTTTTAACTAAATATGCAGGTTTAAAAAATATATACTTCTGTGTATTGATTTTAAGAAAGGCATTGATGTTTATGGTTATGTACATTCGTGCAACGATTGTGCTTTTTTCGCAAATGCGCTTTTGTTAAATCATCCCCCGTTTGGCGAAGTTGGCTGTCTTTGTTAGGAAGAAATAGTCTTCACACAGTTCGCAACGAGCCAGGTGGCCCAAACTGCTGCATATACCCTGACTCTGTTGCAAAGAACACAAGAGAAGTGACACAATTTCCCTAGTTAAAATAAATTCATGTTAGCAGGCAATATTAACTAAATATGCAGGTTTAAAAATATATACTTGTGTATTATTTTTAAGAAAGGCGTTGATGTTTAGGTACACATTGGTGCAACGACAGTGCTTTTTTCGCAAATGCGCTTGTTAAATCACCCGTTTGGCGAAGTAGGCTATGATTCAATGATAAAATAATAGGCACCGCATCGATTATATGCAACGCAGGACAAGCTAGATAAACTAGTAATATCATCAACCATGATGCAGTTAACTAGTGATTATATTAAGATTGACTGTTTTTTGTAAGATACGTTTAATGCTAGCTAGCAC
This sequence comes from Salvelinus namaycush, assembly GCF_016432855.1. NCBI lineage: Eukaryota > Metazoa > Chordata > Actinopteri > Salmoniformes > Salmonidae > Salvelinus > Salvelinus namaycush. The sequence goes on from NC_052313.1 coordinate 39,441,977, forward strand.
CTTACCTTGGCTCCTTGCTGCACTCGCATAACAGGTAGTCAGCCTGCCACGCAGTCTCCTCGTGGAGTGCAATGTAATCGGCCATGATCGGTGTCCAAAAATACCGATTACCGATTGTTATGAAAACTTGAAATCGGCACTAATTAAATCGGCCATGCAGATTAATCGGTCGACCTCTAGTGTGGGGTACAGAGATTAGGTAGTCATTCCAAAAAAATTGTTTTATGTTAACGCCATTATTGCACAGAGAGTGAGTCCATGCAAATTATTATGTGACTTGTTAAGCACATGTTTACTCCTGAACTTATTTAGGCTTGCCATAACAAAGGGGTTGAATACTTATTGACCCAAGACATTTCAGCTTTTACATTGTTTATTAATTTGTAAAAATATTTAAAAACATAATTCCACTTCGACATTATGGGGTATTGTGAGTAGGCAAAAAATGTAAATTTAATATATTTTATATTCAGGCTGTCACACAAACAAAGTGTGGGAAAAGTCAAGGGGTGTGAATACTTTCTGAAGGCACTATGTCATAGAAGACTTCCAATCTTACATTGAAACAATTGAGTCTAGTCATAGGCAGTTGATTGAAGCACAACCATTAATTTCCATAATGAGTGAGAAGCGCACTAAATTAATGTCTGTGCCGAAAATGGTCACTGCGGACATGTCTAGGGGTGTAACAGTACACGTATTTGTACCAAAATAGTTCGGTACAGGGACCTCGGTTCGGTCCTCAGGGTGAACCCAAATTAATACATAAAAAAATATATACAAAATAAAAACACTTGGCCTATAGGCTATGCCTACGCTGTGGTGTACGCCTCAACTAAATCTGAGCTGGAAAAAAAAAAATCAGGCTGTTCCATTAAAACTAGAGCGTACCTTGTAATCAAAATTCTAATCTTGATTGGCGCATTTCAAACTGTCCTTTTTTTAAGCGCAGCTGGGTTCTAGTTCTGTATGATGGCGAGTGGTGGGGTCGATAAACCAGGAGGATTCCATCAATGTTTGAATATCCAGTTTGTAATCTACTGGGGAGCCAAAATGTTCCCAAAGGCGATGGATAAAAATAGTGTATTGCCACTGCTCAACGAGAATGGCCTACGCAGCTGCCAACACCTCAAACATGTTGACACATTTACACTGAAATCACCCCAGTATTCCTACAACCGGAGAAAGACGGAAACGCAAAAAAAACACCACAACTTCGTCTCCCCACTGCATTCAAGCAGAGGATTCTGATCAGGACAAATAAGTTATGAGTGATAGGTATGTTTATAGCCGTGGATATGCGCCCATTCTCGGTGGTTGAGAAGAATAGGGAATTTCAGCACCTCGTAAAAGTGCTCAAGCCACTTTATGAACTTCGCCCTCTCGCACCCATTTCAGCCTACCCACCTCTATAAAGGAAGCTAAAGCCGAAGTTGTAAATGAATTGGCCAATGCACCCTGTATTGCGCTTACTACAGATGTATGGACCTCCAGGGCTTAACAGTCAAAGCCCATCACATTACCCCGGAGTGGAAAACGAAAATGACTGTGCTACAGACACGCCCCCTTTATGAGTCACAAGAGCGCATATTGTAGCATAGGCCTATATAATGTCTGAGCCATGTTTACATATTTATTTCACACACATATTGCACTTTATAATACTGTTATTGATGAATAATTGTGCATTTCCATTTAAGAAAATCCAAAGTGTTGGTATTCCTGATGGTGCTACCATCAGGCATTATATGACTCATGATCATATATGGAAATCAGGAATACCAACACTTTGTATTTTCTTAAATAAACATACATTAACTACAGTAATGGTTGGCATTACATTTTCCCGCTGTACCGAGACCAAATCATGACCCCAAAACAAAAACTGCAATATGTACCGAAAAGGTGGGTTTGGTAAACTGTTATACCCCTAGACTTGTCAGTAACAGACGGCACTCAACAACAGGCTATTCACTCACAGCCACCGTGACACAATCACATGACTCCGACATTTATGTTTTCATAGACAGATATCTTCTGTCCTCCGTTGCTGTCCCACAACCCCTCCTTCTCCTTCACGGTCATGGTTCCCTTGGTTAGTATCTCAGAGAGTAGTCTAACTGTTGTCAGGTTAGTTCAAAGCAAACCAGTAGGCTATGCCACAAAGCGTGATAGAGAAGTAAGTGAGCCAAATTAGGCCAATTCTGAAATCAAAACCGGATAACCGTTGTCACAAAGGTGGCTCACCTTTTAGCCAGGTAAATTGCTATGGCAACACATCATTCAGCTCTAACCTGCTCTGGGGTAGGCTCACTCCAATTAATCCTGAATGCGTCTTAGCTCAAACCAAACCTAGTTTTTAAACCCAGATTATTTTAAGGGACAGTTTTGCCTACAGTAATGACAACATAGCTCGACACAGAACTTCTGTCCATCGGGAGAGAAAAGTACCTGAAAGGACGCGCACACAATCCACAAGACAGTACGAAATGCTGAGAGCAGCAAGACAAAGTCACGACGGCACAGTGAACATAAACGATGCCTGTGACAGAATTAACTTCTCTTGCACTTCTTGTTAATGCAAAGCACACAGAGGAGGGAGAATGCACAGCCTGTTGTTCAACCTGCCTCTGCAGGTCAATCCTGCCAGCGTTTATCTGGGCTCTGCTGCCAGTGGCCTGACTGGCCTCTGGCTCACTGCCCTGCCCCCGCCCCATGGACCCTCCTAGTCGGGTGACTGCCGTGCCTCTGGGGGCTCGGTGAGGAGGCTGAAAGGCCTGGCTGTTCTGTTCTCGTCTCGCCTTATGCCTCTATGCAGCAGAGTACCTCTACCTCACCTCTCTGAGGTTAAACCTTTGAATGGATCTCTTCAGATCTCCCTGTGTCACGCCTCGCACTACAGACAGGCTAGATAACCTTGGTCACAGATGGGGTGGCGGCGGAGGATCCAGGCAGGCAGATATCATAGGAGAGAGGTCGGACTCTGACATTAGCCTGGTGGTGATGTCTCAACTGGCTCCCGAGGCACATGAGGATATGCCTCGGAGGGACAGGTCAGCAGAACAGTGCTCCCCAGATAACCACCAGAATAACACTGAGTTTACAATGAGGGTTAGGAGGACACACCGTTTCAACACAGATCGTAGCCTTGCAGTTAGTTCCTTCATATTTGACTCTGTGGCATCTCAGTATCTGTTTACACTTCACATGAACAATAACACCGCAATTAAATCTGTGACAAATCAGACATTTCAATGCCGTTTGCGTCTCGACAGAACGTAGGCTAACACCCGGAGAACGGACATCAGGTCCTTACGCGGCACGATTACAAATCGATCCCAATTGGAGTCAGCTGTAAACCCATTAAGCTGTTGCAGGGTTTGACGGAGCAGGGCAGCTGTAATAGACCGCCAGTCAATTGGCCGATTGCTCTGCAATAACTCACAGGGATTTACAAATAACAAGGGGGTTGCCAAGAAAACAGCTGATGGCCCCATAAATACAACACCATTTTCAACAGCGAGTTGCCTCAATGACGTAGAGCTGCCAAGACTCATGTAGTTAGAGAGTGGTTATTGGGTTTGGTTCTGAACTGAAGCAGGCAGAATTCCACACATGCCAAGAAGGTAGTGATCATTACAGATGTTGACATACACAATTTGGAAATGAAAAGTATATTATATTGGCCCTAAATCTAGCTGGACAGAGATTTTATATCATGTAGAACGCACATTGACTGTAACCCACACTCGTATAGGGTCAGCGACAGTGGGAACAGCACCAGAAAAATAACAGACCCCCAGTGAGTTCCCAGTATTGGTTTCATGTAAAAAGCGCATCTCACTCTTATGTGTGAAACTCAATGCTCTGCCTTTGACCCAAAGCATGACGTTGAAGACTGTGTTATAAACACTGCATAACCTTCTGGTTGGTGTCCCTTTACAATCGCTGCAATAGCTCACACGTTCATCTAAAAAGCTAAGGCATTGTGACGTATGACTATTGTTCGGCAAGATACCTGCTCCAGTTTCTCTGGTCATTCATCATTGTTACTGGGTAGGTTTCCAAGGTTTATTGCAGCTACTGCTTCCGCTGTCTTAAAAATAAGTGAGCCTGCACTCCCCCATTCCCACTGCAGTAGTTCGTTGTGTAATGTTATATAAGGGGACCTGCTTTTAATATGAGGTTCTTGTCAGGTTCTTACATCTTGAAAGTTCTCAGGGTTTTATTTGTACTTGATTTTTTTTATTGATTCCCTGTTGAATTATTGGATTACGAGGCACCATGATTGCAGTATCAGCCTAGGTCTTTTCAATGTCTAAAACAAAATGTTTACACAGTGCAGAAAAAAATATGGATAAATAAATATTAAGCATAAATCCCTGAAACACTTTATCTGGATAGTGCCAAGTAGATGGTTTGTAGAGATGTTCAATAAGGGTCAACAACATTTCAACTAACTATCCACCGGCCCCAACCCCAATCTTAACCCTTAACCTAGCCCTTACCCTAACTCTTATTCGAAACCAAACCATAACCCTTTCGTAACCGTCGCAAGCATTTGCTGCTCAACAGATAGTGTGTTTATCGTATGACTATGTGTTGATCATCTATATGGGACTATCCAAATAAAGTGACCATGCACCATACTCTTGTAGTTTTATGCTATTGCTATTACAACAACTGCTTGCATAAGATAAATAAAAACCATTCACCTTATTCAACATGTTGTTTTGTGTAACAGCTGACACAGTCTAGAAATAGAACCATCGGACACCTCTACACCGATCAGATGTTAGACACTAGTATAAAGGATGGACGTGGAATGGTAACAGAGCTAAACGTATAAAAAGCCCACCCACAACTGGTGGCAGTGATCACAACAGAAGACCTCTGACATTTCGCACTATAGGTCAAGCTTGTCTGACTCTGGCATTGCGTGGAGAACTGAAACGCACTCTCTAATTTGAGCACCCCCCTAGCATTTGAACAGCAAAATGTTGAAATCAGGTGTACTTACATGATACTGTGGTATGAATGATCTATAGCGCATGTTGTTTACACATTACCTGCTCCAGATTGAGTCCCCTCATATTACAAAGTTGTTACGTAATAGGCCAAGCTCATTTGCTTCGATTGAATATATAAAGATACCTTAACTGGCTCTGAGCCTTCAACAGGCTCTTTTAAACTTACTATAATTAGGGAGATGTTTAACAATGATTAGGCCTACAGCAAGACAGATCTATTAAAACCAGGGTAAAAGTGAAGCCATTATGAAACAAAACCTGTTGGTTCTTAAGGGGTCTTCACTCTGTAGTGCCCAATTTAAATATAGGGTAAATCTGTCCCAATTTAATGAGCAAAGGATTTGGAGAGCGATACCACAGAAGCCCTTAGAACAGGGAAGTCAAACTCAATCACTGTAAGGGCCATATGGAAAAAACAACAAATTCGTGGGTCAGACATAGCCTGTTTGTTTTTAGAAAAATATGTTCATTAAAAACGTACATAGGATGCTGTATAGAGCGTTTTAACATTAAACAAAAGAAAAATCATATTTGTCCAGCCTTTGCTGCTATGCTTGCAGAGGTGCATAATATGCTACAACCCTAATCAAAAAGTATTTTAAAATTGCAAATGACAAAAACGTAGGTAGGTTGTTGTAACATTTAAACTTAACATATGTTTATAATTTTTCGCACTGCATGGATCACAGGTAGTTGAAAGCAGCTGTGTGTTGCTATAACAGGCCTACATGTTTACCCTTCGCATGATGTTTTGTTGCATGTTCAGTTTTTTGTTTATTCATTGTCAAGCTTTAAAAAACTGAAGCCAGACTGCAACATTTTAGTAGCCTAGGACTGTGGCATGTGTCCATGCACTTTCCCTCCACTGCGCACTTTGGGAGCGTATCAAACTGTTGACTCATCATACTCACGTGTGTCCTAATTTATACTCGCATGTGAATCCTTTATCTAATAACTTTTTGACAACCAATATGACATTGTCTGTAGTACAGCAATGACCTGGTTCTGACAACACGCTTAAATTGGTCAGTACCATTAAGGAGAACAGTTGGGGATGCTGCAAATGTTTAGTGATGATATAATACAGCACACTGGCTGGCTCATGGGTGGGTGTGTGTGTGGGTCTCTAGGAGGAGGTGTGTGTGTGGGTCTGGGAAGAGGAGTGTGTGGCAATGCACCGCCTTTGGCGCACAGAACGGGCCTGACAGAAATGCGTCAAGGCCAAATCCTGCCAGCTGGCCTTGTGTTTGACACATGTGCCTTAGAATAAATACTTCCCCTTTATCTGTGCTCTGCATTCCTTACCTTTAGCGAGTCAAAGCAGGCAATCACCCTTCCGTTCTCCACCTGGCAGCTTTTGGGCGGGTGCGCAAATTTGCATTCCTCGTCACTCCGCGAACATGTCCCCCTCTGGAACTGTCGGCACACCTCCAGCGTCAGCCATTTTGTGTCTCGCATCGAAGCAATATTTAAAGCCATAGCAATGCCGGGGTGGGGTAAAGCTAGCCACTTGTTGAAGGAGAGGCTATTCTCTAATGGCTCTTCAGTGTGCTTAAAAAAAACCTTGCCCTTGCGGACTTCGGAGCAGCAGAGTTGGTGGACTTGCAACCTGGATGTGGGTGCAGCTTGGGAGATGGCGGCTATCAGAGAAGCTGTCAATCAAGAGACGTCGCTCGTCAATCAGTTAGTCCCATGTGCAGGCCACTGACAGGTCAACGGGGGCATGCTCAGAGGCAGGGTGGACTGACGGACCGTCCGAATGTGGTGGTAGTGGGAAGGAAGGGGGAGGGGTGCGGGGAAGATAATTGAAACTGGTGCTATTTCGAGGGCGATGGCACTGCTTGGGTGAGAATATAAATTTGTGCAGACGGTGGGTTGGGTATTGACTAAACTTCTCCGAATGAGTCCCCAAACTTCTCCGAATGAGTCAGTCAGCACTCTGTTTTGGCAGAGTCCAGCCAGTTCCCCCAACCACTGCAGTTAAATCTTTCTGCTTGGGTTTCTGAGGCCGCGCAGCGACGGAGCCTGATAAAGATGAGTTGGTAGGGCAGGGGCTGAGGTTGAGCTATCTTCTGTCACAGAGAGGGAGGGAATGTTGCATGCTTGGTGGAGGAAACGTGCAGGCAGGCAGCTCAAGTAGGGATGTCTGACAAGGCACTTTCTGTCGACGATCTGTGTGAGAGAGAGAGGGGTTATTTTCAGAGGAGTTAAACAGGCATTAATGCAACAGTCTTTTCTTTTTTTTTTAAGATAAAACAGTTCATGAAATAAACTTGAAACATATTGCTGGGGACAGCATTATTTACCCAAATCAATTAGTGGACAATCAATTAGAAAACTCTAGAAAAATAAATAAAATGGCAATAAATCCACTGTTCACAAGATAAAGCTGTGAATGTTCTTTAACAATACAGACCCATAGGCAAAAGTATTCAGAGATTTTTCTGCCATTGTAATACTTGGGCAGGCCGCTAAAAATGTTTTTATTTCATAAAATTTTTGGGATGGAAAAACACTTTGTGGAAACTTAAATGACTAAAACCAGACATAAAAGTAGGGTATGTAGAAAATAGAAAATTCAAAAAACTATTAATTTAGAAATATTATACATTGTTATTATGTGAAAGCAAAATAATACAGCATTAGCAATGGCAAAATGCATAGAATTGCAGGAAACTAGCTTTAAAAATCATATAAAAATATATTTCAACTCGATGGAGAAATTTTTAGAACTGCAGGAAATTTGCTTAAAAATTCCAACATTTCTATACACCGCCAAGAAGGAGGAAATGTTTTTAAAAATGTCACGCAGACAGGCTGATCACGCTCGTTGCCACGCCCATCACCTAAGCCCCTTTTATATCTAGAAAAAAAAACTGGTATTGATGCAATAACAAGATTATAATCAAGTTTCCTTGGTTTGTTTAGGTGGAAACAATATAATTCTGAACCATTATCAAGAATTCCGTCGAGCCCTCCAAATCGAAACAAGCTTAAGCTATAAGAACATTTTATTATGTCAATTTCATGGCCTATTCTGTCCTGTTCTAACTTTAACTAGTATACTTTACCAGTGGTGGAAAAAGTACCCACTTGTCATACTTGAGTAAAAGTAAAGATACCTTCGTAGAAAATGACTCAAGTAAAAGTAAAAACGTCACCCAGAAAAATACTGCTTCAGTAAAAGTATTTGGTTTTAAATATACTTAAGTATCAAAAGTAAAAGTATAAATAATTTCAAATTGCTTATAATAAGAAAATCAGACGGCACAATTTATTTTCTTAAAAAAAAAAAATTACACTCCAACACGCAGACATTTACAAACGAGGCATTTGTGTTTAGTGAGTCCTTCAGATCAGAGGCAGTAGGGATGACCAGGGATGTTCTCTTGATAAGTGAATTGGACCACTTTCCTGTCCTGCTAAGCACTGAAAATGTAACAAGTACTTTTGGGTGTCAGGGAAAATGTATGGAATAAAAAGTACATTCTTTTCTTTCGGAATGTAGTGAAGTAAAAGTATTCAAAAATATAAATGGTAAAGTACAGATACCTAAAAGAAACTACTTAAGTAGTACTTTTTACTTAAGTACTTTACACCACTGGACTTCACCACCAAAACTGAAGATTGTGCCCAAGAAGTGTAGGGCCAAAACCAAACATTGAGAAATGGTATAACAGTTTTTAGCCTATAATATTAACAAGGAGAATAATATGACTGTCGATAACACATTGATATACAGATGTCTGCCACCCTGTTTTTAGTGGTGTGTGTGAGAGAGAGAGAGAGAGAGAGAGAGAGAGAGAGTGTGTCTGCGTGCGCCCTTGTTTGTGTGTGGCTAGGTAGGAGACTGGCTTGAAGTGTTGTGTAAGCCAACAGAGGGCGGTTGCGAGGTTATTCAGCTGCCACTTGGTCTGAGTTCCCGATCATTACTTTGCGTCATTGTGCGCCAACTCGCCCGACGCAGCCCTCAGGCGTGTTGAATACAAAGCAGAGCGGAGAATGGCAACGACCCCTGTGCAATGAGACAGCAAGAGTGCAGTAAGCCAAGCCAGTGCGGGACAGTAGGGATAAAACCCCTGGGGTCCACACACCCTGTCAAGTAATGCCGTGACGAGAGCCGCCAGCTAATAGAAAACGTGCAGTGCAGCAGTATTCCGGGAAGCCATCCAACAGGCAGAGCAAGAGAGACCGAGACAGATGCATGTGCCAGACACGATTACGCCACTGCCTGGGTACCTAGAGCGCCTCAACACCCACCAGACACGACCAGTCAAATTAAACGTCGGATCATTGATGCGGCCAGTGGATTTTCAATTCACAGAGAGAGAATATGAGTCTCGCGCCTCTCGCTCTGAATCTGTTTTTAGGCAATGTCCTCCGGCTACTCGGGTTGGGGAGGGGGAAAAGGACTTGCTAGATCAATTTTTTTTTAAAGGGACATAGCCTAGCCTTTAGCTTACTTTTTGAATCCATTACAAACTGACTACCGTGCAGGGAGCCAGTTTCCCTTAGAGCATCTGGAAATATTTTCTGGTGATAACTGGGAGAAGGAAGTGGGGGTGGGGCAGGCGAACAAGGGAGGGAGGGTTGTAAAAACCTGCAGCTGCTGTTTAAAATTCTCTTCACTGTTTCATATCCCACAGATCCCTCCATTCAAAGACATGGGGCAAAATAAGTACAACAACACTAGCATAGTGAGCATACTGCACTCCACAATGAACAAGAGACATTGGTCGGACTCCATACAAACAAATAGACCTATGTACAAATCATAGTCAAAACTTTGAGGGAGTAGCTTTAGTGGTCATGAAAGAATGCGAGTCCAGACAGTAAAAGCCATGGCAGTAGCCTACTGTAAGATAGACCGCCTATCTTTGATCGCTTGGCTCGATAACATTGGCAGTTATGTCACATTCAGGTCTGCTTAAATATAAAGTTAGAATAAAAAATACAATTCCATATCTATGACTATAACCATGCAACAAGCTGCTGGTGCCAAGTTAAAGTAGGCCTAACCATTATCAGCCATGATGCTCCATTTCTGGACCTGGAAACCAACATATAGGCACACTTTATGGGCTAATTTACAATATTATAGTCACATTCTCATTAAATAATCTTTAGAAATGAACGGTAAATAATGTGTTGTAATTTGAGTCACTTTTATTGTAAATAAAAAATATATGTTTCGAAACACTTCTACATTAATGTGGATGCTACCATGAGTACGGCTAATCCTGAATGAATCATGAATAATGATGAGTGAGAAAGTTAGACACACACATATCATACCCCCGCAAAATATGCTCACCTCTCCTGTTATTTTAATGGCAAGAGGTCAGCATGTCTTGGGGGTATGATATTTGTGCATCTGTTACTTTCTCATCTAGTTTAGAAACATATTCTACTCTTATTTACAAAAAAAGGTGACTCCAAAATGACACAATATATACCAATAATTTCAATTGGGCACAAAATAATCTATAACAACCAAAACAAACAGCAAATGCATCCAACCAATTTGTAGAGTCACAAGTTTGATATAGTCATTGCGCGCTAGGAACATGGGACCAAATACAAACCTTTTACTACCTTAATACACAGACGAATTTCTCCCAATACATTTGGTCCCCTTAAAAATAGGGAGACTATGAACAAAAAGTGCTGTAATTTCTAAACGTTTCACTCAATATGGATGAAAATTAGGGTGGACTTCATTTAGTCGACTGGTCGGTCGATAGACTGTTGGTCAACCGAGAATTTTTAAGTTCAGCAGTTGCAAAAAAAAAAATACAATTCATTTCACATCTTGATTGACGTCTCTGTGGACTAATCCATTTGAGGCCGTGGGGAAGGCAAACCAGTAGTACATTTACTGTTAATTCCCAAAATTTCTAATTTGCAAGGTTTGTTTGGTTACTAATTTAGGTTAATGCATTCAATCTATTATTTGTATTAATTACTAGTACAGTTTTTCACAGTTGTCATTGTCGGAGTGGACACGTTATTTGCAGAGCGCACAACCTAGGCTACACTTGTGAGAAACAAGTTTTGGTTTATTTCATTCCATTTACGAGTTGTCAATTTATTCATTGTGTTTTGTTTGGAGCGCTCTGTTGAGTAAGGACACACATCTGATTATGCATAGAAGTATGCCTAGGCTACTTGGCCTGCACGCAAATGTAGACTTATAAATGTGCCCATTTGGAAATATGATATTATTTCTGATTGTCTTAACTCTACACCACTAATAAGCTGTGGAACTTCCCAAATAATTTTCCTTCACCTCAAAACAGCAAGTAAACAAAGTCTGTTTTAACATCCATTCAGAATGACAATAATTCCTCAATGTAGCCTATTTGAAAAATCTCCCTTTCCATAACCACTCAGCGTGCCTACAGCTGTGTCTGTCCCGAGAAACTGAGGGTCCAGAATATTTTATACATTTACATTACATTTAAGTCATTTAGCAGACGCTCTTATCCAGAGCGACTTACAAGTACATACATTCATACTTTTTTGTACTGGCCCCCCGTGGGAATCGAACCCACAACCCTGGCGTTGCAAGCGCCATGCTCTACCAACTGAGCCACACGGGACTTATACAAGGTTGTAAGTTTGTTAGCTTGACTTCCGACTGGACCAAGTTGATACAATGTTTCAAGTTCCTTGCAGACAGGCCATGTGAAGCCAAATGTGATTTATTTTTTTTATTTTTTTTTATTTTTTTTAATCAGAATATTTTCTACCTGCAGGCTGCAATGTGGTTATTTGTTGGCTTTATGTAGGCTATTTCTGCATAGTAGGCAATGGAAATAGAAGTTATTTAGATTTGTATAATTTTCATTTAGATAGAATTTGTATTAATCACATGACAATGGATTTAGATACAAAAACTATTATAAAAGCAATGAAACTGCTCCAAGAAAATGTGCATATGAAAATCATAATTGGCATGCAGATCGGTAGAAAAGGTAAGATAAATAGGCACTCCAAAAGGTTGCCGACCCCTGGCGTAGCCTATTACCGGCAACTTCTGGAGCGTAATGGCAGAATCTGCAAAGGCCAGCAAAAGCGGGAGGCAGGTTAAGGAACAGTTATTTTTTTCTGACCATTGACTCCCCCCAGTCATTTGTGTGTCTAAATGATTTAAATCAGTGTGCTTAAAGCATCAGACAACATATAGTTGATCATATTAAAAAACATAGGTCGTGTCTATATAGAAAAATACAATTTCGAACAGTCGATTAGTCGAAATAACAGATGACTCTTGGTCGACCAAGCGTTTTATTAGTCGTGGATAGCCCTAATTAAATACCTTCAAATAAAGCTGACAGTCCACACTTTAACCTCATAGTTATTGTATCATTTCAAAGAGCCAAAATAACAATGTCACTGTCCCAAAACTTTGAGCTCGCTGTCAACTTCTTCCGTGACAACACTGTTGATCACCGTTTCTTCCCCATCAACGTCATCAGAAGACTCTACAATGAAAATGTTTTTATCTAAATCAGGGATTTCCTCGTCGTCTGATTCATTTTCAGAGTCAGAGTGACTCTCTGACTCTGAAAATGAATCAGACGAATGAATCAGTCCTCCAGAAAGTAGTACATCTCAACTTTTTCCCACTGACCTGATAAATTCTGGGCAGCAATGTTATTGAGAGCAGTATCAACATAGTTGCCGTTCTCCATGGCTAACGTTATATCTTTAGAAAAAACTTATCCACGCATAACGAGCAGCTCATTTTATAGACACAAGATGCTACACCTCAGACCAATCCAAATTCATCTCTCAGCATGTCCAGCCCACTCATTATCTCAGCCCATCATGGCTAGCAGGAAGGTTCCTGACTTTTTCTTTGGCTAAACCAACTACGCTCTTAATTTAACAACTTTACACGTATTTACAGATGACATAAAAGTTTATTATTAAGGCACATGAAAGTTCACGTGTTTTGATCAAATATTTTTTACATTCAAACGGCTCTCCTGTGAAGTCGTGACTTGCGACATCCGATTCAGGAACTAGGCGTGTCTTTCTATGAAAGAACCAGGTAAGAATAATGTCAGATGTGACCTTTCACTATTAATACTTTTTTATTTTTAGAATCAGAGGCAAATGTATTTGTTACATACTATACTAGGCCACAGTATAATTCAAAATCAAATATGCCTTAAAGGGAAAATTCAGGATTTTGGCACCGAAGCCCTTTATCTACTTCCCCAGAGTAAGATGAACGTGCGGATACCATTTTTACATCTCTGCATGCAGTTTGAAGGAAGTTGCTAACTAGCATTAGTGCAATTGCTAACTAGCGTTATCGCAATGACTGGAAGTCTATAGTATCTACAGTACCATTCATAGACTTCGAGTCATTGTGCTAACGCTAGTTAGCATTGGCTCGCAAAATTACCTTTAAATTCCTTCATAACTGGAAGGAGAGACATTTTCTTCTTTTTTTACGGATAGCCATGGGCACACTCCAACACCCTTTACAAAACAAAGCATGTGTGTGTTTAGTGAGTCAGCTAGATCAGAGGCAGTAGGGATGACCAGGAATGTTCTCTTGATAAGTTGGTGAAATGGACCATTTCCTGTTACATTCAAAATGTAACAAGTATTTTTGGGAGTCAGTGAAAATGTATGGAGTAAAAAGTACATCATTTTCTTTAGGAATGTAGTGAAGTAAAAGGAAAAGTTTTCAAAAATATAAATAGTAAAGTGCAGATACCCCAAAAAACAACTTTAGTAGTACTTTAAAGTATTCTTACTTAAGTACCTTACACCACTGGCCACATGTAATACAGTGTAGGGTGAATTTGCTGATCTTGGGTCAGTTGAGCATTTTCCCGACTAATGCTTAAAGTTAGGATTGTGTAATGCAGTTCTGCATTTCCTTACCAGTTGTTTATATTTTTTTTCTACGTTTTTATTTGGCTCAGAAAACACTTTTTGTTCCTAAATCATGGCAAATTCTGAATCATCATCATCATCGCTTAGAAGCCAAGTATTTCTCAATTTCCTGGCATGAGAAATTCCCACAAATCTATGTGTTATTTGAATAACTGTCTGGGTTACAGTGTGAGTGGGGGCAAAGTTTATTGTAATGGAATTTTGCTAAAAGATTAAAACAAAATGGCAACAGTGTCTTCATTCAATGTATTATGACCCCGTATCAGGGTTAGATAGATAAAGCAGAAAGGCATTTATCATATCAGGTTACCAGTGTAATATCTTATTGCCCTACTCTAACACTTCTTTCCTGGTTCAGAAAATACAAAGAACACAGCTAAGATACCTGGTAGCCTACATATCATGGAGAATGCCCTGGAAATCAGGTTACTTGAGCGAGATAGAGCTCATTCAGCCATATGATATAGCACGGCTTAGCCCTAGCATATTACTGAGCCCCGTGTTTGTACTGTAGCCTGGCCTAAGATAGCCTATATACTGTGCATGTGCTACAAAAGGGGTGGCAGGTAGCCTAGTGTTTAGAGCGTTGTACTAGTAACCGAAAGGTTACAAGATCGAATCCCCAAGCTGACAAGGTAAAAATCTGTCAAGTCAGTTAAGAACAAATTCTTATTTACAATGGACGGCCTACTCTGGACAAACCCGCACAATGCTGGGCCAATTGTGCGCCGCCCTATGAGACTCCCAATAACGGCCAGATGTGATACAGCCTGCAAAGGGCACCTATTGGTAGATTGCTTTAAAAAATAAAATTAAAATAAAGAAAATGTTTTAACCTGACATTGAATAGCCCTTTGACCATGGTGAAGTTATTAATTACAATTTGGATGATGTATCAATACACCTAGTCACTACAAAGATAGAGGCGTCCTTCCTTAACTCAGTTGCCAGAGAGGAAGGAAACCGCTCAGGGATTTCACCATGAGGCCAATGGTGACTTTAAAACAGTTAGAGTTGAATGGCTGTGATAAGAGAAAAATGAGGAAGGAGCAACAACATTTTAGCTACTCCACAACACTAACCTAATTGACAGGGTGACAAGGAAGAAGCCTGTACCGAATAACAAGACACTAAAGTAATGCTGTAATTAGATATTTATGCATTTCATTTTCAATAAATTTGCAAACATTTCTAAAAACTTGTTCTTACTGTCATTATGGGGTAAAAGACAAAAGCAAATATGTTATCAATTTTGAATTCAGACCAACACAATAAAATGTGGAATAAGTCAAGGGGTACAAATAGCTTTGAGGCTAGCCTAGCGGACACACCTCCAGGAAAGAGTGCTGATGAGGACGAGTGGAGGGACAGTTGGTGCGCAGATAGGTAGGGCCATGCGACACCCTTGTTGTGACCTGCACAGATCAGTCCTGTACGCCCCCGCCCAGCTCTCTCTTGGTGCTTTCAGGACAAAGTGATGTGCACAGTGCTCAACAGTCAAGCTTTTTTGACTTTCATCTACAAAATAAAAAATGATCCCACTGGGTACACTGAAATGTGCAACCTTTAAAAACTGTCGTCTATCGCTCTGTCCCTTGAAGAGGCAGGCAAAACCATGCCATCCAGTAAAAGTGCAATGTTTTACCAAAGAGCAGCTAGCCTAACCAGCCAGGAAAGGAGATTTAAGAGCAGACCAGAGATTTGTGGGGACTGGGGAAAGCTCCATGTTACGACTAGACCTTCATGGATTACAGTTACGAAAGCCAGCTGGCCAGGCATTATCTTGGCCATCTCCTAATTTGAATGAGAGCAGGCCAGTGCAGGGTTCTCTCAAGTAAAAGTCATTAGCTTGACGTCTGAATACCACCCACGTATCCTATTAGCTGTGTATGTGGTGTTAGTCTCTCCTGGATGTTGTCAACCTGAGAGAAAGGCATAGTCTACACTTTGCATCGTTTCCATTTTACAGACGACCTTATTAAAGCACCAGCTAGCTGTTAAACAGCAGGTCTATAACAACCAAGCAAATGAATACCTGCTCTTTTGAATTTATTACAATGCAGAGATGGCAATCCACTATATATTTGCATATGGCCAAGAGGAACACGAGTAGGCTACATTTTCCATGACAGCAAAGAGTGCACGTGTGCTTCAGTGTAATGAAAGCGAAAATGTCCATCTCCAGTTGGTTGTGGAAAAACAAGAGTAAGTGTTGTTTTTTATGATCAGGCTAGTTAAAAACGATTTCTGTCGTGTTTACCATCCTAATAATAATGGTTCTAAAAAGCATATTTGATGAAGGCATTTTGTTCTGAATTTCCATATGGTCAACTGCCGTATCGTGCAATCCGTTTGCTGAAAATTCTACATAAAAATATAGGTCTAGGATACTTATTTGAGCTGCAGATTTCTCTTTAAAAAATCTTCTTAAATTCACAAATTAAAATACATTCACATCACATGGGAACGTATTTAAATAAGCTTAACTTGTATATCACAATTTCCTGGAAGTCTACAAAAATATCTTAGCAATGCATATTTTCGAAGCTTAACTCGAAGCTCAACGAAGCCTACTATTCAAATATTAGGCTAGGATAAATGGATGGAAATTAAAAGTATGCCATCCTGCAAATTGATATTGGCATTGGCTCCTGGAGCTTCAAATTATCAAATGTCATTAGCGTAAGGAGAAATGAGAGACACTAGCTAAGCAGAGGTTAGTGGACTAAGCTAAGCAGGGCTACTGGGAAGAAGCAAAGCAGAGAACATTTAACAAAGTCAGCAGAAATGTGGGCCTCATATCCTAATAGCCTTAACTAAAACTCGGTGACCGCAATGGTCATCTCATGCCACTGACACGGGGAACTGGCCTATAGGATATTTAACCAATCCCCTGCCCTGATTAGCCCATCTACAGGTCAATATATATCTGATAACCAATGAGAGGGCTGGATTTGAAGTGTATGTAGCCTATAACAGACAGAAGACCCATTTACTGTGACTGTCAATGACTTTCCAGAATCGAGTACACAAAAGATGGGGTTGCAACTGTGCATTCACACAAAAGTTACTCAGGAAGAAATGCTGTGACACTATTATATCATCCAACTTCAGATGATCCTCTAATAGCCTGTCTGTCTTTTTAAATTGAGCATTTAGCTAAATTAAAACACTCCCCGGTAGTTCTGGAAGAGAAAACCCTTAAAAACACTAAAAACAACTCAACTGTCAAGCTATGACTCATGACCAACTAGCAGGCTAATTCTCAAATTGCTTCCAATGTGGCCTGTTCATTTTAAAGTAGAATTATCCTTTCACTGAAAAGCCATGCTAATGTGAGAGCCAAATGATTCAGCTTTCTTTTCCATCCATCACAGCAAACACACAAAATCAGTGCTTGGACATAAAGAGCTTATTTTGAAGGTAACGTAGATTGTTGTTATTGTTTAAAAGGTCTGGAGGGGGAAAAATTGTTAAAAGCTCCCAATCCTTTAAAAAGGCATGGCTAATTACCTTTCTGTGTCAGCAGTGACAACTCACTTGTGAATCAATTTAGGGAGGGAGTTGCTCAGGCTTGCAGCCCTGGCCTTCCTAATGAAGAGCCATTGCATGTGACGTTACTGTTTTTTGTTGTTTATTTTTGTAACTTCCATTTCAGAAAACACCCACTTCGTCCTCCACTTCCCCCCACGACTGCCAACTGTTAGTTAGACAGACACCTTTCTAGTGTTTCCAGCTCGTTTCCAGGCCGCACCGGTCAACATTTACAGCTCCCTCCCATAATAGCACAGTACAGAGCAGTGGATAAAGAGCTTACTGTGGAGTGTGGCTGTGGACCTCCTCTGTGATAAAAGACATGGGACCTCCTTAAAATAGTAAGAAGCCCAAGCAAGGCTAATTAGGGAGCCAGCCCTCAGCTCTGTTTCATGTCCACCTCCAGTACAAGAGAAAAATATTGTATCTACGCCTATGAACTGCATTGAAAGTGAAACTCTTTTCTGACATAAAAGGAAAGTTTGAAACAGCCTATGGAGCGGGCTACAAATAAATCATACACATCTTTCTTTCTCTGGCTAGTCCACGTGTTCTGAACTTCATGGAGAGAGAAGTCTGCATAATTTTTCTGCATCATGAAGGGAAGGGAGAGGCACTGTCTGTCTGTGGTAGTTAGTTTCCCTAGTAATCAACAAGTCCCAACACAAGCACGAGAAATTCAAGCGGCTGTAACCAGCAAAGTGTTTGTTATACTGTACCAGCGAGCTGCCCTCACCCATTTGTGCTCCCCCTCTCTGTAGCTCCCTCTCCCACACACTCTCTCTCTTTCCTCCCTACCCACCCAGGATGGTATGCACCATACTGCAGCAAACTACTTTTAAAAAATAGATCAGAGAGACGTTCTTCCCACCTCGTTTTTTGCTGAGTCCTGTATAGCTCGGTCGTGCCTCTCTCTTTAAGCCACAGCATAGATAGAGACACCAGGTGCAGCTGCTATGCCTCGGAGTAGTTCCCCTGCTTCAGCGTCTGGAGCTAATGACCATGTGAACTGTTGTCATTCCCTGGGAGGAGCTGCCGAGCGCTGCAGCAGCCAGAGTCCCATGCCTAGACAGAGATGTTTTTTTCTCTTTCTCTCAGCCACGGAGGGGAGGGGAGCGAAGCAGGCAGGAAGCAGAGCAGTGTCTGCTCAACTATCTGGCTGAAACGCTTACAGCCATCCCCCACAGCCAGCCCCTTCCTGCCCACCCGCCTCCAGCCAGGTCTGCCCACTCCCTGCTCGGGCCAATAGGAAAAGGGATATCAGGTCACAGCTCTTTTCTGGTTGGTTCGCAGGGTACTGACTGGCAGGCAGAACTCTGAACTACCAAATGACACAGACACTGCTGGATCTTAAAGGTATTTCCCCAATTTCATGCCCAGCTCAACTTTTACACGCCATCCCCTTTTGGCCATTCCACAAAGGACACAACATGTAGGCTACTAGGCAACCAACATGAAAACATCACATCCTCCTCTGTATCACTATAGGAAAAACAAAAACACAGTTTATATAATAAATCTGAAATTATCTGATGTAGAGCATAAGCTCTCCCCACCTGCACTGTAACATGACATATGCTTAGCAGCATCCCCTCAGGAAAGAGAACACTGTCTCTCCTCTTCTCCCCACTCCACCCTGGTGACGACACAAACAGCAGCCTATTTAGTATCACGTGAGATGTTGTGGATGGAGCAGCGGCAGCACAGAACTGATGAGTCAGAGCCCCGGCTTCATGATTTTTCGAATCCAATACAACACAACAGCTCTATTTGCTCCAATTCTCTATCCAACTCTCCCTCTTTTTATCTCGCTCACCCTCTCCCTGTCTGTGTTGAGCTCCCACTCCTATACATGGACAGCAGATTATGTGGTAGCCTGAGTGCTTCATCAACATCAATGAGGCTAGAAATGCTCTTTCCAGTCCACTGCCAAATAAACCTGATAACCCTCAAGGCTAGCTAGGACAATAACACCTAGTGCTCTAAATATGTGATATGGTGTGACTATCTTCCTAAACAAAGTTAATTGTGTACCCTACCTCAACAGTTGACAGACTAAAACATTTATGTTAGCGCCATCCACCAATGTCACCTTTGCATGCGACCCACCCATAGACCGTAATAGGGGGCCCAACTTAGAGTCGTATTCATTAGTGCACATCGTAGCAAAACGTTTTGCAAACGAAAACATAAACAGGCGTTTTTTATTGGACAAATTCAGGTAGGTCCCTCCTTGTTTCAGCTTGTTTGCTTCTGTTTGGTTTTAGTGAATAACCCCCAGGTGATATAGAATCAGTTGGTGCTCTACTCTCATCCCTATGCTGAGGGGGGGGGGGGGGGGGGGGGGGGGCTGGAAATGCTTTGAACAGACAGCAAACTCACTTTACAGCACTAGAAAGTGCTTCAGACAGAGGTGGAGGGGAGATGACTGCAGGAAAACAACTGGAAAATATAGCCTAGGAGGCTATTGGGGAGCAAGTGGTCCTAAACAAAGTCCAATATTCTACCTAAATTTCAAGACTGTAAAAGATCACTGCAATAATCCCATTACACTTAACACACTCAAAGTATGGAGGTCAGTTCAACGTTTTTTGGGAAGGTCCAAACTAACCTCTGCTCTTACCCCAATTCTTAACAACCCAGATTTTGGTCCAGGATTGCTGGATGCTGGCTTTAACTGTTGGCTTAATAAGGGCATACCGACTAAATACACTTATTTGCTTATAAGATTTTATTGTCATTTGAGCAGATGGTTGAGAAATATCAACTCCCAAAGCAGGACTTTTTCCACTTCCTACAAGTAAGACATTATATTCTGAAGAGCACCACCTTAATTGGTAACCCTGATATGCCTGTCATTGAAAGAATGCTTTTTTTCCCCACAAAGGAAAATGTCTGTAAGTCTGTGTTATGATGCTTTAAGGTCCTTATCTGCTGTCGACACACAGAGGGTGAAACAAGTGTGGGAGAAAGAATTGTCTGTTACTATTGACGAAGAGATGTGGGAGGACATTTGGAGATATGCAAAAACAATATCTATGTAATCGTACTAGAGCAATCCAATTAAGAATAATACACAGATTGCATATATCCCCAAATCGCAGACATGCTTTTAGCCCCTCTTCCTCTTCTCCTCAGTGTCTTAAATGCAAAACTGATACATGCACCCTAACACATTGTTTATGGTCATGTACCAAAATACAAAGATACTGGTCTGTCGTTCTGCAAGATATTGAAAAAATCCTAGGGGTTGATCTAGAATTGGACCCAGTTTCTTTACTGTTAGGTCTCCCTAGTAGCCATGTTACTTCTGGGGGTAAGAGGAGGCTTTACAACATCCTTACCTTCGCAGCGAGGAAAAACATCATTTTACAGTGGATTAGTGATAAGGTTCCTTCTATTAAAGATTGGCAAAAGATACTATTTGAATAGGTGCCACTGGAATATCTGACATGTACATTGCATTCTAAAACAGATCAGTTCTACAAAGTATGGGAACCTTATCTAAATTACCTAGAACCTGAGGTATCAGCTATTATTCTGCAAGGATCCTCTTAGAATGGTGGTGATCTATGCATTTCAGAATTACACTGTACGTTCCATGTGTGGAACCTAACTTCTTGGTTAAAACTGAGCTTTTTTGTTGAATTTCTGTTTGTATGTTTGTTTAAAATGTATGTATTGAGAAACGCAATGATGGGGATGGGTGAGAGAATCGCCGAGCGGGGTGAGGAAGATGGTGTATGTATGTATGTATGTATGCATGCATGTATGTATATGTGTGTATATATATATGCAGGTATGTGTAAGTGAGTACTGTTTTTTTGCTTCGTCTTTGTTGTATCTCTCAATATGGGTGAAAATTATAAAATTCCAATAAGAAATACTGTTACAAAAAAAAGATTTTAATAAAGAAAATAATAGAAACCAGTGAAAGATCAATGATAGGCTGCTGCCTTCCTGTTGTTGGCTGTAATTGAATATCAAAAGGCAGGAGTTGTGTTTCACTTTGAACCCCCTGGATGGACTTTCTGCTGACCAATGAATACTTGACTGAGTAAAATGTACAGAACACTATATAATAGTGTGAAATGAGATAGGCTTACCCTCCATCCGAATGCAGCTATGTAACATCTTTCAGATGACTGACAATACAAAGAGGCTCCATCTTGTTGAATTGTTTATTTGCCCCTGCAATGTTGCAGAGCTTCAAGTCTCAATCAGCAGTGGGTTTCCATGGCTACCGAAGATGATGGACAAAACAGATCCACGGATAGACCCAATATCATCTGTGAATCTCATCAACAGTTCTTTGCAATGCATATTCATTTCAGGATCTCTCTTTTTGTAAGACACACAATAACCTGCTACTTGAAGGCTTTACCATTAACTTCTAAAGTCCTAGCAATTGTCCAGAACATTGAGCAAAATAACATTTGTTAACCTGATTCAAGAACTAAAAATCAGGCCTAGGCTTATTTGAGTCTAGTTGAGTCTGAAATCTGTATTCTGCTCTGCAAACGGTAGCCTGTCTGCAGTGCACACATGAACATCAGAGCATGGAATAAAACAATTATGAGTCACATCCATTGCCTAACTGTTTATTGAGCCTTACTAAATCATCCTCGATCAGCATCAATCATCCTTGGTACATTAACACACAAGCATAGCCTATTGACCTTCACTCACACTAGAAGAAAATTGTGAGTGAGTGAGTTTTTGTATTTCTAAGTCATAAAATATGTTATATGTCAAAGTTAAATAACCTACATTATGTTTACTTAACCTACAATATGATGCATGTACTGTTACTGCGGGTGATAATGTCTACAACACACTGTCATTTGGATCTAGAGGTACTCAACCTATCCTAGTAACGTTAATTCATGGATTACTCTTCTCTCCCCCTTTAAAATTGGACCAAGATGTGGCCATGGAATTTATTTTAGGTAACTAGCTAGTTTGCATCGGCTTTGGTATGGCAACATTGGCTTGCCAAAGCCAACTAGTTAGTTAGGTACACCGACTATCAAGTCAATAACAACATTAATAACGTTAATGACACTGACTGCCACCTGAAGCGTGACAGCTCGATAACATGTTCGCGTGCCGTGAAGTTAGGAAACCGTTCTAGCCAATAGTTGGAAACGACCTCGTGGGGGGAATTTATTGCTTGCTGACAACATTGGCTAACTGAAGCAATAGTTTCTACAAAATCTGTCAACTCACTTTGAAAGCCTACGAGATGCTAGCTAGTTAACGTTAGCATTCCTGTTGAAGTAGCTGCGGCAAAACGAACTAACGTTAGCTCGCGCTGGTATAATAACATAGCAACCACATTCACATAGCCAAGCACAAGGTGATGAAGTAAACAAACTGGCTAGTTAACAGGTAACTAAACACAATCGTAACAACCCAAGTAAGAATTTAGCTAGCTAGCTGGCTACCTGCTTACCTGTCGCATCCAGATGTACTTGTCACCGCGCGCAGGCAAGAGACTTCCAACGGCCCACGCGGAACTACTCTCATGAAAGGTAATATCGAGTTGCAAACATTCTGGTCGGAAATTAAAAATAGAAAATCGTTAAGGCAGAAATTACTTTTTCTCACCACTAACTACTTTACAGTAAGGCTATCGTGTTGCACAAGCAACAAGCTATTTTGCAGTTCAGTCACAGCCAGAAGGGGTAACCCAGACACGTCACGTGGATTATAAAACTGAAGCATCCGTTTAGAACGTTTTCTCTCCACCAAATATGGTAGTGAGAGGAAGTCCAGTGGAAGTTGGAGATGATAGAACGAGGTGAAATTGGGCCAACATTCTTCTAATTTTCTCATCGATGAAACATCTGATCTCAAAAAAAATCTGTTTCCAAAACTATAATCTGTTACGAACACAGTGCACTAAGTTTTATAGACTTGACGCTTTGCCAAGGTTTAAAATTGCATTGTTTAGAACGAGTGGAGGTCGAATTGAGTTTGTGCACACGCGCACTTTACAGAGGAGGCGTTCCCTAACGGAAATATGCAAATCTATGCTACAACGCGCGAATGGAATTTCGCTAGCTCTCGCTTGGATTTGCCCACCTCCTTGCTTGTTCTGCCCCCTATGCTTCATTTGCTCCCACTGTAAACGACACAAATGAACTATCTTAGGTTACTTATAAATATCTTTGGTTCAGGGATTGCCAAAGGATGGTAAAGAAGGATGCACTTGACTACAGGGGGGTAGTGATATAATTATGCATTGTGTGTATTAACACTCAAAAGTTTGTAGTAATTCTAATTTTCAAAATGTCAATTGAATTTGTTGTCCAACTTGCACGTTGAAATGTTTAGATAAATATCACCGTCATCCTACCAATAGCTGTACTTGGTATGGTCCAAAAGGAACGTCAGCAGCACACGGAAGGGCAAGGGATCCGCTGTTGCCTAAGAAACAACTGTGAATCTCCTGGGACAAAATATGTAGCTAGCTAGCTACAGATTTCAATAAACAAGAAGCTCTTTCAGTGCCACTGAGATTGATATTCAGGATTTTTGCAATTAATTTAATATTCTTAATTTCGTATTGTAGTGTGGTTAATCGACACTGAGCTCAACATTGATAAATAAATAAATAAAAATAACAGCCCATCATCTCTGCAAAACTATAGGTGTCGATTAGTTATTAAAAAGATGGTGGTTATCAGAGCACTTTTATTTTTTCATTCTTTTTTAAATTTCTGTACAATTTATTGAATGAGATTCTATTTCTGTGTTGAGTATATTTTATTTGACACACACAGGCTACACACAATCACACGCACACACACACAGTCGTTTATTTGCCATTTTCAAGTATTAAGTAATACATACATTGGAATGTTTTGTTGGAGCTCTCTCACATATAGGACAGTACATACTAATACAGTAAAAAGATCATAAAAAGAACATCAATTTAAAAAGTGCTTTGTGGTAAGATCATTAAAAACAGTTCAGTCATGCTAAAAATAGCTCAGGTTAACCATTTAATTAGGAATTGGAATACTAGAACGGACATGAACCTTGTTATTTAATTTTCTTTAACTAGGCAAGTCAGTTAAGAACAAATTCTTATTTACAATGACCGCCTACCCCGGCCAAACCCGGACAACGCTGGGCCAATTGTGTGCCACCCTATGGGACTCCCACGGCAGGATGTGATGCAGCCTGGATGCTGCATCACATAAACAAAAATGTAGAAAACAAAAATGTTGACATTTATGGTCTGTTTACATATATTGTAGAGGCTATTTATACAGAACATCTGTATTAAACCCCTATAAACTGTATTTATAATTATATTACAATATTTTAGGTTGACAAATATTCTATTACACAATTTCTGATCTATCACATGCCTTACATTTATTTTCATGCAAAGTAAAATCAGGATTAAACCTCTACTTTCATTCATTCCAATATAGACCAATATTGCTGCCATTTTAACTGCATTCTGGTACTGTGTTCTGGGGTTTATGACAAAGTCCCTAAGATCTCTATGGGTTTAACACACACACACACACACACACACACACACACACACACACACACACACACACACACACACACACACACACACACATACACACACACACACACACACACACACACACACACACACACACACACTAAGGTCTCACTAAAAATGGACACCTCTGTCACCTTCATAGAGTAGCTCCTCTTCTATTAAATCAGCATATTCCTCATGCTCAGATGCTCTGCAGAAGCTCCCACTTGTTATGATATTTTGCAATGTTGCCAAAACTGGATTTAGCATCCATCTGCCACACAAACACTTCTGCCCTCAGCAAGTAGCACAAGTCAGGGAGGACCATGTAAAAAATATTCATGGAATGAGCAGGGCATGGATTTGGCTCTTCTGAGTCCTACCCACGCCATGCCTATGGCCTATTGAGTGAATGAACAATGAGCCAGCTAGCGCTAGCATGCACTGTGCTCAAGACCAAAGGGCCAGCATAGTGAAATGTGTGTGAATGCTAGCCTAGCACATGATCAGCAGCAGATGAAGGGGGAACATTGACTCATCTTTAGGGATTGTCAAGGTCATCCTTTACAACTGTATAGTAAAGGCATGCTTTTTATGGTTAAGGAAATATAATTAATTATATGGGCAAAACACTGAACATTTGTCCATTTAAAAAGGTTATGGAATTGTAGCCGACGGCGACAGTAAAATGTCCCATGCGGGTCTCAAACCCAGGTCTCCCAGTCTGATAGAAAACTTACTAACTGTTCCAATAAGGTTAACACACTTGGGGGAGATCACAATTATCTTACCTAGATAAGGATCGCTACACTATCCCCTCCATTCAGGAGAGTACGTCCCCACATTTCCCTATACCAAGTCCTCCACATACAAGCCCCTCTGATGGCCGCAAGGCCACCAAATCCCACTTCTGACACCAATGTAGTAAATGGCGCACGCGTAATGCCATTGAAAACTATGTGAGGGACCTATGACAATATTTTAAGTCTTACACAATGTCTGCTCTTTATTTGATGTGTAAACAAAATTGGAAAAATCCTTTTGAGAGACAGTCATAAGCTGCTTATCAGGCCTGTGATATTGCTTGGCAGACATCTTGTATTGTCCTGAGCATCTTGTCAAAGTTATCTTTGTTATGTTGTTGTCAGTTTGGATTAATTGGCGATACATCGCTATTCGGTTATCAAGCATATCTTAGATAATTAGGCACCACAGCAAGTGACCACAGCAAGTGACCGTCTCTGCCATTTACAGTTTTTAACAATCACTTTGGCACTAATTTCAGAACCTTGTGGCCATTTTTCAAAACTCTAGACACAAAACTCAAAACGGTCATCACTTGTAACACAGGCTGTCCAATGTTCAAAACATTGCATTGTGCATTCATATCTTTAAAGAAACCTTGCACTTGCAGAATCATCGGTTCAATTAACTCATTTATCATGAAATACCATAGGAACGTTCATTTAGATCACCCACACACAAGATACCGATAGTTTCACTGTGTAGTTGTTCATACAATCATTAAATATTGTAGTACAAAATATGTGACACATGTTTCATTATGCTACTACACGTAAATACATCACTGTAAAATGACTAGTAGAGAGAATACTACAGACACAGTGGAATCATTGAACAAAATATGACATTTATTGATGAAATACAATACAATCACAACATAGGTTTCTTTGAATCAAAGCAAAAATAATTAGCTACAAAAAAAGAAAAAAATACAGTAAAACGTCAACTTCAGTGTTCCTGACCTGGCTTACTGTAAAAAGCAAAACAAAGGATTGATTTCTGTACTTCTATATTTCCATCAATCCTGTCTTGTGGATTTGGCCACAGGTTCTCATCCACATCACAATGGATGTTTCCATTAGCCAAACATCTTGGGAAGAATCTTCGGGCATGGCGAATCCAGGCCTGACACTGATCTGCCGTGATGTCATTGCATGCGTCATCCATGGCCTGGAGAAGGGCGGCTTGTTCATGAGGGCGCCTATCATATACCTTCCACCTCCATGTGTAGAAAAATTCCTCAATCGGGTTAAGGAAAGGAGAGTATGGGGGTAAGTACAGGGTGGTAAATTGTGGTTGGGCCTGAAACCATGCTTGCACCATATGAGCATGGTGGAACCTGACATTATCCCACACAATGACATAGGTCATGCCATCAGCTCTACAGACCTGATTTAGCTCATCAAAGAAGATTACATTCGACCAGCAAATCATGTGGCTGCCTGCAACTCAATATATAGAGTATATAGAGTAGAGAGCTTTAGATGTTGTTCGACCAAACATTAGAACAGGCAAGATGAGTAGTCTAAGCAACTTTGACCGTGGTATGATTGTTGATGCCACACATGGTGATTCGAGCATCTCAGAAACAGCTGCCCTCCTGGGATTTTTACGCACTACAGTCTCTAGAGTTTACAGTGAATGGTGCGATAAATTGGTGCAAAAAGCATTCAGTGAGCGGCAGTTCTGTGGGCAAAACACCTTGTTAATGTGAGAGGTCAGAGGAGAATGTCCAGACTCATTCAAGCTAACAGAAAGGCCACAAATGCTCAAATAACAGCTATTTAAAACAGTGGTGTGCAGAAGGGCATCTCTTAACGTACAACACCGTGAATAATTCAGGCTGTTGTGGAGGCAGGGGGTCCTACCCAGTACTAGATAGGTGTACCTAATAAAGTGGCCGGTGAGTGTACAGTAATGTCAAATCTGAAAACATGGTCTGGAAAAGTGGTACATGTGACCATAGAAACAGTGTCTGATAAAGAATGATGATGAAATATTACATCCATAGATAATGTAGTCCAATTGGTTCATGTTCCACGGTAATTGGTGTCAATGGATCTCATTATCCTGAAACTTTCATGATCTAAACATGGAATATTGTTCGTCAGTTTCCATAAAACTATGCATTAAGAGTAATGCAACAGTTACTTATCATTTTGATCAGTTGTATCAATTGATAGTTAGATCATTGTAATGAAATGAATAGACAGTAATCTCAGATGTAATGTGTGAATTGTATTTTGAAATGGTAATACTTTGATGTTAAGTTGTGTCATTTTGAACGGGTGATTTTAGTTCAATGAACAAATTAGCTTAACTTTATGTGTATTGTATCCAAGCAATTGGAAAAAGTGTTAGAGTTTTGAAAAATTTGCATTTTGATCATTGGTTGTGAGTTTTGTGTCTAGAGTTTTGAAAAATGACATCAAGGTTCCGAAATTAGTGCCAAAGTGATTGTAAAAAACTGTAAGTAAGCTTAATTCACAAATGGGACTTCGTTACTTATCAGTTTGTCATTGGAATTTCCTTAGCAAACAGAGCAAGTCAGTGTTTGTTTCCCAAATGGCACCATATTGCCTTTATAGTGCAATACTTTTGCATGACACCCTATGGGCCCTGGTCAAAAGTAGTGCACTACAAAGGGAAAAGGGTGCCATTTGGGACATACACAGTGTCAGATATGTGGAAAGTCTTTTACAATCGTGCTAATGTTTGACGGTACTAGAGTCAGATGTAGTTTGATTCTGCTGACTGTGAACATACCCTTACATACACAGCCTGTTACTTCTACGTGTGCGCGTACGTGTGTGCATACCTGCGTGTGTGTGTCACAAGTTAGAAGGTTTCACAAATAATGTGCTTAGAAACCTTGTCAGTTAAGGATTTCATGGCAGTGGAAAAATTACTCTTTATTTTGACACAGTGTGCTGAATTCGCCTCTGAAAACTCAAAATGGGGCTCATGTGCTTTTCCTTAAGTGGAAAGTGAAGATTGTCCGACAACGGAAATTAACAAATACATCCCAGACTTTAACCTCAGAGAATGATGTTAACACTTAAATGGTTGAATATTTGATAAATATATGTTATTGCATGTCAGGTATGCAACTGCATGGATAACAACACAACAACATGTTAATTAATCCCATCTATACTGTACTTTTCTATTGTGTGTAACAAGAAATAAGTATATGAATGGCCTCATGGTATTATAACAGGGAGTTATTGTAAATACTTTGTTTAATGAATTTGAGGGTAGATTTAAGGGTATCCTCTTCACCTCAGAAAGCCCACTAGTGACAACTAGAGCAGGCTACCAGCTAGTGAGAGGAATCCTTTATCCTGGAAGATATAGATTCATCACAACACCTTCAATATCCATATGTTTGACATTGAAATTAAAGTTTGATATTCAAATATTATATTGGATAAAAATATAAACACAATATGTAAAGTGTTGGTCCCATGTTTTATGAGCTGAAATAAAAGATCCCAGAAATGTTCCATATGCACAAAAAGCTTATATCTTTCAAATTTTGTGCACAAATGTATTTATCCTTTGCCAAGATAATCCATCCACCTGACAGGTGTGGCAGATCAAGAAGCTGATTAAACAGCATGATCATTACACAGGTGCACCTTGTGCTGGGGACAATAAAAAGCTGCTCTAAAATGTGCAGTTTTGTCACAGAACACAATGCCACAGATGTGTCATGTTTTGAGGGAGCGTGCAATTGGCATGGTGAGTGTAGAAATGTCCACCAGAGCTGTTGCAAAAAAAATGGAATGTTAATTTCTCTACCAATGTCGTTTTAGAGAATTTAGCAGTACGTCCAACCGGCCTCACAACCAAAGACCATGTGTAACCATGCCATCCCAGAACCTCCACATCCGGCTTCTTCACCTGCAGGATCGTCTGAGACCAGCCACCAGGACAGTTGATGAACCTGAGGAGTATTTCTGTCTGTAATAAAGCCTTTTTCTGGGGAAAACTCATTCTGATTGACTCCCCCATTGGGTGGGCCTAAGCCCTTCCAGGCCCGACCATGGCCAGTCATGTGAAATCCATAGATTAGGGCATAATTTATTTAAATTGACTGATTTCCTTATATTATGAACTTTAACTTAGTAGACTCGTTGAAATTGTAGCATGTTGCGTTAATATTTTTGTTCAGTATAGATTCTGCTACAGTACACTCCAAATATGTTATTTGATTGTTCCTATATGAGAACCCTTTTTGGTTTCGGATAGAACCATTTTTTATTCCAGGTAGAACCCTCTGTGGAAAGGGTTCTACGTGGAAACCAAATAGGTTCTACCTGGAAACAAAAGGGTTCTGCCTGGAATCAAAACGGGTTTTTAAATGGAGGATAGCCGAATAACCCCTTTAGGTTCTAGATAGCACCTTTCTTTCTAAGAGTTTACTACACAGCATATGAGACAACAGACAACATCTGTTTATCAGAATGTAAAAAAGACTCAAAACACATCGATGGGAGACAAAAACATAGGAGTAGTTTTATACTGACAGTGGCAAGGCTGTAACAATGACTTAGAAAAACTGTCTATGCCTGAGTCACGCTCATCCCTAAGGGTCTCCCTATTGATTTCACTGCAGAGGAGACTTTACCGTAGTTTTGCAAATACCTCTCTGTGCCCCTATGTCACACCCTGGCCTTAGTTATCTTTGTTTTCATTATTATTTTAGTTAGGTCAGGGTGTGACATGGTGAAGTATGTGTTTTTGTATTGTCTAGGGTGTTGTATGGTTTAGGGGGTTAAGTAGAGTAGATGGTTTAGTGTTCAGTGTAGGTGTCTAGGAAAGTCTATGGTTGCCTGAATTGGTTCTCAATTAGAGACAGCTGGTTATTGTTGTCGCACCAGGCCTACAGTGCGTCTCAGCCGGCCAGAGTCTGCCGTCTGCCCAACGGCGCCTGAACTGCCCGTCTGCCCAACGGCGCCTGAACTGCCCGTCTGCCCAACGGCGCCTGAACTGCCCGTCTGCCCAACGGCGCCTGAACTGCCCGTCTGCCCAACGCCGTCTGAACTGTCCGTCTGCCAAGCGCCGCATGAACTGCCCGTCTGTACTGAGTATTCAAAGCCGCCTGTCTGTACTGAGCCTGCAAAGCCGCCCGTCTGCCATGAGCCTTCAGAGCCGACAGGATCAGCCAGAGCCTTCCGCCAGACAGGATCAGCCAGAGCCTTCCGCCAGACAGGATCAGCCAGATCCGTCCGCCAGCCATGAGCAGCCAGATCCGTCCGCCAGCCATGAGCAGCCAGATCCGTCAGCCAGCCATGAGCAGCCAGATCCGTCAGCCAGCCATGAGCAGCCAGATCCGTCAGCCAGCCATGAGCAGCCAGATCCGTCAGCCAGCCATGAGCAGCCAGATCCGTCAGCCAGCCATGAGCAGCCAGATCCGTCATCCAGCCAGGATCCGTCCCTCAGTCCGGAGCTGCCGTCCCTCAGTCCGGAGCTGCCCCTTATCCTGGTGCTGCCCCTTATCCTGGTGCTGCCCCTTATCCTGGTGCTGCCCCTTATCCTGGTGCTGCCCCTTATCCCGGTGCTGCCCCTTAGTCCGGTGCTGCCCCTTAGTCCGGTGCTGTCCCTTAGTCCGGTGCTGCCCCTTAGTCCGGTGCTGCCCCTCAGTCCGGTGCTACCCCTTAGTCCGGTGCTGCCCCTTAATCCAGTGGGGTTAATGTGGAGGGTGGTCAGTTGGAGGAGGCTACGAAAGCGGGTAGTGACTATGGTGGGGTGGGGACCACGACCAGTGCCAGAGCCGCCACCGTGGACAGACGCCCACCCAGACCCTCCCCTAGACTTTATGCTGGTGCGCCCGGAGTTCGCACCTTAAGGGGGGGGTTATGTCACACCCTGGCCTTAGTTATCTTTGTTTTCATTATTATTTTAGTTAGGTCAGGGTGTGACATGGTGAAGTATGTGTTTTTGTATTGTCTAGGGTGTTGTATGGTTTAGGGGGTTAAGTAGAGTAGATGGTTTAGTGTTCAGTGTAGGTGTCTAGGAAAGTCTATGGTTGCCTGAATTGGTTCTCAATTAGAGACAGCTGGTTATTGTTGTCTCTGATTGGGAGCCATATTTAAGGCAGCCATAGGCTTTAGCTGGTTGTGGGTAATTGTCTATGTCTAGTCTATGTTGCATGTTTGCACTTAGTCATTTATAGCTTCACGTTCGTCATTTTGTTGTTTTGTTTCGTTTGTTCTTCTTCTAAATAAAGAGATGTATTTTTCACACGCTGCGCCTTGGTCCACTCTCTCTCAAGAAGACGATCGTGACACCCTATGTGTTTTCAGGTGATGAATTGTAATTGTATGGGTATGGATAGACCATATAATTAAAAAAGAACACAGAACAGGAACATAAAGTACTGTACAGTATCTCAATATCTAAATATCAAAATTAACATCATATGGTTCTCCACAACTGAAATACAGCAGGGTAGTATCTCTCCCATATGACATCCTGACCTACTAGCCTGGACTACACAGACTCCGACACTCGTCGGATGTGGCAGGGCTTGCAAACTATTACAGACTACAAAGGGAAGCACAGACGAGAGCTGCCCAGGGATACAAGCCTACCAGACAAGCTAAATTACTTCTATGCTCGCTTCGAGGCAAGTAACACTGAAACATGCATGAGAGCTACAGCTGTTCCGGACGACTGTGTGAGCACGCTCTCCGCAGCCGATGTTTGTAAGACCTTTAAATAGGTCAACATTCACAAGGCCGCAGGGCCAGACAGATTACCAGGACATGTACTCCGACCATGCGCTGACCAACTGACAAGTGTCTTCACTGACATTTTCAACCTGTCCCTGACTGTGTCTGTAATGCCAACATGTTTCAAGCAGTCCACCATAGTCCCTGTGCCCAAGAACACTAAGGTAACCTGCCTACATGACTACCGACTCGTAGCACTCACGTCTGTAGCGATGAAGTGCTTTGACAGGCTGGTCATGGCTCACATTAACATCGTTATCCTAGAAACCCTAGACCCACTCCAATTTGCATACGGCCCCAACAGATCCACAGGTGATGCAATCTCTATTGCGCTCCACTCTGCCGTTTCACACCTGGACAAAAGGAACACCTATATGAGAATGCTATTCATTGACTAGAGCTCAGCGTTCAACACCATAGTGCCCTCAAAGCTCATCACTAAGCTAAGGACCCTAGGACTAAACAGCTCCCTCTGCAACTGGATCCTGGACTTCCTGACAGGCTGCCCCAGGTGGTAAGAGTAGGTAACAACACATCTGCCACACTAATCCTCAATACAGGGGCCCCTCACGGGTGCATGCTCAGTCACCTCCTGTACTCCCTGTTCACTCATGACTGCACGGCCAGGCACGACTCCAACAATGGTAGGTCTGATCACCAGCAACGACGAGACAGCCTATAGGGAGGAGGTCAGAGACCTGGCCGTGTGGTGCCAGGACAACAACCTCTCCCTCAATGTGATTAAGACAAAGGAGATGATTGTGGACTGCAGGAAAAGGAGGACCGAGCACGCCCCCATTCTCATCAACGGGGCTGTAGTGTGGCAGGTTGAGAGCTCCTTGGTGTCCACATCACCAACAAACTAACATGGTCCAAGCATACCAAGACAATCGTGAAGAGGGCACAATAAAACCTATTCCCCCTCAGGAGACTGAAAAGATTTGGCATGGGTCCTCAGATCCTCAAAAGGTTTTACAGCTGCACCATCGAGAGTATCCTGACGGGTTGCATCACTGCCTGGTATGGCAAATGCTTGGCCTCCGACCGCAAGGCACTACAGAGGGTAGTGCGTACGGCTCAGTACATCACTGGGGCTAAGCTTCCAGCCATCAAGGACCTCTATACCAGGCGGCATCAGAGGAAGACCCTAAAAATTGTCAAAGACTCCAGCCACCCAAGTCTAGGTCCAAGAGGCTTCTAAACAGCTTCTACCCCCAAGCCATAAGACTCCTGAACATCTAATCAAATGGCTACCCAGACTATTTGCTTTGCCACCCGTCTTTTACACTGCTGCTACTCTCTGTTATTATCTATGCATAGTCACTTTAATAACTCTACCTACATGTGCATATTACCTCAATTAACCGGTGCCCCCGCACATTGACTCTGTACTGGTACCCCCTGTATATAGCCTCGCTATTGTTATTTTACTGCTGCTCTTTAATTATTTGTTACTTTTATTTCTTATTTTTTTGGTATTTTTTTTAAAGCTGCGTTGTAGGTTAAGGGCTTGTAAGTAAGCATTTCACTGTAAGGTCTACACCTATTATATTCGGCACATGTGACAAATACTATTTGATTTGATTTGATTAGGATTGGTGAAAAGGTTACTGTGTGATTTTGTGTGTTGTACTTAGTCAATTGAAAATGGGCTTTAAAGGTTTGAAAAAACAGCCTTTTTGATGATATGAGTTTTGTAGTAAGACATGAAATTTGAACACATACTTGTGAAAATATTATTAAAGCGATAAAAAAAACTGTAATGCAAAGGAGGCCATACAGGGCAGAAGTGTGTGTGTGTGTGTGTGTGTGTGAGTGTGTTTGCGTGTGTTATGTGCATTTGTGTGTGCGTGTGTGCGTGCATGCGTGTTTACATTTGTGTTTGTGTGCATGCATTTGTGTGCATGTGTATATGTGCTTGCGTGTACAGTGTGTGTGTGTGTGTGTGTGTGTGTGTGTGTGTGTGTGTGTGTGTTGTGGGCTTCTATCCTCTGTCAGTCACTTTGATTGATTGAGCCTAGCTCACCTGGGTATTCCACATCCTAGTTTTGCCATTCATGTGCATTCCCCTAATCACTATGCCTAAGTAATGATGGATTCGTGATTTCCCCATAGTCATTCCTTATGCTCAAACGATAGCTGATGTGCTGAGTGTTGAATACTTGTCAAATGGCACCCTATTCTCTATATATTGCACTACTTTTGACATGTGCCCATAGGTAAAGAAAAAATATGAAAAAGGAAAACAAAAATGAGCATTTCTTATTGGACATTTCCCGGTTGTCCTTCCCTGTTTCAATACATTTTCTTCCGTTTAGTGTGTGCTGAACATGCCCCTTGTGTTTGAATTCAAGACCGTAGTGTCACAGCAGATGTGTTTCAAGTATGGCTTCTTTCCTCCAGGCTGTTCTTCATATTTTTTCTAAGACCTCCTCTTCTATGCAGTGTGTGTGTGTGTGTGTGTGTGTGTGTGTTTGTGTGTGCGCACGCTTTAACTCAGTGTGTGTGTAAGTGTGTGTGTGTGCGCACGCATTAACTCGGTGTGTGTGTGGGTGTCTGTGTGTGTGTGTGTGTGTGTGTGTGTGTATGAATGAGATTGTGTCAAATCAAATCAAATTTTATTTGTCACATACACATGGTTAGCAGATGTTAATGCGAGTGTAGCGAAATGCTTGTGCTTCTAGTTCCGACAATGCAGTAATAACCAACAAGTAATCTAACCTAACAATTCCACAACTACTACCTTATACACACAAGTGTAAAGGGATAAAGAATATGTACATAAAGATATATGAATGAGTGATGGTACAGAACGGCATAGGCAAGATGCAGTAGATGGTATAGAGTACAGTATATACATATGAGATGAGTAATGTAGGGTATGTAAACATAAAGTGGCATAGTTTGAAGTGGCTAGTGATACATGTATTACATAAAGATGGCAAGATGCAGTAGATGATATAGAGTACAGTATATACATATACATATGAGATGAGTAATGTAGGGTATGTAAACATTATATTAAGTGGCATTGTTTAAAGTGGCTAGTGGTACATTTTTACATAATTTCCATCAATTCCCATTATTAAAGTGGCTGGAGTTGAGTCAGTATGTTGGCAGCCGCCACTAAATGTTAGTGGTGGCTGTTTAACAGTCTGATGGCCTTGAGATAGAAGCTGTTTTTCAGTCTCTCGGTCCCTGCTTTGATGCACCTGTACTGACCTCGCCTTCTGGATGATAGCGGGGTGGACAGGCAGTGGCTTGGGTGGAGATGTTGTTACCTACCCTCACCACCTGGGGGCGGCCCGTCAGGAAGTCCAGGACCCAGTTGCACAGGGCGGGGTCGAGACCCAGGGTCTCGAGCTTGATGACGAGTTTGGAGGGTACTATGGTGTTAAATGCTGAGCTGTAGTCGATGAACAGCATTCTCACATAGGTATTCCTCTTGTCCAGATGGGTTAGGGCAGTGTGCAGTGTGGTTGCGATTGCGTCGTCTGTGGACCTATTGGGTCGGTAAGCAAATTGGAGTGGGTCTAGGGTGTCAGGTAGGGTGGAGGTGATATGGTCCTTGACTAGTCTCTCAAAGCACTTCATGATGATGGAAGTGAGTGCTACGGGGCGGTAGTCGTTTAGCTCAGTTACCTTAGCTTTCTTGGGAACAGGAACAATGGTGGCCCTCTTGAAGCATGTGGGAACAGCAGACTGGGATAAGGATTGATTGAATATGTCCTTAAACACACCAGCCAGCTGGTCTGCGCATGCTCTGAAGACGCGGCTGGGAATGCCGTCTGGGCCTGCAGCCTTGCGAGGGTTAACACGTTTAAATGTTTTACTCACCTCGGCTGCAGTGAAGGAGAGCCCGCAGGTTTTGGTAGCGGGCCGTGTCAGTGGCACTGTATTGTCCTCAAAGCGAGCAAAAAAGTTATTTAGCCTGTCTGGGAGCAAGACATCCTGGTCCGCGACGGGGCTGGTTTTCTTTTTGTAATCCGTGATTGACTGTAGACCCTGCCACATACCTCTTGTGTCTGAGCTGTTGAATTGCGACTCTACTTTGTCTCTATACTGGGACTTAGCTTGTTTGATTGCCTTGCGGAGAGAATAGCTACACTGTTTGTATTCGGTCATGTTTCCGGTCACCTTGCCCTGGTTAAAAGCAGTGGTTTGCGCTTTCAGTTTCACGCGAATGCTGCCATCAATCCACGGTTTCTGGTTTGGGAATGTTTTAATCGTTGCTGTGGGTACGACATCGTCAATGCACTTTCTAATGAACTCGCTCACCGAATCAGCGTATTCGTCAATATTGTTGTTGGACGCAATGCGGAACATATCCCAATCCACGTGATCGAAGCAGTCTTGAAGCGTGGAATCAGATTGGTCGGACCAGCGTTGAACAGACCTGAGCGAGGGAGCTTGTTGTTTTAGTTTCTGTTTGTAGGCTGGAAGCAACAAAATGGAGTCGTGGTCAGCTTTTCCGAAAGGAGGGCGGAGGGCGCCTTATATGCGTCGCGGAAGTTAGTATAACAATGATCCAAGGTTTTACCAGCCCTGGTAGCACAATCGATATGCTGATAGAATTTAGGGAGTTTTGTTTTCAGATTAGCCTTGTTAAAATCCCCAGCTACGATGAATGCAGCCTCAGGGCGTGTGGTTTCCCGTTTACAAAGAGTCAGATAAAGTTCGTTCAGGGCCATCGATGTGTCTGCTTGGGGGGGAATATATACGGCTGTGATTATAATCGAAGAGAATTCCCTTGGTAGATAATGCGGTCGACATTTGATTGTGAGGAATTCTAGATCAGGTGAACAGAATGACTTGAGTTCCTGTATGTTGTTATGATCACACCACGTCTCGTTAATCATAAGGCATACACCCCCGCCCCACTTCTTACCAGAAAGATGTTTGTTTCTGTCAGCGCGATGCGTGAAGAAACCAGCTGGCTGCACCGACTCCGTTAGCGTCTCTCGAGTGAGCCATGTTTCCGTGAAGCAAAGAACGTTACAATCTCTGATGTCTCTCTGGAATGTTACCCTTGCTCGGATTTCATCAACCTTATTGTCAAGAGACTGGACATTGGCGAGTAGTATGCAAGGGAGTGGAGCGCGATGTGCCCGTCTATGAAGCCTGACCAGGAGACCGCTTCGTTTGCCCCTTTTACGGCGTCGCTTAGGGTCGCCGGCTGGGATCAGATCCATTGTATTGGGTGGAAGGCAAAACACTGGATCCGCTTCGGGAAAGTCATATTCCTGGTTGTAACGATGGTGAGTTGACGTTGCTCTTATATTCAGTAGTTCCTCCCGACTGTATGTAATGAAACCTAAGATTACCTGGGGTACCAATGTAAGGAATAACACATAAAAAAACAAAATACTGCATATCTTCCTAGGAACGCGAAGCGAGGCGGCCATCTTGGTCGGCGCCGGAAGTTGAGTGTGTCTGTGTGTGTGTGTGTGTGTGTGTGTGTGTGTGTGTGTGTGTTTGTCAAATCAAATTTTATTGGTCACATA
This sequence comes from Salvelinus namaycush, assembly GCF_016432855.1. Taxonomy (NCBI): domain Eukaryota; kingdom Metazoa; phylum Chordata; class Actinopteri; order Salmoniformes; family Salmonidae; genus Salvelinus; species Salvelinus namaycush. The sequence goes on from NC_052313.1 coordinate 39,480,039, forward strand.
CACATGGTTAGCAGATGTTAATGCGAGTGTAGCGAAATGCTTGTGCTTCTAGTTCTGATATATAACTGATATAACTGATATATGTCGTGTCTTTGATATATAACTGATATATAAATATAACGAATTCACAACGACTACCTTATACACACACATGTAAAGGGATGAATAACATATGTACATATAAATATATGGATGAGCGATGGCCGTGCAGCATAGGTAAGATGCAGCAGATGGTATAGAATACAGTATATACATATGAGATGAGTAATGTAGGATATGTAGACATTATTAAAGTGACGTTATTTAAAGTGATTTAAAGTGACACTGTGCAAACTTGATGATAGAGTTAGAGGCATGCATGGCCACGCAGTGACTAGTGATACCTTTATTAAATCCATTTATTACATTTTTTAAAGTGGCCAGAGATTTGAGTCTGTTTGTTGTCAGCTGCCACTCTATGTTAGTGATGGCTGTTTAACAGTCTGATGGCCTTGAGATAAAAGCTATTTTTCGGTCCCAGATGCGCCTGTACTGACTTCACCTTCTGGACGATAGCGGGGTGAACAGGCAGTGACTCGGGTGGTTGTTGTCCTTGATGATCATTTTGGCCTTCCTGTGACATCGGGTGCTCTAGGTGTCCTGGAGGGCAGGTAGTTTGCCCCCGGTGATGTGTTGTGCAGACCGCACTACCCTCTGCAGAGCCTTGCGGTTGTGGGTGGAGCAGTTGCCGTACCAGACGGTATTACAGCCCAACAGGATGCTCTCGATTGTGCATCTGTAAAGGTATGTGAGTGTTTTAGATGACAAGCCAAATTTCTTCAGCCTACTGAGGTTGAAGAGGCGCTGTTGCGCCTTCTTCACCACACTGTCTGTGTGGGTGGACCATTTCAATTTGTCTGTGATGTGTACGCCGGGGAACTTTCCACCTTCTCCGCTACTGTGCCGTCGATTTGGATGGGGGGATGCTTCCTCTGCTGTTTCCTGAAGTCCACTATCATCTCCTTTGTTGTTGACGTTGAGTGAGAGGTTATTTTCCTGACACCAGACTCCGAGGCTCCTCACCTCCTCCCTGTAGGCTGTCTCGTCGTTGTTGGTAATCAAGCCTACCACTGTAGTATCGTCTACAAACTTGATGATAGAGTTGGAGGCGTGCATGGTCACACAGTCATGGGTGAACAGGGAGTACAGGAGGGGGCTGAGAACGCACCCTTGTGGGGCCCCAGTGTTGAGGATCAGCGGGGAGGAGATGTTATTTCCTACCCTCACCATCTGGGGGCGACCTTTCAGAATGTCCAGGACCCAGTTGCACAGGGCGGGGTTGAGACCCAGTGTCTCGAGCTTAATGACGAGTTTGGAGGGTACTATGGTGTTAAATGCTGAGCTGTAGTCAATGAACAGCATTCTTACATAGGTATTCCTTTTGTCCAGATGGGATAGGGCAGTGTGCAGTGTGATGGCGATTGCATCATCTGTGGACATATTGGGGCGGTAAGCAAATTGGAGTGGGTCTTGGGAATCAGGTAGGGTGGAGGTGATATGATCCTTGACTAGCCTCTCAATGATGACAGAAGTGAGTGCTACGGGGCAATAGTAATTTAGTTCAGTTACCTTAGCTTCCTTGGGAACAGGAACAATGTTGGCCATCTTGAAGCATGTGGGCACAGCAGAATGGGATAGGGATTGATTGAATATGTCCGTAAACACACCAGCCATCTGGTCTGCGCATGCTCTGAGGACGCGGCTAGGGATGCCGTCTGGGCCGGTAGCCTTGCGAAGGTTAACATGTTTAAATGTTTTACTCATGTTGGCCATGGTGAAGGAGAGCTCACAGGCTTTGATAGCGGGCCGTATCAGTGGCACTGTATTGTCCTCAAAGCGAGCAAAGAAGTTGTTTAATTTGTCTGGGAGCAAGACGTCCCCGACGGGACTGGTTTTCTTTTTGGAATCCATGTCTGTGTGTTTTCGCCCGTGCCTATGTGTGTGCCCGTGTGTGTGTGTGTAATGAGTACTGACATTTACAAGATGCTAGCTGGGAAAATAGACTGGTGTAATTAGAGGAAGACACTCTCCCTCCCCCAAAATGTTAGTGAAATGCTAATGTCAACAAAGTGAAGTCTGTATTGTTTTTGTCGCAGGGTCATTAGTGGGGCATCTTGTCTCAGTATGGCACCCTGAAGCTGCATGGCCACCAAGAAATGTCACAACACACAGCTCAGAATCAGGGCCTACAGTATATTACCGTAAATTAATTTGATTGGTTAAGCACTTTGAGCTCAGGAAAAACAACTTTTAAATCCAAGAAACAGGCAATATGTGTACTTGTCACCATCATCAGTGCCCACTTCTGATAGAACTTAATAGTAAGCTATACAAGACACAAAGAAATCTATGACCGTTATTGAGTTTCGTTCTCTTTCCCAAAGAGGTTCCATCCACACTGTACAGTAAACCTCTTTATATTATGAATGTATCAAGGTTGCATTAATAGTTGAGAGCCTGGAAGTGACTGTGCTCCAAAACCTCCCTTCTTCTGCTCCCTCTGCTCCTCTAAAGGTGTGTCCTAAATGGCACCCTATTCCCTATATGGTGCATTACTTTTGACCAGAGCCCTATGGGGCCTGGTAAAAAGTGGAGCACTATATAGGGAATAGGGTGCCGTTTGGGATGCATATCAAGGCTGTGAACCCTGCTTAGCAATCTCCTCTTGGCCCTCAGGATTTAGCTTATTTTTAAATATTCAATAAAGCATAAGGATCGGAGAGAATTCGGGCTAATTACGATCTGTCGACGTCACGCTCACTCATGCTCACTCTGCTCAGCCCAAACCACCAGCCCAGCAGCACACTATGATGTAGAACAGTTAGACAGCAAATGCTGACTGGCGACATGGGTTTTTGTGAATTAAAAATTAATGGCTGAGGTTGAAGTTATGCGTGATGAGTGAGTGTGTGTGTGTGTGTGTGTGTGTGTGTGTGTGTGTGTGTGTGTGTGTGTGCATCTGTGTGTGTGTGCTTGAGTAGACAACTACTTACATGCCATGCAAAGTCTGAGAGACAATAATAACCTGTCTCAAAGCGCTCCATCAGTTTGAAATATTGATGGTGCTGCAGCTACAAAGCTGCTGCGATAGGTTACATGGACAGTTACTATGACTAAGGGAATGAGAGAGGCAGAACCAAAGACTATGTTGGAAGGACGATGTGCAAGAAATAGACTAGTGACATGAAATATTACAGTAGAGTGACCTGCATCCCTTTAAGAATAGAAAAAAAGAAAGTCTCCAATCAATCTCAAATTTTATGAGAATAGCTCAGTGAATAGAACAAACACCAATTGTTTTGTGGCTTTAAGTATGAAAATATAGTATGTTCTCTCAATCTACCTCTCTATCCACATTACTGTAGTGGTAATGGGGCGGCAGGTAGCCTAGTGGTTAGAGCGTTGGGCCAGTAACCGAAAGGTTGCTGGATTGAATCCCCAAGCTGTCGTTCTGCCCCTGAACAAGGTGGCAGACTAACCCACTGTTCCCCGGTAGGCTGTCATTGTAAATAAGAATTTGTTCTTAACTGACTTGCCTGGTTAAATTTAAAAAATGATGATTGATGTAGCTGTGCATTCAATTGCTCAGCGAATACAACAAACATGAAGGAAATGAAAATAAGTGTCACGCCCTGACCATAGTAAGCTGTTTTTTCTCTGTGTTGGTTGGGGCGTGATAGGGACTTGGGTGGGTCATCTAGGTGTTTTTGTATTTCTATGGTGGCCTGATATGGTTCCAAATCAGAGGCAGCTGTTTATCGTTGTCTCTGATTGGGGATCATATTTAGGTAGCCATTTCCTAATTTGTGTTTGTGGGATCTTGACTATGTGTAGTTTCCTGTCAGCACAATTTTGTATAGCTTCACGTTACGTTTGTTATTTTTGTTGGTTTGTTTGGTGTTCATTCATTAAAAGAGAATGTACGCATACCACGCTGCGCCTTGGTCTCATTCTACGGACGTGACAGAAGATCCCAGCAACAAAGGACCAAGCAGCGTGCCCAGGTGGAGGAAGTATCCTGGACTTGGGAAGAGATCCTGGATGGAAAGGGATCCTGGACTTGGGAGGAAATCCTGGCAGGACAGGATCGCCTTCCTTGGTGGGAGTCGCCTAGGAGCATGAGAGGACAGCAACGACGTCGGGGAGGAAGGCCATAGAAACCCCAAGAAAATGTTGGGGGGGGCACATGGAGCAGTTGGCGGAGCCGAGGAGTGAACCAGAGCCAGTCAGGAAGTCGAGTGAGGAGCTCGACGCAAGATTCTGGAGAGAGGTGCTGGCGTTGAGAGCGCTGCAGAGCGGGCGTGCTGAGGTGCGTGTCATCAACCCGGTGCCACCTGTACCGGTCCCACACATCAGGTCTCCAGTGCGCCTTCACAGCCCATTGAGTCCTGTGCTAGCTTCCCGCACTTGCCGGGCTGGAGTGAGCATCCAGTCAGGAAGGGTTGTGCCAGCTCTGCGCTCTAGACCTCCAGTGCGCCTCCACAGTCCAGTACGTCCAGTGCCTCCTCTCCGCACTCGCCCTGAGGTGTGTGTCATCAGCACAGTAACACCTGTACCGGTCCCATGCATCAGGTCTCCAGTGCGCCTCCACAGTCCAGTATGTCCTGTCCCTCTTCCCCACACTCGCCCTGAGGTGCGTGTCATCAGCCCGGTGCCACCTGTACCGGTCCCACGCATCAGGCCTCCAGTGCGCCTCCACAGTCCAGAGCTTCCGGCGACAGTTCCCAGTCCAGAGCTTCCGGCGACAGTTCCCAGTCCAGAGCTTCCGGCGACAGTTCCCAGTCCAGAGCTTCCGGCGACAGTTCCCAGTCCAGAGCTTCCGGCGACAGTTCCCAGTCCAGAGCTTCCGGCGACAGTTCCCAGTCCGGAGCTTCTGGTGACGTTTCACAGTCCGGAGCTTCCGGCGACGTTTCACAGTCCGGAACCTCCGGCGACGTTTCACAGTCCGGAACCTCCTGAGACGGTCCACAGTCCGGAACCTCCTGAGACGGTCCACAGTCCGGAACCTCCTGAGACGGTCCCCAGTCCGGAACCTCCTGAGACGGTCCCCAGTCCGGAACCTCCTGAGACGGTCCCCAGTCCGGAGCCTCCAGCGACGGTCCCCAGTCCGGAGCCTCCAGCGACGGTCCCCAGTCCGGAGCCTCCAGCGACGGTCCACGGTCCGCAGTCCGGAGCCTCCAGCGAAGGTCCGCAGTCCGGAGCCTTCAGCGACGGTCCACAGTCCGGAGCCTTCAGCGACGGTCCACAGTCCGGAGCCTCCAGCGACGGTCCGCAGTTCGGAGTCTTCAGCGACGAGCTGCAGTCCAGAGCCTCCAGTGGTGGTTCCCAGTTCAGAGCCTCCGGCGATGATCCACGGTCCGGTACCTCCAGTGACGAAGCCTCCAGCGGCGGTCGGCGGTCCAGAGCCTTCAGCAGGGGATCTCAGTCCGGAGCCTCCGGTGACGATCCACGGTCCGGTGCCTCCAGCGACGAAGCCTTCAGCGACGATCTGCAGTCCAGAGCCTTCAGCAGGGGTTCTCAGTCCGGAGCCTCCGGTGACGATCCATGGTCCGGTGCCCTCCAGCGACCATCCACGGTCCGGAGCTTCCGGCGATGATCCCCGCACCAGAGCCGCCATGGAGGAAAACGTATCTGCGAGCGGAGTGGGTACTTCGTCCCGCACCGGAGCCGCCCCCGACGCCCTGCATCATCCATCATAGATGCCCACCCGGACCCTCCCCTATTGAGTCAGGTTTTGCGGTCGGAGTTCCCCCCTTTTGGGGGGGGGGGGGGGGGTACTGTCACGCCCTGACCATAGTAAGCTGTTTTTTCTTTGTGTTGGTTGGGGCGTAATAGGGACTTTGGTGGGTCATCTAGGTGTTTTTGTATTTCTATGGTGGCCTGATATGGTTCCCAATCAGAGGCAGCTGTTTATCGTTGTCTCTGATTGGGGATCATATTTAGGTAGCCATTTCCTCATTTGTGTTTGTGTGATCTTGGCTATGTGTAGTTGCCTGTCAGCACAATTTGTATAGCTTCACGTTTCGTTTGTTATTTTTGTTGGTTTGTTTGGTGTTCATTCATTAAAAGAGAATGTACGCATACGACGCTGCGCCTTGGTCTCATTCTAACGACGGACGTGACAATAAGCTATGTTCTCTCACATTACTGAATTGATGTAGCTGCCCATTTTAAAGCTCAGTGAATGAAACAATTATAAACATTTGCACAGTCATTAGTGTCTATTGGTCATCATTCAAGTCCAGCAACTACTGTCGAGTATTACTGTTACTATGGTAATATGCAACAGGTGGTGTGGACCAATAAAAAGTCTATATTTGGTTTATGCGAAGTTTATACCCTTGCAGCCACTAATTGCTCTAGTTTTTCAATAGACATAATATGTATACATAAGCTAATGGATACAGTATGTATGCAATGGATCCAGTAACAAATGCTCGCAGTAGCTAATGATGCATGCAGCACCTTCAGAAAGTATTCACACCCCTTGACTTCTTCCACATTTTGTTGTGTTACAGACTGAATTTAAAATGGATTTAATTCAGATTTTGTGTCACTGGCCTACACTTGTCACATAATGTCAAAGTGGAATTATGTTTTTTGATATGTTTACAAATTAGTTGAACATTTAAAGCTGAAATGTCTACAAAACATGCATCATGTTTGCAATATGGCACTAATGTAACGGGCTTCCTCCTTCTCTTCATCCGAAGAGGAGTAGCAAGGATTGGACCAAAGTGCAGCGGGGTGTGAATTCATAATGATTTATTAAACAAAACGACGAAACACGAAATAACACTTAGAAATACAAAATAACAAAACGAACTAAACAGACCTAAACTACGAACTTACATGAAACGAAGAACACACGAACAGGAACAGACAAACCGAAACAGTCCCGTGTGGTAACATCTACTGACACGGAAGACAATCACCCACAAACAAACAGTGAGAACAACCTACCTTAATATGACTCTCAATCAGAGGAAACGTCAAACACCTGCCTCTAATTGAGAGCCATACCAGGCAACCCAAAACCAACATAGAAACAGAAAACATAGACTGCCCACCCAAAACTCACGCCCTGACCAATAAACACATACCAAACAACAGAAAACAGGTCAGGAACGTGACAACTAAAGTAAAAATACAACTAAAATGTGGCAAAGAAATTGACTTCATGTCCTGAATACGAAGTGTTATGTTTGGGGCAAATCCATCACAACACATCAATGAGTACCACTCTTCATATTTCCAAGCATGTGGTGGCTGCATCATGTTATGGATATGCTTGTCATTGGCAAGGAGTAGGGATATTTTTAGGATAAAAAAAACGTTATTGAGCCAAGCACAGGCAAAATCCTAAAGGAAAACCATGTTCAGTCTGCCTTCCAACAGACACTGGGAGATTAATTCACCTTTCAGCAGGACAATAACCTAATAATCAAGGCCAATAAATACACTGGAGTTGCTTACCAAGACGTCATTGAAAGTTCCTGGGAGGCCTAGTTACAGTTTTGACGTAAATCGCCTTGAAAATATATGGTAAGACTTGAAAATGGCTGTCTAGCAATGATCAACAACCAACTTGACAGAGTTTGAAGAATGAAAATAATAATAATGTGCAAATATTGTACAATCCTGGTGTGCAAAGCTCTTAGAGACTTACCTTGAGAGACTCATAGCTGTAATCGCTACCAAAGGTGTTTCTAACATGTATTGACTGTAATCGCTACCAAATGGTTATGTAAATTAGATATATTTTGCTAAAATGTCTAAAAACATGCTTTCACTTTGTCATTATGGTGTACTGTGTGTCGATGATTTAAAAAAATAAATAAATATATATATATATATATACTGTATATATATAAAATTCAGGCTGTAACACAACAAAATGTGGAATAAGTCAAGGGGGTATGAATACTTTCAGAAGGCACTGTACAGTATATACATTTAATCGATTGATGTGAAAAATAGAGCAGATACTATATGTTTATGTTGTTATTGTTGTTGTGTTTTCCATCTCTCTCTCTGGCCAGGCACAACACCAGTGAGGACGGGGTGGTGGGTGGCAGGTCAGTGTGAGAGAGGAGCCAGGAGCGAAACCACCCACACACCTCCCACAAGCCCTGCCAGACCTGCCAGTCATACACACACACACACACACACACACACACACACACACACACACACACACACACACACACACACACACACACACACACACACACACACACACACACATCAACACACGCACGCATGCACACCACACACACGCACACACCTACACACATTGAATTTGTATGTTGCAAATTTTCATGTCGACTTTCTTCAAGTATTAACGCTGTAGGAGCATCATAAAATCTACATGCAAAATTGCCATTTTAGCCTTTGGTACCTGGTACCTGATACCTGACAATGATGTCATTAATGACAATGGGTTAACTGTGATATGTAAGCCTATCACCACTTAAATGAGCCTTATCCACCTTGTGTTCTTCAAGTCAAGTGTTTAGTGGGATCAAATATTGAATTGTATCTTAAAAGTCAAATAGTCAAATGTTGCTGTTTAATTTTCCTAATTAGAGTCTAATTAAACATACTGTTTCAGATACACACAATAGTATAATTCTACTATTGAAAGATGTTTGCAAAATGATATCAAGCTGCAGAAAGCTTCAGTGAACACTTCCATTTTGACTGTTCCCCATCTAGTGGGCAATTCTGGTACTTCTTGTATCATATTGTAAGCTCTAGTTCAGATGTCCGCAATTACGTTCAGGCTTGTGATGATTTTTCCTTGAGCGGATGGTCAGGGGGCCTGAACATAGTGCAAATTGTACAGTGCAAATTGACTGTCTCTCTATTTATGCGTGGGAATACTTGGGAACTACAGGAGGCTGCTGAGGGGAGGACGGCTCATAATGGCCAGAACGGAGCTAATGGAATGGCATCAAACCTATGGAAACCAGGTGTTTGATATTAGCCTATATTAGCCTATAGCCTATTCCAAGAGCCTGTCCTCCCCAATTAAGGTGCCACCAACCTCCTGTGTTGGGAACAGATTTCCTAAATTAAACAAATTTCCTGTTTATTCTACAGTCTTTTAGTCCAGGAATTAAATTATTCCAAGTACAAATTATAAAAAATAAAAAATGGAAATGGCGCCGGAGGAGATGGCTGCCGTTTTAGGGGCTCCTAACCAATTGTGCTATTTTATGTGTTTTTTTGTGTTGTAACTTATTTTGTACATAATTTTTCTGCCACTGTCTCTTATGACCGAAAATAACTTCTGGATGTCAGAACAGCGATTACTCACCTCGAACTGGACAAAGATTTTTTCTTTAACAAGTCAGACACGAAGGTTTTCTCCAGATAACGGACCAGGCCCAAATCACTGTCATTCACATGAAGAAAAGACACCGATACAGGGGACGCAGGTCAGGGTGCCTTGTGAGAATTTGTTGGTGAGTGGGTAACAAGCCTCTACCATCCATCCTATTGGCCAACGTGCAATCATTGGAGAATAAACTGGTTCCATTTAAGACTATCCTACCAACGGGACATTAAAAACTGTAATATCTTATGTTTCACCGAGTTGTGGCTGAATGACAACATGGACAATATACAGTTGGCTGGGTTTTCGGTCCATCGGTAAGATAGAACAGGTGCCTCCGGTAAGACAAGAGGTGGCGGTATGTGTCTATTTGTCAATAACAGCTGATGCGTGAAATCAAATATTAAGATTTATCTCACCTGACGTAGAATATCTCATAATAAGATGTACTGAAGGCCACACTATTTACCAAGAGAGTTTTCATCTATATTTTTTTGTAGCTAGACCATAATTCTATCCTACTGATTCCTGCTTACAAGCAAAAACTAAAGCAGGAAGTACCAAACCCATGCCAAATCTTTTCAGTCTCCTAAGGGGGAATAGGGGTCGTCATGCCCTCTTCACAACTGTCTTGGTGTTTTTGGACTATGATAGTTTCTCTGGGGATGTGGACACCAAGGAACTTGAAGCTCTCAACCTCCTCCACTACAGCCCTGTCGATGAGAATGGGGGCGTGCTCAGTCCTCCTTTAACCTGTAGCCCACAATTATCTCCTTTGTCTTGATCACGTTGAGGGAGAGGTTGTTGTCCTGGCACCACACGGCCAGGTCTCTGACCTCCTCTCTATAGCCTGTCTCATCATTGTTGGTGATCAAGCCTACCACCGTTGTGTCGTCGGCAAACTTGATGATGGTGTTGGAGTCGTGCCTGGCCATGCATTCATGAGTGAACAGGGAGTACAGGAGTGGACTGAGCACAGACCCCTGTGGGGCCCCCGTGTTGAGGATTAGCGTGGTGGATGTGTTGTTACCTACCCTTACCACCTGGGGGGGCCCGTCAGGAAGTCCAGGATCCAGTTGCAGAGGGAGGTGTTTAGTCCCAGGGTCCTTAGCTTAGTGATGAGCTTTGAGGGCACTATGGTGTTGAATGCTGAGCTCTAGTCAATGAATAGCATTCTCACATAGGTGTTATTTTTGTCCAGGAGGGAAAGGGCAGTGTGGAGTGCAATAGAAATTGCATCATCTGTGGATCTGTTGGGGCAGTATGCAAATTGGAGTGCGTCTAGGGTTTCCGGGATAATGGTGTTGATGTGAGCCATGACCAACCTTTCAAAGCACTTATGGCTACAGACATGAGTGCTACGGGTCGGTAGTCATTCAGGCAGGTTACCGTAGTGTTCTTGGGCACAGGGACTATGGTGGTCTGCTTGAAACATGTTGGTATTACAGACTCAGTCAGGGACAGGTTGATAATGTCAGTGAAGAAACTTGCCAGTTGGCCAGCGCATGCTCGGAGTACACGTCCTGGTAATCCATCTAGCCTTGCGGTCTTGTGGATGTTGACCTGTTTAACGTTGACCTGTTCTCACTTTCACATCGGCTACAGAGAGCGTGATCACACAGTCGTCCGGAACAGCTGATGTGCATATTTCAGTGTTACTTGCCTCGAAGCAAGCATAGAAATAATTTAGCTCGTCTGGTAGGCTTGTGTCACTGGGCAGCTCGCGGCTATGCTTCCCTTTGTAGTCTGTAATAGTTTGCAAGTCCTGACACATCCGATGAGAGTTGGAGCCGGTGTAGTACGATTCAATCTCAGTCCTGTATTTAGGCTTTGCCTGCTTGATGAATCCTTGGAGGGCATAGTAGGATTTCTTGTAAACTTCCGGGTTAGAGCCCCGCTCCTTGAAAGCGGCAGCTCTACCCTTTAGCTCAGTGGGGATATTGCCTGTTATCCATGGCTTCCGGTTGGGGTGTGTACGTACAGTCACTGTGGGGACGACGTCATCGATGCACTTATTGATGAAGCCGGTGACTGATGCGGTATACTACTCAATGCCATCGGAGGAATCCCTGAACATATTCCAGTTTGTGCTTGCAAAACAGTCCTGTAGCTTAGCATCTGCTTCATCTGACCACTTTCTTATTGAGCAAGTGACTGGTACTTCCTGCTTTAGTTTTTGCTTGTAAGCAGGAATCAGGAGGATAGAATTATGGTCAGATATGCCAAATGGAGGGCGAGGCAGAACTTTGTACGTGTCTCTGTATGTGGAGTAAAGGTTGTCAAAAGTTTTTTTCCCTCTGGTTGCACATTTAACATGTTGATATAAATGAGGTAAAACGGATTTCAGTTTCCCTGCATTACAGTCCCCGGCCACTAGGAGCGCCTCCTCTGGATGAGCGTTTTCCTGTTTTCTTATGGCCGTATACAGCTCATTCAGTGCGTCTTAGTGCCAGCATCGGTTTGGGTTGGTAAATAGACAGCTACAAAGAATATACAGTGGGGAGAACAAGTATTTGATACACTGCCGATTTTGCAGGTTTTCCTACTTACAAAGCATGTAGAGGTCTGTAATTTTTATCATAGGTACACTTCAACTGTGAGAGACGTAATCTAAAACAAAAATCCAGAAAATCACATTGTATGATTTTTAAGTAATTAATTTGCATGATACCTATGATAAAAATTACAGACCTCTATATGCTTTGTAAGTAGGAAAACCTGCAAAATCGGCAGTGTATCAAATACTTGTTCTCTCCACTGTAGATGAAAACTCTCTTGGTAAATAGTGTGGTCTACAGCTTGTCAAGAGATACTCTACCTCAGGCAAGCAAAACCTTCCTTAAATTTCCTTAGATTTCATGCACCAGCTGTTGTTTACAAATATACATAGACCCCATACCCATTGTCTTACCAGAGGCCACTGTTCTATCCTGTTGAAAAGCTTTATACCCACCAGCTGAGTGTTATTCATGTTGTCGTTCGATTTTATTTTCCAATGATTCCACGTTGGCTAATAGAATAGATGGCAGTGGGGGTTTACCCGCTCGCCTACGAACTCTCAGAAGGCAGCCTGACCAACTGTCCCCTTTACCTCTGTCTTTTATTCACGCAAATGACAGGGATTTGGGCCTTGTCACGCCCTGACCATAGAGAGCCTTTTATTCTCTATGTTGGTTAGGTCGGGGTGTGACTAGAGTGGGTTATCTAGGTTATTGTATGTCTATGTTGGCCTGGTATGGTTCCCAATCAGAGGCAGCTGTTTATCGATGTCTCTGATTGGGGATCATATTTAGGCAGCCATTTCCCAACTGTGTTTTGTGGGATCTTGTTTTGAGTTAGTACATTTAGCAGTACTTATGTTACGGTTCATTGTTTGTTTCCTTTTGTTTTTGTAAGTTTCACTAAAATAAAGATGTGGAACTCAGAGCACGCTGCGCCTTGGTCCGACATTCATTCTAACGAACGTGACAGAAGATCCCACCACTCACGGACCAAGCAGCGTGCACGGGAGGAGAGGGTATCCTGGGCCTTGGAGGATATCCAGGAGGTAAGGACATCCTGGACTTGGGAAGAGATAATGGCAGGAGACGAAAGCCTTCCATGGAAGCAGACGCAAGCGGTGAAGGAAAGACAGCGACAACGCCTGGGTTCGCGGCCACGACGCAAGCCCAAGAAGCAGCCTTTTTTGGGAGGGGGCACACGGGGTGGTCGGCGAAGTTGAGAGGTGAGTCAGAGACCGTCGAGGAGTTATTGGATAAATTGGAGGAGAGTGAACAGAGGGTTGAGTTAGAGACCTTCGAGGAGTTGTTGGATAAATTGGAGGAGAGTGAAGCGAGAGAGCTGTTGGTTTGGCGTAGTATGCAAGGCATTCGCCCTGAGGAGCGTGTTAGCCGTCCGATGCCACCTGTGCCAGCTCCCCATACTCGTCCTGAGGAGCTTGTCATTTGTCCGGTACCAGCTGTGCCGGCTCCACGCACCAGGTCTCCAGTACGCCTCCACAGCCCAGTACGTCCTGTGCTAGCTCCCCGCACTCACTGTGCGGAGTGTGTCATCGTTCCGGCACCATCTGTGCCAGCTCTACGCACCAGGTCTCCAGTGCGCCTCCACAGCCCAGTAAGTCCTGTGCCTTCTCCTCACACTCTCCCTGAAGTGCGTGTCCCCAGTCCGGTACGTCCTGTGCCTGCTCCTCGCACTCTCCCTCCAGTGCGCCTCCCTAGTCCGGTATGTCCTGTACCTGCTCCTCGCGCTCACCCTGAGGTGCGTGTCACCAGTCCGGTACCATCAGTGCTGGTTAGGTCGGGTGTGACTAGGGTGGGTTATCTAGGTTATTGTATGTCTATGTTGGCCTGGTATGGTTCCCAATCAGAGGCAGCTGTTTATCGATGTCTCTGATTGGGGATCATATTTAGGCAGCCATTTCCCCACTGTGTTTTGTGGGATCTTGTTTTGAGTTAGTACATTTAGCACCTCTTATGTTACGGTTCGTTGTTTGTTTCTTTTTGTTTTTGTAAGTTTCACTAAAATAAAGATGTGGAACTCAGAGCACGCTGCGCCTTGGTCCGACATTCATTCTAACGAACGTGACAGGCCTGTTCTCGAGAAAGCAGTATATCCTTCGCGTCGGACTCGCTAAATGAAAAAGCTTCTTCCAGTTCGAGGCGAGTAATCGCTGTTCTGATGCCCAGAAGTTATTTTGGGTTATAAGGGATGGTAACAGCAACATTATGTACAAAATAAGTTTAAAAAAACAAGTTCCAACCAACGCAAAAAAAACAAACATAATAGCACAGTTGGTTAGGAGCACGTAAAAATGTCAGCCATCCTCTCCGGCGCCATTAACATTTGTTATGTGTGAATTCGACTCAAAACCAACAAGGAAGTCTACTGCAGTGTTGATTGAAAGCAGATGTATGAAACCAATCTGTAGGCTATGTCAAGAAAAGCTCTTAAGCATGCTAACCCGCTCTTAATTTATATTCAGTTCGACTCAACATACATTTGGCATCTGAACTGTGCGTAAGATTTCCTTTTCTATATCCATTCCCATGTATGGATATTTCATCTCATGATTGCGGTTTTTGTCTAAATTAACGAAGCAAACATCATTTTATTAACTGAAATACACATTAAAATGAAACAATTTAAAATGATAAGAGGTGAACAAAATGCAAGAGCAGAGAACGCAGGAACAGTGGTTGAATGACAAGTAGCATGTGCCACATCTTTGGGTTTACAAGAATACAATGAAACTCCCTGTCTTTTTCCCCCATCCCCTGTCCGTCTACAGTATCTATACCAATTCTATCTCCTTGATGAGACATATGACATATGATGCATCTCCTTGTTTTCTGTTGTTCATGTTTACTAAGAGGAGAATCCTGTCTTCCATTTAGGTAACATTTTCACTTTGTCTCCCATAGACATCAATGCATGACTAAGTGGAAATTCAATTAAAAGTTAGGATTTGCCCCTAATATATTTTTTTTAAAGGACAGGTGAAAGCAATATGGAGGATCCCTACCTGGAAAGTGTTTTCACCTGTCCAATTTATTTCCCATTACTGCAGATGAAGGAATGTAGTGGAGGAGATGAAGCAATATGGGGATGCACCCACGGGTGTGAATTTTGTTTTTAACACATAAGTGCTTGAGCTGCAGGGGGCAATATTGCTCTTCTCTACAGATTTCATTGCATTATCATCCCACACAGTTCTTGAGCTGTGAGGGAACAGTCGAGGTAAATCTGCTTTCACTGTACGGGAGTGATATGTTTATTGTAGGCTATACCTGGAACTGGAAGAAAGACTGATAACCACTCAAATACTAAAACAATACTAATTTGAATATAGTTGACCTTACTTACTCACTCACTTAAATCAGAGAAACACACTTGACAGGTAGTCTATTGTGTAAACTATACACTGAGTATACAAAACATTAAGAACACCTGCTCTTTCCATGACATGGACTGACCAGGTGAATCCAGGTGAGGTGAAAGCTATGATCCATTATTGATGTAATTTGTTAAATCCACCTCAATCATTGTTGATGAAGGGGAGGACAATTGAAACAACTGAGGCATGGATTGTGTATGTGTGCCCTTCAGAGGGTGAATGGGCAAGATAAAAAATGTAAGTGCCGTCGAAAGGGGTATGGTATTAGGTGCCAGACGCACCAGTTTGTGTCAAGAACAGCAAAGCAGCTGGGTTTTTCACGTTCAACAGTTTTTTTGTGTGTATTAAGAACGGTCCACCACCCAAAGGACAACCAGCCAACTTGACACAACTGTGGGAAGCTTTGTCTACATAGGCCAGGGGGGGTGCAACTAAATGTAGACTGTTGGTGTGAAAACTGATTATTTAATTTGAATTACAGCAGAGATTGATGGTGTTACAGAACCCCCCTGCCGAGGGTGCTACAGGACTGTATATCACTGTGTTGTGTGCATATTTGCTTATTTTCTGGCTCTCACCGTTTCTCCCCCTCACCTGAGAGATCGATATGTCCTGGCTATGTCGTGGCTTCAGCCAAACGGACAATAGCCATGTGTCTCACTCCTGTGTTCTCTCTAGCCATGCAGTCTATCTAGGCCCTGATTGGCTAGTAGCCTAACCCATTCTCTCCAAGGGAGTAAATATTCCCCGTACCGAACGGTATTTTTCCAGTCTGTGAGTGTAGGTGGACTTGTATACATGGGATGCTTGAGAACATGTACATTTGTATCACTATTGTTAGGCCTGTTAGACGTGTTACAGACGTGTTTACAACATACAGTGCCTTCAGAAAGTATCCATATCCCTTGACATATTCCACATTTTGTTGTGTTACAGCCTGAATTGAAAATAGATTAAATATTTGTTAAAAATCTCATCCATCTTAACACTATCCCATGATGACAAAGCGAAAACATGCTTTAGAAATGTTTGCAAATGTATTGAAAATTAAATACAGAAATATCTAATTTACACCCGAGTCAATCATTTGTGGAAGTACCTTTCTGAGAAAGTCTCTAAGAGGTTTCCACACCTGGATTGTGCAACATTTGCCCATTATTCAAAATTATTCAAGCTCTGTCAAATAGGTTGTTGATCATTGTTAGACAACCATTTTCAGGGCTTGCCATAGATTTTCAAGTATATTTCAGTTCAAATTGTAACTTGGCCACTCAGGAACATTCACTGTCTTCTTAGTAAGCAACTCCACTGTAGATTTGGTCTTGTGTTTTAGGTTATTGTCCTGCTGAAAGGTGAATTAATCTCTGTGTCTGGTGGAAAGCAGACTGAACCAGGTTTTGCCTTATTCTGAAAATCTCCCCAGTCCTTGACGATTACAAGCATACCCATAACATGATGCAGCCACCACTATGCTTGAAAATATGGAGAGTGGTACTCAGTAATGTGTTGTATTGGATTTGCTCCAAACATAAATCCGGGAAAACTCCAGGGCTGGATGACATACCAGTTGAGGTATACCAAACCTTTCTTAATGGACTCAGAGGAACGTTATTAGCATGTTTTAACCACTCCTATAAAAATGGTAGATTATCAGATACTCAACAAGAAGGTATTATTTCATTATTACTGAAACAGGACCCAAGTGGTAAATATAAAGATCCAGTGCATGAAAAAAATTAGAGGCCCCTTACACTTGTTGTGATACAAAAATTCTAGCAAAATGCATAGCGCATAGAATTAATATTATTCATCCTAATCAGACAGTTTTTTTTACATGGACGATAAATTGGGGATAATATAAGACAGGTTATAGAAACAGTAGAACACTATGAAAAATCTGGGAAACCAGGCCTGGTATTCATAGCTTTTGATAAAGTATGCCTGGAATATTTCAATTTTGGAGAATCTCTTATACAATGGGATAAAGTTATTTATAGTAACCCTATGTGTAAAATAATAAATAATGACTACTTCTCAGAAAGTATTAAACTGTCAAGAGGAGTAAAACAAGGTTGTCCACTATTGGCACATCTATTTATTATGACCATCGAAATGTTAGCAGTTAAAATCAGATCTAACAATAATATCAAGGGCCTAGAAATCTAGGACTTAAAAACAAAGGTGTCATTGTACGCTAATGATTCATGTTTTCTTTAAATCCACAATTTGGATCCCTCCACTGCCTCATAGAGGATCTAGATAATTTTTCTAACCTCTCTGGATTACAACCAAATTATGATAAATGTACTATATTAAGTTTTGGATTACAAAAAAAATACAACATTTACATTGCTGTGAAGTTTACCAATAAAATGGTCTGACGGTGAAGTGGATATGCTGTTCACCCACGACTGCGTGGCCATGCACGCCTCCAACTCAATCATCAAGTTTGCGGACGACACTACAGTGGTAGGCTTGATTACCAACAATGACGAGACGGCCTTCAGGGAGGAGGTGAGGGCCCTCGGAGTGTGGTGTCAGGAAAATAACCTCACACTCAACGTCAACAAAACAAAGGAGATGATTGTTGACTTCAGGAAACAGCAGAGGGTGCACCCCCCTATCCACATCGACGGGACAGTAGTGGAGAGGGTAGTAAGTTTTAAGTTCCTCGGCGTACACATCACGGACAAACTGAAATGGTCCACCCACACAGACAGCGTTGTGAAGAAGGCGCAGCAGCGCCTCTTCAACCTCAGGAGGCTGAAGAAATTCGGCTTGTCACCAAAAGCACTCACAAACCTCTACAGATACACAATCGAGAGCATCCTGTCGGGCTGTATCACCGCCTGGTACGGCAACTGCTCCGCCCACAACCGTAAGGCTCTCCAGAGGGTAGTGAGGTCTGCACAGCGCATCACTGGGGGCAAACTACCTGCCCTCCAGGACACCTACACCACCCGATGTCACAAGGCCATAAAGATCATCAAGGACAACAACCACCCGAGCCACTGCCTGTTCACCCCGCTATCATCCAGAAGGCGAGGTCAGTACAGGTGCATCAAAGCAGGGACCGAGAGACTGAAAAACAGCTTCTATCTCAAGGCCATCAGACTGTTAAACAGCCACCACTAACATCGAGTGGCTGCTGCCAACATACTGACTCAACTCCAGCTGACTTTAATAATGGAAATTGATGGAAATTGATCAAAAATGTATCACTAGCCACTTTAAACAATGCCACTTAATATAATATATATGTATATACTGTACTCTATATCATTTACTGCATCTTGCCATCTTTATGTAATACATGTATCACTAGCCACTTTAAACTATGCACTTTTATGTTTACATACCCTACATTACTCATCTCATATGTATATACTGTACTCGATACCATCTACTGCATCTTGCCTACGCCGTTCTGTACCATCACTCATTCATATATCTTTATGTACATATTCTTTATCTCTTTACACTTGTGTGTATAAGGTAGTAGTTGTGGAATTGTTAGGTTAGATTACTCGTTGGTTATTACTGCATTGTCGGAACTAGAAGCACAAGCATTTCGCTACACTCGCATTAACATCTGCTAACCATGTGTATGTGACAAATAAAATTTGATTTGGATTTGATTTGATATTCATATCCCCAAAGTGATCTCACTACAATACATTTTAATAGAAAGTTTCCAAAAATAGATAAGATCTTGCTACCGTGGAAAGGAAAATAGCCGTCTATTTGTGGAAAAATCAGCCTAATTCAATCTTTAGTCATATCCCAGTATTTGCTTATCGCCTTGCCTACATCTAGAGACTTTAAAAAAAATATATATTTCATTTTATTTGGAATGGCAAGCCAGACAAAATTAAACGGTGTCACGCCCTGGCCTTAGTTATCTTTGTTTTCTTTATTATTTTAGTTAGGTCAGGGTGTGACATGGGGGATGTTTGTGTGTTTTTGTCTAGTCAAGGGTGTTTGTATTGTCTAGGGGGTTTTGGTAGAGTTGATGGGGTTGTGTTCAGTGTAGGTGTTTAGGTATGTCTATGGTTGCCTAAGTGCTTCTCAATCAGAGACAGCTGTCTATCGTTGTCTCTGATTGGGAGCCATATTTAAGGCAGCCATAGGCATTAGGCAGATTGTGGGTAATTGTCTATGTTTGACGTTAGTAGCTTGTGTATGCACTTTCGTTTATAGCTTCACGGTCGTTTGTTGTTTTTTTGTTCAGTTTGTATTAGTGTTTGTGTTTGTTTCTTCGTCATTAAAAAGAGAAGATGTATCTATATCACGCTGCGCCTTGGTCCACTCTTTCACCTCAAGACGATCGTGACAGAATTACCCACCATACCAGGACCAAGCAGCGTGTTAAGCAGCAGCAGGAGCAACATACACAGGATTCATGGACTTGGGAGGAAATACTGGACGGTAAGGGACCTTGGGCACAACCGGGAGAATATCGCCTCCCTCGTGAAGAGCTGGAGGTAGCTAAAGCCGAGAGGAGGCGATATGAGGAGGCAGCACGGAAGCGAGGCTGGAAGCCTGAGAGTCAAACCCAAAAATTTCTTGGGGGGGGACTACAAGGGAGTGTGGCGAAGTCAGGTAGGAGACCTGCGCCAACTCCCCGTGCTTACCGTGGGAAGCGAGAGTATGGGCAGACACTGTGTTATGCGGTAGAGCGCACGGTGTCTCCTGTACGTGTGCATAGCCCGGTGCGGTACATTCCAGCTCCTCGTATCGCCCGGGCTAGATTGGGCATTGAGCCAGGTGCCATGAAGCCGGCTCAACGTGTCTGGTCTCCAGTGCGTCTCCTCTGGCCGGCATACATGGCACCAGCCTTACGCATGGTGTCCCCGGTTCGCCAACACAGCCCAGTGCGGGTTATTCCACCTCCCCGCACTGGTCGGGCTACGGGAACCATTCAACCAGGTAAAGTTGGGCAGGCTCAGTGCTCAAGGGAGCCAGTACGCCTGCACGGTCCGGTATATCCAGCGCCACCTCCCCGCCCCAGCCCAGTACCATCAGTGCCAACACCACGCACCAGGCTTCCAGTGCGTCTCCAGAGCCCTGTTCCTCCTCCAGCCCGGTACCACCAGTTCCGGCACCACGCACCAAGCCTCCTGTGTGTCTCCAGAGTCCTGTGCGTCCTGTTGCTGCTCCCCGCACTAGCCTTGAGGTGCGTGTCCTTAGCCCGGTACCTCCAGTTCCGGTACCATGCACCAGGCCTACTGTGCGCCTCAGCCGGCCAGAGTCTGCCGTCTGCCCAGCGCTATCTGAGCTGCCTGCCTGCCCAGAGCCGTCTGCGCTGTCCGTCTGCCCAACGCCGTCTGAGCTGCCCGTCTGCCAAGCGCCGCCTGCGCTGCCCGTCTGCCCAGCACCGTTTGAGCTGCCCGTCTGTCCTGAGCCGTCAAAGCCGTCCGTCTGTCCTGAGCCTTCAAAGCCGCCCGTCTGTCCTGAGCCTTCAGAGCCGTCCGTCAGTCAGGAGCCGCTAGAGCCGTCCGTCAGTCAGGAGCCGCTAGAGCCGCCCGCCAGTCAGGGGCAGCCAGAGCCGCCCGCCAGTCAGGGGCAGCCAGAGCCGCCCGCCAGTCAGGGGCAGCCAGAGCCGCCCGCCAGTCAGGGGCAGCCAGAGCCGCCCGCCAGTCAGGGGCAGCCAGAGCCGCCCGCCAGTCAGGGGCAGCCAGAGCCGCCCGCCAGTCAGTCAGGGGCAGCCAGAGACGCCCGCCAGTCAGTCAGGGGCAGCCAGAGACGCCCGCCAGTCAGTCAGGGGCAGCCAGAGCCGCCCGCCAGTCAGTCAGGGGCAGCCAGAGCCGCCCGCCAGTCAGGAGCAGCCAGAGCCGCCCGCCAGTCAGGAGCAGCCAGAGCCGCCCGCCAGTCAGGAGCAGCCAGAGCCGCCCGCCAGTCAGGAGCAGCCAGAGCCGCCCGCCAGTCAGGAGCAGCCAGAGCCGCCCGCCAGTCAGGAACAGCCAGAGCCGCCCAGCCAGAGCCGCCCGCCAGTCAGGGGCAGCCAGAGCCGCCCGCCAGTCAGGGGCAGCCAGAGCCGCCCGCCAGTCAGGGGCAGCCAGAGCCGCCCGCCAGTCAGGAGCAGCCAGAGCCGCCCGCCAGTCAGGAGCAGCCAGAGCCGCCCGCCATTCAGGAGCAGCCAGAGCCTCCCAGCCAGAGCCGTCCGCCAGTCAGGGGCAGCCAGAGACGCCCGCCAGTCAGTCAGGGGCAGCCAGAGACGCCCGCCAGTCAGTCAGGGGCAGCCAGAGCCGCCCGCCAGTCAGGAGCAGCCAGAGCCGCCCGCCAGTCAGGAGCAGCCAGAGCCGCCCGCCAGTCAGGAGCAGCCAGAGCCGCCCGCCAGTCAGGAGCAGCCAGAGCCGCCCGCCAGTCAGGAGCAGCCAGAGCCGCCCGCCAGTCAGGAGCAGCCAGAGCCGCCCAGCCAGAGCCGCCCGCCAGTCAGGGGCAGCCAGAGCCGCCCGCCAGTCAGGGGCAGCCAGAGCCGACCGCCAGTCAGGAGCAGCCAGAGCCGCCCGCCAGTCAGGAGCAGCCAGAGCCGCCCGCCAGTCAGGAGCAGCCAGAGCCGCCCGCCAGTCAGGAGCAGCCAGAGCCGCCCGCCAGTCAGGAGCAGCCAGAGCCGCCCGCCAGTCAGGAGCAGCCAGAGCCGCCCAGCCAGAGCCGCCCGCCAGTCAGGGGCAGCCAGAGCCGCCCGCCAGTCAGGGGCAGCCAGAGCCGACCGCCAGTCAGGAGCAGCCAGAGCCGCCCGCCAGTCAGGAGCAGCCAGAGCCGCCCGCCAGTCAGGAGCAGCCAGAGCCGCCCGCCAGCCAGGATCTGGCTGGCGGGACCTTAGTTAGGTCAGGGTGTGACATGGGGGATGTTTGTGTGTTTTTGTCTAGTCAAGGGTGTTTGTATTGTCTAGGGGGTTTTGGTAGAGTTGATGGGGTTCTGTTCAGTGTAGGTGTTTAGGTATGTCTATGGTTGCCTGAGTGGTTCTCAATCAGAGACAGCTGTCTATGGTTGTCTCTGATTGGGAGCCATATTTAAGGCAGCCATAGGCATTAGGCAGGTTGTGGGTAATTGTCTATGTTTGACGTTAGTAGCTTGTGTATGCACTTTCGTTTATAGCTTCACGGTCGTTTGTTGTTTTTTTGTTTAGTTTGTATTAGTGTTCGTGTTTGTTTCTTCTTCATTAAAAAGAGAAGATGTATCTATATCACGCTGCGCCTTGGTCCACTCTTTCACCTCAAGACGATCGTGACAAACGGACCTATTTATACAATGAATATAAATTTGGAGGGCAGAAATGATTAAAGAATTAGACCTCTCACTAAAGGCTTCAGTCATACAACAGTTATCCTTAAATCTGAAATGGTTCTCTAGTAAATTAGTAAGAATGTCTCACTCCACATTCAAGAATGGCCTTTGTCCCTTTATTCAGATTACAACCGCTCACTTTCGGTTATTTGAAAATGAAATCATCTCCAAAATATCATTCTTTTTTAACAAGCCACAGAAAGTTGGTTGCAATTTCAGTTTAATCCACCAGAAAAGACAGAACAAATATCGTGGTTAAACTCAAATGTAATAATTGATTAAAAAAAAATGTATTTTTTGATCAAATTTAAAAAATATATAATCTTTGTAAATTATATCATACACAGGACTGGTGGAGTTATGTCACACATGCAGCTAACATAGACATATGGAAATGTCTGCTCTACCCAAAATTACAACAAACTAATTGCAGCATTACCACAAAAATGGAAGAGGCAAGTGGAAGGGGGGAAAAGTAAGGAACTTGTCTGTCATTAAAGACCAAAATTGGTTCAAGAAAATTGTGATAAATAAAAATATATACCAGTTTTATTAGAGTTAACTGCACCTCACATTGCAGCCCAAATAAATGCTTCACATAGTTCAAGTAACAGACACATCTCAACATCAACTGTTCAGGGGAGTCTACATGAATCAGGCCTTCATGGTCGAATTACTACAAAGAAACCACTAATAAAGGACACCAATAAGAATAAGAGACTTGCTTGGGCTAAGAAACATAAGCAATGGACATTAGACCAGTGGAAATCTGTCCTTTGGTCTGATGAGTCCAAATGAGAGATGTTTGGTTTCAACCACCGTGTCTTTGTGAAATGTGGAGTAGGTGAACGGATGATCTGAAGCATGGAGGAGGGGTGATGGTGTGGGGGTGCTTTCCTGGTGACTCTGTGATTTATTTTGAATTCAAGGCACACTTAACCAGCATGGCTACCACAGCATTCTGCAGCGTACGCCATCCCATCTGGTTTGCGCTTATTGGTACTATAATTTGTTTTAAAACAGAACAATGACCAAAACACATCTCCAGGCTGTGTAAGGGCTATTTGACCAAGAAGGAGAGTGATGGAGTGCTGCATCAGATGACCTGGCCTCCACAATCACCCGACCTCAACCCAATTGAGATGGTTTTGGATGAGTTGGACGGCAGAGTGAAGGAAAAGCAGCCAAGAAGTGCTCGGCATATGTGGGAACTCCATCAAGAATGTTGGAAAAACATTATGAAGCTGGTTGAGAGAATTCCAAGAGTGTGCAAAGCTGTCATCAAGGCAAAGAGTGGCTACTCCAAAATCTAAAATATATTTTGATTTGTTTACCACTTTTTTGGTTACTACATGATTCCATATGTGGTATTTCATAGTTTTGATGTCTTCACTATTAGTCTACAATGTAGAAAATAGTAAAAATAAAGAAAAACCCTTGAATGAGTAGGTGTGTCCAAACTTTTGACTGGTGCTGTACATTTACCCAACAAATAGATGGGGGATTGGAATTGATGCAGACAATTACCTTGATGGAAGCCCCAATCTATCTGGAATTTTAAAGCTGATCTACCCCCTAAAAAAACATTCAGGCTGTAACACAAAAAAATGTGTGAAAAGTCAAGGGGGGAATCCTTTCTGAGGGCACTGTATGTGCTACAAATAGAGATGAGCTCTTTTTGCCATTGATGTTGCCTATTTGGATGTAGCTTCACTGTGTTCATTGAATGGCATTAGGTAACATGTGTATTGTTAGCATGAGTGCCATTTGTGACTTTTGTTACTCTGTAATACATGGTTATTAGAAACAGTCCTTTGCTCCAGTTGTTCTATTTATTATCATTCCTTCATGCATAACTTATCCCATTCTATTGCACTCTGCACACATCGATGCAGTGTATTTATATCCTGTGTATTATATTCATAATCTCTGTCTCTGTACCTTTACAGAACAATCCCCATGTTTATCCTCCTCAGTGTGTTTAAATAAAGTTCCTGTGTGTGTTAACTCTTGGCCTGCTTGATTCCCCTCTAACAGGGGGCGGTATCAGTGGGTCACAAACCAGTAAAATGCATAGAGCCAGGACGCTCTCGTTGGGTCCAGGCCGGGTTACTGTAAAGCAATTTGTGATAACTACTGATGTAAAAATGATTTTATAACATTGTATTGATTGATTGACAGATGGAAGTTGTGGTTGGGGATTATGAAGAACAGACAGTTTTAGAGGGTGTAACCAAGGAAAATCCTGTTTTCATACCTGGGTCTTTCAGCAAGGCCATAGATTTATTAACTGGTGAAAGATATATCAGAAAAGCAGGAATGGACATTTTGCTAAAAGGTGAATTCTCTAACCTGTGACATAGACACACACACACACACTCACGTGTACAACCACACACACACACACACACACACACACACACACACACACACACACACACACACACACACACACACACACACACACACACACACACACACACACACACACACACACACACACACACACACACACACACCTCCCTTGGGGCAGAAAACCAGGAGGACAAAGAAAAACAGGATTCCATTTCTCTGTGTAGCAAAGGAAAACCAAAACAGAAGTGCTGACGGCTTCCTTCACTCAAACCCGATGGGAGCATTTATCACATTGGTGCCGCAAGATAGAAATCTGCTTTATTTTTTCAGGTTGACGGTTCATCCTCATTTAAATGATAAGGAATGCGTTGTTATGCTGGCTTGATGCCGTTTCCTATATGCCAATCAGGATTTAAGGTCACACTCTACTAGACATGAACAATATTGGTGTATTAGGATTCATAAACGTTGAGCAATTGCACATTTTTTGCTACTCCAGGGAGGAACGCTCTTTAGCTCCCATCTCAAAACGTGGCTCAGAGATAAGTTTCCTATAATCTGCCTTCCTCCTATCTCCCCAATACACACACGGTGTATTACTGCACACACAGAAATACAGTACACGTTTCGTATACGTACACAGACGCACACACACACACATACATACATGCACTCGCACACACACCTGGGATCAAAGGAACATTTGCTACACTTTAATCCACCAAAGGAAAAACAATTGCAGACTTTTGCCCAGTGTCTAATACCACATAAAACCACAGTAAAAGTAAGACAAACAGTGCTTTTGGTAGAGGTTCTACTCATAGCGGATGGAGGCAAGGTGCCATGTTTGCTTTGGGATGGATTTCTGCTTTGTCAGAGGAGAAAACCATCTGCTCCACAGTAAGAGATATCTGTGTTAAGTTCCCTGTTGCAAACAGTTCCATGGGCCGACCATCTATTTGTATCGTTACGCTGGCTTCGAGGAGTGTGAGAGGCCTCCACCTCGTGTTAGTACAGCTGATATAGGGAATCACAGGAAAATAGTCTCGCAAGAAATAGGTTCTTCTTCTGTCTTCAGCTGAAGTCTGTGATGATAGATTTACTGTCCAATTGAAATACAAGGAACATATGTATGGCATGTCATCGATAGTCAGAGTAGATGGAAAGGCTATTATTTTAACACTTCTCCAGGCATTGGGGGATCTGATCATACTATGTGCAGCCCAACTGCTATAAAGACAACCTGGAACATACCCAATAACAAAGATATAAGAAAACTAGCAAGGCTGTAAGCTATAATATTGAGGTTATATGCTGCTGATATAGGTTTATTAACTAAGAGAGTGCACTGTGACATGTTGCTCTGGGTTAGAGACTAGAGAGAGAGCAACCTCTGTCAAACGATTTCTTCCGACGATCTCCATCATGGCTCATAATGAACCCTGTTAATTAAGATCCTGGTTAAGGAAGAAAAAGAAAACGGGGTTGATAATGGAGGAATATGATCTAATTAGCCTCTTCAGATCCAGACTCACAGGACACAATTAAGGATCTCTTATCCCGCATTAATGGGCTTCAGTGAGGGAGAGCCCCTCATTCATTCTCTCTTATTTAGTCTTTCGCTAATACGCTGATTACATGCTACCACTAACCTCTTTCAGAGCATCACAAACAGATGGGAATGTGTGTCAGAAGTGGTGGCTAAAGCAGCCTAGTCTGTTGGTAGAAAAAAAGAAAAGAAAGAAAGAACGGTTTTAAATACGTTGAGAATAGTTCTTCCCGGAGATCATTCTGCAAAAACAGGTTCCCCTCAATCTGTCTTTACTGTAATTTCCATCTTTGATTAATAATCGTGGCTTGTTTTCATTTCTTCTTCTCGAGGAAATTGATATTGTCTCCAGAATGGAGTGTTTCGTGTTGAGTAAATAGAGGGATGGCGAGCTATCCTGTCTCTCTATCTTCCAGTAAATCTGTCTGTCTGTCTGATAATCAGTCTCCTGATGTTCTAGTCCCTTTCATCCATCCGTCTGTGTGTGTGTGCGTTCATGTGCATGCATGCATGTGTTCGTGTGTATATTTGCTTGGTGTGTACGTATATGTGTGTGTATCTGTGTCCATGTGTGCGCGTTTGTGTGTGCTAGGAAGAGAGAAAGGCTGCGGGGCAACCTTCAACCTTTGCCTGCTATAAGGTCACTGTCCCTCCCAATGGAAGGAAGAGGGGTGACTGCCCTAAAGAACCACACCTCATAACCCCCAAAAACATCCCCAAAGGGAGCTGCAAGAATTTCTGTGATCTTTTTTTTGGTTTTGCACACCAGGGTCAATTGATGCTATTGTGAGATTTGTTTTCCCATCCATGTTCAAAGCCATCCATGACCACTTGATGTTAACTATCCTTTGTTTGGAAAGAATCCTTCCTACTGACAGCAACTTGCAGATTCACATCCTATTTCTCTACCACACGACGCCTCAGGTTGACAACTAGGGATAAAGTGTGGAGAGTAAACATCTCAGGAATCACATTGATATGATGTGCAGCATGACTGCAGTAGAAGAAGACCTGTAATACAACCGGTTATTTGGTTAATGTCATTTATTGGCTGGTGAGCCCATTTTTTTTATCAGCCTTTTATATATATACACTGCTCAAAAAAATAAAGGGAACACTTAAACAACACAATGTAACTCCAAGTCAATCACATTTCTGTGAAATCAAACTGTCCACTTAGGAAGCAACACTGATTGACAATAAATTTCACATGCTGTTGTGCAAATGGAATAGACAAAAGGTGGAAATTATAGGCAATTAGCAAGACACCCCCAAAAAAGGAGTGATTCTGCAGGTGGTGACCACAGACCACTTCTCAGTTCCTATGCTTCCTGGCTGATGTTTTGGTCACTTTTGAATGCTGGCGGTGCTCTCACTCTAGTGGTAGCATGAGACGGAGTCTACAACCCACACAAGTGGCTCAGGTAGTGCAGTTCATCCAGGATGGCACATCAATGCGAGCTGTGGCAAAAAGGTTTGCTGTGTCTGTCAGCGTAGTGTCCAGAGCATGGAGGCGCTACCAGGAGACAGGCCAGTACATCAGGAGACGTGGAGGAGGCCGTAGGAGGGCAACAACCCAGCAGCAGGACCGCTACCTCCGCCTTTGTGCAAGGAGGTGCACTGCCAGAGCCCTGCAAAATGACCTCCAACAGGCCACAAATGTGCATGTGTCAGCATATGGTCTCACAAGGGGTCTGAGGATCTCATCTCGGTACCTATTGGCAGTCAGGCTACCTCTGGCGAGCACATGGAGGGCTGTGCGGCCCCACAAAGAAATGCCACCCCACACCATGACTGACCCATCGCCAAACCGGTCATGCTGGAGGATGTTGCAGGCAGCAGAACGTTCTCCACGACGTCTCCAGACTCTGTCACGTCTGTCACATGTGCTCATGTGCTCAGTGTGAACCTGCTTTCATCTGTGAAGAGCACAGGGCGCCAGTGGCGAATTTGCCAATCTTGGTGTTCTCTGGCAAATGCCAAACGTCCTGCACGGTGTTGGGCTGTAAGCACAACCCCCACCTGTGGACGTTGGGCCCTCATACCACCCTCATGGAGTCTGTTTCTGACCGTTTGAGCAGACACATGCACATTTGTGGCCTGCTGGAGGTCATTTTGCAGGGCGCTGGCAGTGCACCTCCTTGCACAAAGGCGGAGGTAGCGGTCCTGCTGCTGGGTTGTTGCCCTCCTACGGCCTCCTCCACGTCTCCTGATGTACTGGCCTGTCTCCTGGTAGCGCCTCCATGCTCTGGACACTACGCTGACAGACACAGCAAACCTTTTTGCCACAGCTCGCATTGATGTGCCATCCTGGATGAACTGCACTACCTGAGCCACTTGTGTGGGTTGTAGACTCCGTCTCATGCTACCACTAGAGTGAGAGCACCGCCAGCATTCAAAAGTGACCAAAACATCAGCCAGGAAGCATAGGAACTGAGAAGTGGTCTGTGGTCACCACCTGCAGAATCACTCCTTTTTTGGGGGTGTCTTGCTAATTGCCTATAATTTCCACCTTTTGTCTATTCCATTTGCACAACAGCATGTGAAATTTATTGTCAATCAGTGTTGCTTCCTAAGTGGACAGTTTGATTTCACAGAAGTGTGATTGACTTGGAGTTACATTGTGTTGTTTAAGTGTTCCCTTTATTTTTTTGAGCAGTGTATATATGAACAGGTTAGATTTTAGAGCAAAGACCAGCAGACAATGTGCTTCTCCGTGATTGGAGCTAAATCAAAAGAGCCAATGAGCTTGGTTGCAGTACCACCGCTCCCCGGTAACATTTACAAGTCGACACTTAAAACGTAATATAGGGCTGTATTCAATCTGTATTGCTGAAGTATTACTGATTGCGCAATTTAAATGTTGAAGTCATTTACGATTGAGCCGACATGCAGCGGTTACCGTGAATGCAGTCTCCACTAAGGCGGGAACATTGCCTTTACGTTTCAATCACGCTGTACTTCCGCTATATGGATTGAACACAGCCCATACACCTTTACTTCACAAAAGCACTTACTACAGAACCATATTTTCAAAATTGCCATGACCATTACCAAACGAACATTGTCACAGGGTTAGCCTAGGCTAGCCTGGTTAATCTTAAAATGGACTGACATGAAGATTAAATCCATTGTTTTTATTAGTGTACTACAATTTAGAGCTAAAATTCCTGGGGCGGCAGGTAGCCTAGTGGTTAGAGTGTTGGGCTAGCAAATCCCCGAGCTGACAAGGTAAAAATCTGTCCTTCTACACCTGAACAAGGCAGTTAACCCACTGTCCCTAGACTGTCATTGTAAATAAGAATTTGTTCTTAACTGACTTGCCTGGTTAAATAATAAATAAAAATGATAGTCCAACAAGATGGATTTTCCTTCTGGCGGTTGTCATCTTTCTTACAGTACCAGCGGCGGTGAATTCATGAAACACGGTGCTTATCATGAACTGTTGCTTACCAGCCTTGGAAGATAAATAGACATGATTAAAAAGACCATACATGCAATACTGTGAGCCTTTATTACAGTAATATGCAAGGCCCCACTTTAATAGGGTGTTTGTTCCCGTGTGCAGGCCTGGCGGCTGTGTGTGTATGTGTTGTGTGCGCTACACGCATACTCGTGCTTGCCGGCTGGGTATTTGATTGGTAGGGTAGGGCTGACCCTACAGAGTATGGGGTAATGAAAGACATGTTTAATAGAGCATCGGCAGGCCACATGACAGCAGTTTCCTGAATCTCTCTCACCCCTGGAAGTTCCACTGGAACGGGACAAAAGCAGGGCCTGAACGAGACTTTAGATAGTGTGTGTCATACAACTTTCACCTATCCAGTCCTTTCAGACATGTGAACACAAAAGGGAGGGTCTAAGGCTTAAGCCAAAGAGAGGGTCAGGACCAGGCCAGAGAGAAAAGAGACTGAACGATTGAGAATAAATTCAGTGCATCATCGTACTGTTATTGCCCGAATGTGTTCACAGATGTCAAACTGTTATTGTTTTGTGGGGGTGCAAATTGACAAGTTAAACAGTGAGAGTATAAGAGTGTGTGTGCGTCTCAATTTGAATGCGTGTGTGTATCAGCCATTTTGCCTAACAGGATACATGACCCAGAGGGCAGCCACACATCAAAGACCTGTCACATGTCTTGCACCCAGAACATTGTTATTGCACCCAGATCGTTGAATATATATTGCTCCATGACATTGGTATGCAACGGCCATATACACATTCATACCACAGCCGTGGGTGATGACAGCGCCGAACATGAAACACCAGACGGCATGTTTTTCATCAAACCACAATGTAATAGTGATGACTGGGATCAGGGCTGGCCTTAGCCTGGTTAAACCAGACTGAACATCGTGCTCACCATTGAGTGAGTCTGTTTCAGTCTGTTTTAACCAGGCTAGCCTACAGTAGGCAATCCTTGGGTCAGAATGTAACTGTTTTGTAATGGCCATGGCAACTTTGAATACAGTTTATGTAAGGGATTTGGTCAAGTAAATGTGTATATTGTGTTCAGGGTTGGTTAGGTTACTTTCTGAAAGTAATCAGTGAGTTACTAGTTACCTGTCAAATGTTAAATCAGTAATGTAACGTTTGGATAAACCAAACTCAGTCGCGCAATCTGGTTGTTGCCTGGGGTCTTGCGTAGCCGCAAATACAGCAATGTCGCCAGTGCAGTGAGCGAGACCACTCCCACAGCAGCCAGCAGTATCCCCATGAGAGACACGCCTGAGGAAGGAAGTTCAATTACTTCACTCAGAATACAATACAACTTTATCATCAACTGAGTAATACAGAATTTTTGTCCAAATGCATATCTACAAGCTCTAGCATATAGCATGGGGTTTTAGCAGTTTCTCAAAGCTTCAGTTAGTGGGAAACATTTTGAAATAGGGAGGTATCTTAACATGTCCAATAAGAACACAGATTTTTACTCACCATTGCTAAATGTTTCCTTAAGGTGTGCCTGAGTGAACAACTACAGCCAACGCAAAAGTCAGTCATCTGTTGTCCGCTGGTAGTTGACCTTTAGTTGAGACGCCTGCTCCTCAGGGAACTCATTCATCCGTAGCCAGTCAGAGTCCTGAACTAAGATGGGACTGAGGGCAGCCTCCGCTTCCCATCTATCTGTTGTGAAACAGTAATCAGTCTGTGTACACAATCGGATGGGGAAGAGATGCAAGCTAGACTCCACTTGATAGAAAAGCACCACTAGCACTGATGATCAAATCATAAACTTCAAAGATTACTCTGGTAGAATACAATGTCAGTCGGCAGACTCCTCCCCTTTCTCAGGCCACAGGTGGAGTCACAGCAGCCACACACCAGGTCATCCCCACCTGCTGAAACCCACCTTAGAGGAAATAAAACAAGACCCCAGTTCAGAAAATGCAAAAAAATTAAAACCATGTATAGCTTTGGGTCCTAGTTCTATACAAATCCAATATATAAACATCCAGTTTTGCAGAATTATAGTTGTGTGCAGTATAAACTCAATCCCCAGAGACAAATCGGTTTCCCTCTGTAGTAAACGAGCAAGCCTTGTGTTCTGAGCCAATGGAAGCAGAGGCCGACATTGCTCTCAGATGACGTGATGCACATCTATAGGAAGGTAGGAGAGATATTACTTGTACAGGGTTGTGTTCATTAGAGTAAACAACAGAAAATCAAAGTCATTGTTTCTTATTGGACAAGTCCAGGTATTCCCCCTGTTTGTTTTCTTCCATTTAGTGCCTAATGAACAAGACAGGTGAGTACAGTACATACAGACTAAAAATAAAATGGCCTTCAGGTGAATGTATCGTTACTCACAAAGCTCCTCTCATCTTGGTGGAACCTGAAGGCCTCAAGCTGAAACTAGAGTTTGTCATCCTGGGTTTGCTGCAGGAAGTGGGACTTGGAGCCTGTCTGTCTTGCATCAGTAAGACACCTGATGGGATGAAATAAAAACAAAGTTTAATTTACATTCACAATATACAGAAGTACGGTAAGCTGGAAGGGGAACACACACGCACCGCTCACGGTTCTTCATTGAGAACCTTCATGGTTCTCAATGAAGGAATATCTAGGTTCAGGGGCCAGCGTAGCCACACACCTGTCCACGTAGACATGGAGAGTTGTGTGGTGGGCTTGGATAATGGAGGCTTCAATGCTCATGACATGCCCCAGAAAGTAGACACTGGAGGGCCTCTCAAATTGCCAGTCATCTGAATGAGAAGAAAAGCTATAGCAGCAATAGAGCCTCACAATGGAGGTGTCATAATACCCATAAAACCTAGCAGTCAAACAGGGAAATGGTTCCAGTTGTTTTCCACCATTCATTTTTCCCATAGGGGATTTTAGAAACACTTAAAAACAAGGGCTATGTGACGTTTTGATAGCCATGCAAATCTCTCTCGGACAAGGTTACTTTTATCAATATATTCTGCTCTATTTACTCTCAGATTCTAAAATGCTAATTAGCATCAATGTAGACATCATGCAAAACTACAGATCCCTGCAAGGTCCTGTATGTCATCTCTAGCTGACACCTTTGCTAAGAGGTATTGTGTCAATTTCAAACTTGCACAAGACAGTACAAAGAATTGTCAATATAAAGAGATTTAGCCAATTTATTCATTACTACATTTAGCTATCATTAGATAGTTAATCTGGAGATGCTTACCTTTGCCTTGATTTGGTAGTCTCGTCCAGATCATCATTTAATTTTAGTGCTTTATTATAGCCACATTAGCAGCTAATTAGCGTTAAAACATTTCTTTGGGGGGGGGGGTAAATACAGGAGAATATATTAATAAAAGTGACTGTCCTAGAGAGAGTTAACGTTATCAAAACGTCATGGCAGAGTAAGCCTACACAAAAATGCCCTATGGGGAAAATGATTGGAACCATTTCCCTGTTTGACCGCTAGGTTTTATGGGTATTATGACTGATACAGTGGTACTCTATAACTCAAAATGGCAGAGGTCAACTTTAAAGGTGTAGTCTCACTTATGTTCTGTCATGAGCCTGAGAGAAAAGACCAGCTGCTGCTCTGCAACCTTGGTGGAGGCAAAGGGAACCCAGGTAGGCTTCAGAGCATTACTGGTCACATTGTGCTTCCTGATGGATACAAACGTATTACAGCCAGAGCCAGGGTTGTGTTCATTTGAGCATGACATGGAAAACATTTGAAAAGTGAGAATGAAATAAAAGTCCTTACCTTTGATAATGGCATTCAACTCCAACCTCAGCATCATTTGTTCTTACAATGGGAGTGCCGTAAACTGGTGTTGGTGTGTAGATAAGGGTAAAGATATAGATGAGTACATCCTCTGTTCTCTAAAGAAAACAAAGTCACTTTCCAGCACTACATATTGTACTACAACACAACTAAGCATCAATTCCACTCTTCCTTGTACAAAGACAGTGACTCTGGAATCTACAGATGTTCTGTTCCATTTCTCATTCCAAACTAAATAAATTAATGTGTTCTTTTGTACCTTGCAACAATTATGGAAGAGAACTATTCGTTGTACAAATTCCCCATACACACACACTAGACCCAAACATACCATTAGCATGCTCCTATATCCTAGCAGCTCAGTCTCAAACAGCAGCCTCTGGTCAGCATGGTCAAACTGTGGATGCATGGTGCTTCCCGAGTGGCAAAGTGGTCTAAGGCACTGCATCGCAGTGCTAGCTGTGCCACTAGAGATTCTGGGTTCGAGTCCAGGCTCTATCGCAAGGGGCAGCAACCCCTTGGGGCGGCGCACAATTGTCCCAGCATCGTCCGTGTTAGGGGAAGGTTCGGCCGGCATTGGTGTGGCTGGCTTCCGGGTTAAGTGGGCATTCTGTCAAGAAGCAGTATGGCTTGGTTGGGTTGTGTTTCAGAGGACACACGACTCTCGACCTTCGCCTCTCCCGAGTCCGTACGGGAGTTGCAGCGATGAGACAAGACTGTAACTACCAATTGGATACAACGAAATTGGGGAGAAAAAGGGGAAAAAGAAAAAAAACTCTGGATGCACAGCCTCCCAGGGTCAGATCAGATGGTCGGATCAACTGACCATTCCCTAGGAAATCCTGCTTGACCTCCACCTGAACCACGTCCTGCCTGTACTGGACCGCTACACTGGTCACAGACACTGGATTCTTCAGCTCAAACTTCACTCGGCCCTGCACAGGCGGTTTCCCTGGTTGAAACGCCTGTTGATTTCTGGCAGGCTGTTGAGGTTCATATTTTACAGGCACCTGGGTTGGTTTTTGAACAGGTTTCTATATTCAAACTGTATAGGAGATGGTGCAGGTTTCCCATGCTCAGTTTGCACAGGGATTTGAACAGGTATCCTTTGTTCAAATGGCATAGGTGTCTGAAAAGGCCTGAATAGGTCTTGTGTGGGTAACCTTGAGCCTGTAGCTGACAAAGTTAGATGTTTCTTGATTATGTGATGGCATTGGAAAAAGCTAACTCTGAGCATCACTGAATGACCTGAATGAGACAAGCATAACAAACCCAACCAAATCTACTCTCAACCTCATTCTGATTTTTGACATAGTGTCCGTTGTGGATTCAATGACATTTCATTTTAAAGCAGAATCTGTGAGCTTGCTCCTGTCTCCTTCCACTTGTCGTTCGTGAAATTGCAGAGTTGCGCAAGATTATGGGTGTGTCTCAGTACTCTTTCATGGTTTTCTTTCCTTGTCTCCTGTCACTCATAGAGGGTAGGACATGAAAGGACTCTACACTTTTGAGATGCACCCTCAGTATGACTGACTTTTGCTTATAAGCTGTGTTCGAATACTCGTACTAACCGCACTATCCGTATTTGTGACGTGAATTGAGTATATAGTGTGCTTATTGGTCATAGAAGGGATATAGATTTTTCATTTTAAAATAGAGTTTTATGAGCCCTATGAGCAAAAGTCACCACACCCTGGGGGTTTGAAGCCTGGCCTTTATACGGGGATCTTAAACGTCCACGTCAGATGATCAAGTGGCTCCAGTGGCTTGAAGAATGTGGACTGTGTGTGTGTGTGTGTGTGTGTGTGTGTGTGTGTGTGTGTGTGTGTGTGTGTGTGTGTGTGTGTGTGTGTGTGTGTGTGTGTGTGTGTGTGTGTGTATTCGTGTGTGTGTGTGCATGTTCGTGTGTATGTGTATTAGGTGATTTATGATCGTTCCCTGTGGTGCGTCAGATGGAGGGGAGTGTGAGGGACAGTGAGCAGGCCTCATCTGGAGCCTATATGGGTTGTCAACAGACCTGTCAATCACACCTAAGGGGCAGGAAGAACATGGCCCCAGTCTTTATGGTTGAATTCCAATATGAAAACCTCCTCACTTACTGACCTCTACCCTTGTTAATTTGCTTGTAAAGAAATAGAAAAATGCTTTGATGGGTATCAAGAATGTGGCAATAATATAGCAGAAATGTTCTCTAGGCTTCAGTTCAACAGGCTAACCCAGTCTTGTTGTGTGAAGATGATTCAGGTTTAAAGACACACACACACACACACACACACACACACACACACACACACACACACACACACACACACACACACACACACACACACACACACACACACACACACACACACACACACACAGCCACACAAACAGGCACACACAGACATCCCCACACAAACACACACCAACTCGTCTGTGGAAATTCTGAAAAGAAACATTCTTCTTGGAAGAATTAGCAAACCCATCTCCCATAACTCATAATACAATACCGTAGCTACCTTTGCGTTGAAATACTGGAATACATTAACCATCTTTCCTCAGCCGTTTTTTTCCCAAAATACATCCCACCTGAAAAGCCTCCATTGTCAGGAACTGGCTATCTCCCGATCAGCAGGCAAACAAAAGACAGAGGGGAGAATAGAGACTATAGCCCTGAGATGAGTCTGCGGCTGCCCCAAATGGCACCCTGATCCAGTCTGGCAGTGCACTATATAGGGAATAGGGTGCCATTTAGGATGCAGTCTGAGTCTGAGCCCCGGTCTGTCAGTCAGCTCCCTTGGTCTATTTCTCCATCTAACTTAGTTAACAGGCTCTAATGTGGCCCTTGGGGAGCCCTAATTTGGCCCCTGAGGGCCTCCAGATAGGGCCTGGCAACCTCTATGACTCTGTTTCCAATAAGCCTGGCCCATCTGGAGCTGAAGGGGAGCGCAGGAAGCAGGTAGCCATGACAACAACCCCCCTCACACACACACACACACACTTGACACACACAAACACCCACACTCTGCTGCACCAGCAAACCAGCTGCTCATGTGTTTATTAAATGAGAGAGCGGGGATTGGGGAAAGCTGTTGACCATAGGAGGGCACTGTGCTCCTCACTTGACCCACCTTGTCTGACTTTGCACTCCAAGGGATAGTCACCGATATGAAGTTTCAAGTTAAAGTTTTTTTATTAGTTGTATGGCATACACCGTCCAGCAAAATGCTTACTTGCAGGTTCCTTCTCGACAATAAGAAATAATGAAAGACAAGAATAAGTTGTGTTTTTGATTGAGATTCTAAAATGCACCTACAATATATGGGTTCTATACTTAATTCCATGTTACACCTACTCAGATATCACATGGACACAGAGTAGCAGTAGCATTGGCACATACCGGTTATGAGCCTCATCCAAAAGTGTTGTCTGTGTGTGGACGATGTAAATGGGATGGAAGCCAGTACAGATGTTCTGTAACACCAACACGCTCATATAGACCAGCAGTAATACACATGTATAATACAACCTCGCAAAGTCAGAAATTAGGTGATTTTGCCACTGCTCTACAGTGGAACATATGGGTAACGGTTATGATACTCATTTAGGATGTGTAGGAGAGACAGACGGAGTTATAGCCTTCTGCTTTGGGGAGAGAGAAGTGTTCAAGATTAGCAGGTTTATTGCTTGTTCATCGTCATTCCGCAACGGTGATTGCAAAATGTGGAGGCTGGTTGGGACATGGTTGGATTTTGTGAGGATTTTATCACACTATCCTCTCCCAGTGACTTCATTTGCAGTCTTGGCATCTGTGATTATGTTATTTTACAATCATTAGCATGATTCACATAGCTGCTTGCTTTATGGTCACTGTACACTGATACACTGTACAATTATCTTGTATTATGTTCCATTGGGGGTGTGTTTTTCATTTTGGTTAGAATCTGGTGGAGAATGAGAATAGGTAGAGGTTAAAAGGTAGAGGAAGAAAACTATAGAAGAGAGGGGAGGAGATAAAGAGAGAGAAGGGAGAGATGAAGAGAGAGAGAGACAGACAGACAGACAGAGGAGAGAAAGAGAAAAAGAGAACGAGAGGAAGAAAGCGAGAAAGGGAGAGACTGCACAAACAATGGAGA
The DNA here is from genome assembly GCF_016432855.1 of Salvelinus namaycush. NCBI lineage: Eukaryota > Metazoa > Chordata > Actinopteri > Salmoniformes > Salmonidae > Salvelinus > Salvelinus namaycush. The sequence goes on from NC_052313.1 coordinate 39,517,845, forward strand.
TACAGGAGGGGCAGAGGGATGATGTTTTACTCTGGGTGCAGAGAGAAGGATAACAGAGAGAGAGAGGGCAGGTCTGCCAGGTGCTGGTCTGCTGGTCATCCCAGTGGGAGATTCAATGGGTTCATCCCAAATGGCACCCTATTCCCTATTTAGTGCACTACTTTTGACCAGGGCTCAATTGTTTCTGTTGTTATCCCTAAAGGAAGAGATCATCTGAATTAGATAAATACCATCCAATTTCCAGATTATCTTGCCTTTCCAAAGTTTTAGAATCCCTGGAACTTTTTTAACTTCTCCCTCTATTCTAAATGTGCACCAATCCAGTTTTATCCCTGGACAGACAGTAGCAGCGTTTCAGCTGCTATGCTTGTTTTACATGATGTGTTAAATTGCTTAGATCATAAAAATCATTGTGCTGCCTTATTTATAGACCTTTCCAAGGCCTTTGACACTGATGACCACATTCTCATTCAAAGGTTGACTGAAATAGGCCTGGATCAGGCTTCTTGCAAGTGGTTTGAGAATTATCTGTCAGACAGGACACAATGTGTGATTTCTGATGGTGTTAAGTCTAGTTTCCTGGAATAAAGAAAGGTGTACCGCAGGGCTCGGTATTGGGACCTGTTCTCTTTACTATTTATGACAAAATGTTGGTCTATCTATCTGTATGCAGTAGATACTGTTATTGTATGCCATAGCCCCAACTGTAGACCCTTCCACCCCACCCCCACCCCTGGTGATATCATGTGGAATTATCCATATAATGATCTACTGTACACTGAGTGTAAAAAAACATTAGGAACACCTTCCTAATATTGAATTGCACCCCCTTTTGCCCTCAGAACAGACTCATTTCGACACAGACATTCTATCACAACAACAAGGCTCTCTGATTCACGGGACATCAGACTCAATTTCCAGCAGATTAGCAGAGAAGAAGGGTCTGTTCAACCACAGGTTTAATGTACTGTTATTAAAGATGTGCATCACACCACATCCCTGCAGACCACACCAGACCACATGCACACACGGCCCTTCAAGCGGTCAGGCGCACACACACACACACGTCACACACATACACACTAAAATAATATTCTCAGTCTCCGGCATAGCTGCTGTATCACTTAGCAAAATGGTGCAATGACGTAATATGGTGCTGACAGAGGCAGGTTGATAGTTTAGACTTGGTCTGTGTCCCAAAAAGCACCCTATTCCCTATGTAGTCAAAAGTAGTGCACTGTATAGGGAATGGGGTGCCATTTGGTTTGCATCCTTGGTCTAATGTTACACAACACAGATTCCTAAATGGTAGCCTACGTACAGTGCATTCGGAAAGTATTCAGACCCCTTCCCCTTTTCTACATTTTGTTACCTTACAGCCTTACTCTAAAATATATATATTTTTAAAATCCCTGATCAATCTACACACAATAACCAATAATGACAAAGCAAAAACTGGTTTTTGGAAATGTTTGAAAATGTAGTAAAATAAAAAAAACTGGAATATCACATTTACATAAGCATTCAGACCCATTACTCAGTACTTTGTTGAAGCACCTTTGGCAGCAATTATAGCCTAGAGTCTTCTTGGGTATGACGCTACAAGCTTCACACCCCTGAATTTGGGGAGTTTCTCCCATTCTTCTCTGCAGATCCTCTCAAGCTCTGTCAGGTTGGATGGGGAGCGTCGTTGCACAGCTATTTTCAGGTCTTTTCAGAGATGTTAGATCGGGTTCAATTCTGGGCTCTGGCTGGGCTACTCAAGACATTCAGAAACTTGTCCCGAAGCCTGTGTGCTTAGGGTCAATGTCCTGTTGGAAAGTGAACCTTCGCCCCAGTCTGAGGTCCTGAGCTCTCTGGAGCAGGTTTTCATCAAGGATCTCTCTGTACTTTCCCTCGATCCTGACTAGTCTCCGAGTCCCTGCTGCTGAAAAACATCCCCACAGCATGATGCTGCCACCACCATGCTTCACCGTAGGGCCAGGTGATGAGCGGTGCCAGGGTTCCTCCAGACGTGACGCTTGGCATTCAGGCCAAGAGTTCAATCTTTTGGCAAACTCCAAGCGAGCTGTCATGTGCCTTTTACTAACGAGTGGCTTTCGTCTGGCCACTCTTCCACAAAGACCTGATTGGTGGAGCACTGCAGAGATGGTTGTCCTTCAGGAAGGTTCTCCCATCTCCACAGAGGAACTCTGGAGCTCTGTCAGAGTGACCATCGGGTTCTTGGTCATCTCCATGACGAAAAGGCCCTTCTCCCCCGATTGCTAAGTTTGGCTAGGCGCCCAGCTCTAGGAATAGTCTTGGTGGTTCCAAACTTCTTCCATTTAAGAATGATGGAGGCCAGTGTGTACCTGGGGACCTTCAATGCTGCAGAAATGTTTTGGTACCCTTCCCCAGATCTGTGACTCGACACAATCCTGTCTCAGAGCTCTACAGACAATTCCTTTGACCTCATGGCTTGATTTTTGCTCTGACATGCACTGTCAACTATGGGACCTTATATAGAGAGGTGTGTGCCTTTCCAAATCATGTCCAATCAATTTAATTTACCACAGGTGGACTCCAATGAAGTTGTTAGAAACATCTAAAAAATGATCAATGGAAACATGATGCACCTGAGCTCAATTTCGAGTCTCATAGCAAAGGGTCTGAATACTTATGTAAATAAGGTATTTCAGTTTTTTACTTTTTATTCATATGCAAAAAATTCTAAAAACCTTGTTTTGCTTTGTCATTATGGGGTATTGTGTGTAGATTGAGAAATAATGTAATCCATTTTAGAATAAGGCTGTAATGTAACAAAATGTGGGAAAAATGAAGGGGTCTGAATCAGAATGCACTGTATCTCTTTACTATAGAGACAAAACAAAGCAGGGTGGTCCTGGTCAATTAGTGCACTTCTATAGGGAATAGGGTGCCATTTGGGATGCAGTGAAAGGTTTTCCATCTGAACAGGTCAAATACTAGAGATTATATGGAGCAGCAGACCGATCACATTCTAAAGGCATTTTCCATGCGATGATTGACAGGTGACGCTGACTCAAGCAGTGGACAATAGTGTGGTCATTGAACCAGGGCTTGACCTATACACTTCCTTGTGTGTAGAAGAGAGCTAGGGATAACCATTGTGAAAACCATACAAACCAAAACTTTTGTTGTTAAAAGTTGTTTTCTCAGCTGTAACCTAGTATTGACAAATTAAATTATTTCACATTTAAAATGTGATACACTATTGTGGTACAGTACTGTATATAAAAAAATCTCTTGCCCTGCCTCCCGAGTGGCGCAGCGGTCTAAGGCACTGCATCGCAGTGCTAGAGGTGTCACTACAGACTCGGGATCGATCCAAGGATGGGTCACAACTGGCCGTGATCGGGAGTCCCATAGGGCGGCGCACAATTGGCCCAGCGTCGTCCGGGTTAGGGGAGGGTTTGGCAGGGGGGCTTTACTTTGCTCATCACACTCTAGCGACTCCTTGTGGCAGGCAGGGCGCCTCCAGGCTGACTTCGGTCGTTAGTTGAACGGTGTTTCCTTAAGGTTAGTGGGTGGGTGTTAAGAAGCCCGGTTTGGCAGGTTATATTTCGGAGGATGCATGACTTGACCTTCGCCTCCCGAGCCCATTGGGGAGTTGCAGCGATGGGAGAAAAAGGGGGTAAAATACAAAGAAATCCCAAAATGTATAAATACAAAAATCCCCTACGCACACGCACACACACACACACACATGAACACACACACAACAGAGCAAGGTTTATGCCTCCTGCTCCCCACTGAATCGCTGTCATTTATATAGCAACCGAACCCCGTTTGTTTAATAAACAATTTGTCAGTGATGTATCGAAAACCAACTCTAATTTGATTACCCATGAAACGGAGCAGTCGGCGGATGTGCATGGGACATTTAACTTTCTTTGTGAGGGTAAACAGAAATGTTATAGCCAGTGAGTGAGTGCAATGCAATATGCTGTTTGTGTGTGTGGGTCTTTGTGCACGCTGCCTGCATATGTGGAAAAGCAATCCCTAGGGGCTTGCAATTACATCTAAATGACATAATCAGTCAAGATGGATGACTGCCTCCCGTCCAGAGTGTTTTGAACTCTCAGCCGATCCAGCTCAATCACGTCTGGAGGGAAATTATGAAATGTCTAATGGTTTTCCACTGTGTTGCTCTTATTCCCTCCCCTTTTCACATAACTTGATGGTTTTTGTGGATTACTGGCTCTGCTTACATATCTTTTTTTTGGTCATTATTTATCCGTTATTTTACCAGGTAAGTTGACTGAGAACACGTTCTCATTTACAGCAACGACCTGGGGAATAATTACAGGGGAGAGGAGGGGGATGAATGAGCCAATTGTAAACTATCTGAAGGAGACTGATGTAAAGATGGAATGTGTTTTTTGTCTATAGTCTAGGGCTGCGTCTCAAATGTCACCCTTATTGTGCAGAACTTTTGACCAGGGCCCATAGGGCTCTTGTCAAAAAGTAGTGTATCCTTCTATATAGGGCAGGGATGGGCAACTTTGATGGTGCTGGGGGCCACAACCAAAAAAAACACATCGATACCCACAGATCTAGTCAGAGCCGGCCCTAACCTTTTGGAGGCCCTAAGTGAAATTTTGTTTGCCCAACCTTGCGAGTAAAACCTTTTAGCGGCACCTCTCTTGACAGCGGAGAGAAAGAATTCAAGTTTTAGAATTCATTTCCTGCAATTCTACACATTTTGCTATGGGGCATAGAGAACATGTTGTAGTTTTTAAGCAAGTTTGCTGCAAATCTACACGTTTTGCCTTGGGGAGGAGTGACATTTTGAAATTGTTTAACTAATTCCATGCAGTTCTACTCATTTTGCCATCGGGCAGAGATTAAAAAAAAAATGTTTCAGAGCCAATTTCCTGCAATTATACACATTTTGCCATAGGGTGGAGAGCAATGTTTGCAGTTTTTAACATGATATATGAGTGAGAGTGATAAACAAAATCAATGGGGGCCCCCTGGTTGGTAATTCGACCATGATTATTACAAGTTTAGATAGCTGGCCGCTACACTAATTTAGCAATCTTTAAAAAAAATACTGCCAGAAGATCTCTTTCGCAAGAGTAATACTACATAGCTGTGGTGAACAGTGAAGAGCTGTAGTCTAAATCTGAAGGGATCATACAGTAATAATCAACATGGAAAAAATGATTAATCAAGGTGTCTCTATCATATTCTTTTCAAATCATGAAATGAGCGGTTGAGAAACCCTGCAAAAGCTATAACCATGGTTTCCTTGTTTTTTGGCTTCCATCAAACAAACATTTCAAGCGTTAATTGTTTGTGTTCCTCCCGACGCTGTGACATCATCAGAACCTTTCACGACTTCAGCCGAAGTCGGTTCCTCTCCTTGTTCAGGCGGCGATCGGCGGTCGGCGTCGCCAGTCTACTAGCCATCGCTGATCCACTTTTCATTTTCCATTTGTTTTGTCTTTGTTTCTACACACCTGTTTTTCATTCCCCTAATTATTGTTCATGTATTTAACCCTCTGTTTACCCCATGGTGTTGTGCGGGATTGTTTTATGTCATGTTCGGTAATGTTGGTGACTGGTTATTTCGACGGGTGCTGTTTTTTGCCCGTGTGTAAAAGTTGATGTTCGTGTGTTTGGGCAAGTGTAGAGTTTTACCTTGCACCATTCATTATTCTGAGTAAAGTTACGTTGCTCCCAATTCTCTGCTCTCCTGCGCCTGACTGCATACACCAGCTACACCCACCATTATGACAGAACCGCTGGTACAGTGCCACATCCACATCTCCCATGGGAGCCTCATCATTACCCACAATTCCAGGGTTGGCGAAGAGGAGACTCTCTGCCTGGTGAAGCCGCCGCTGCCTTCCTCGCTCTGTGCCAAGCTGTCTGTCACACGGGAGACCAAAACAGATGTTTCAGTTACGAAAAACAAACAAACAACAAACAACTTCAAAATAGACATCATCTGTGATGGGAAAAACAAATCTACGTGACAATGGTTGCTATTTGAGATGATATTGAGTGTGAAAGGGCACATTTCCTCTGATCTTTTTATTACTCTGGAAACTGGATGAAACACTAACGCAAGGCAGAGCTACTTTCCCAGTAGATTTTTGTATATATTTTGTGTTTCCCTATGATTCAGGCTAACCTACCTGGGCCAGTCCAATACCCTTTTCACACTACTGTGATGACCCAAACCATTTTCTTTTCATATTGTCCTTTCCAGAACGTTCCAGCTGCTATGGTGGATATGTAACCAGGCCACCCCAGCTCGGCTTGGTTCGATGGTATAACAATACTGTACAGGACCGGCTTTGAGCTGTATGTATAGCTTTCCTAGTCTCACATGGCCAGACACAAGTTCAAGTTTAATTCTAGTTCCATGTAAGTACAAGCACATACATCAGGGGATGAATTCAAGACTATAACCTAATCCAGGCATGTCGGTCAACCCTATCCTAAACCACCACCTACACCAACTTATAGCCTACAGTACGTGTAATAACCACTAGTTACCTTAGGTATTGCCTATTTTCCATCCACTGTCTGTGATCTCCGCTGCCACATAGTGTTTGAGATCAAAGCCATCTCAAAGCCCCCACAAGCCTAACAGTCAAACAGTTGCCCTGCTCTCCTGCTCCACAACAGCCATTAGAATGCAAACAACCACACCACAACAATCAGTGAAAACACGACATAAACAAATGACTCTGAGAAATCACCCATGGCAGAAAAATCATTCATTCCTAATGTCAGCCCCGATCTTGACAATGACGATGAAAATAATTTTGGAAACCCTCCAGGTGACATTTGAGAGATATTTACCTTTTAAAGATCTTGACATTTCACTGTGGCTGTCTAATAATATCCTGTATATGAAAAACAGTTTGTGTGGAGTGTCTCGGGGTCTGAGGTAGCTGTTGGAAGATATTGATCGCTCCTGCGGGAGTGAAAACCCCTGTCAGGATATAGACACCTGCAGAGAGACTTTCTTATGGATGATCCCTTAGCCTTGTCTAAGGGGTGTGTGTATGTGTGTGTGTGTGTGTGTGTGTGTGTGTGTGTGTGTGTGTGTGTGTGTGTGTGTGTGTGTGTGTGTGTGTGTGTGTGTGTGTGTGTGTGTGTGTGCCTACCTACGGTCAGACTCAATGGACTGAGCAATGGACATGATGATTTAAAACACTTCTCTTATAAGGCAGTAACAAATAATTATACTGTCCTATTTTATGATGAATAGGGCATACTGCGCATTAAATCAATGTGTAGCTTTACATACTTTAGTTAACTTTATTCTACTTTCAGATATGTAATGAAATTGTTTAGATAGATTTAAAAAAAGATTTACTTTAAGCTAGTTTGAATCAATACTTCATTGCAATCTGAATGAAAGTTGCATGGTTTTCTAAAATTGCCGCCATTGATCCCTGGTTGTCATTCATTTTAACTCAATTTTAATAGATTTTTTAAAAGAGGACAGAGGAGACCACTGCCAGGGTTTCTTTGTTGGAGAAGATGTCTTATTGTTCAAAATTTGGAGGCTTGTCGGGAAAAAAAGGCTTGCAGAAAACCCAGATCAATCATCCAAAAAACAATTAAATAAATGTTTGCATCGATTCACTAAGTGGATCCGACTGAGACAGAAACGTTGTGAGTTTGAGTGAAAAGTTCCACATCTTTAGTGAGTTTTCTGTGTGAGTGGTGATGCATTCAAAGATTTTCAAATGTAGTCTGCCAACCAGGCCGTGGAAGAAAAATAAAGGAATATTGCTAGTGTTTTTAGTTGACCAGCAGTGCACTTTTGCCGATATAGAAGCAGAATTCTATTTTCTATTTTTAGGCTTTCACCATCTTCGAACAGCTCTATTGCCTTCTCCTCATTTGCTCACATACAGTACAGGCTCACCAACACTCCAGTCTTAGTCTGCATCCCAAATGGCACCATATTCCCTTCCCATAGGGCTCTGGTCAAAGGTAGTACACTATATAGTGCATAGGGTGCCATTTGGGATGCAGGCTTAGCCTAAAGGAATGGTATCAGAGAGGTATATCATGGTCTGGCTGTTGCCATGGCTGTCACCTAGGGGCGGCAGGTAGCCTAGTGGTTAGAGCCAATAATTGAAAGGTTGCTGGATCGAATCCCCGAGATGACAAGGTAAAAATCTGTCGTTCTGCACCTGAGCAAGGCAGTTACTCATTGTAAATAAGAATTTGTTCTTAACTGACTTGCCTAGTTAAATTTGAAATATATATATTTTTTTTTAAAATCAGAGACGGCAGTAATGTATACAGTAATCAGTGAAGGCAGTAATGTATACAGTAATCAGAGACGGCAGTAATATGTACAGTAATCAAAGACAACAGTAATGTATACAGTAATCAGTGAAGGCAGTAATGTATACAGTAATCAGTGAAGGCAGTAATGTATACAGTAATCAGAGACGGCAGTAATGTATACAGTAATCAGTGAAGGCAGTAATGTATATAGTAATCAGTGAAAGCAGTAATGTATACATTAATCAGAGACGGCAGTAATGTATACAGTACTCAGAGACGGCAGTAACGTATACAGTAATCATCAAAGGCAGTAATGTATACAGTAATCAAAGATGGCAGTAATGTATCACTGACCAGTTTGTGGCCAATTACCCAGTCAGAGCCATGGACGCTCACCTCCCCTATGACTGGCAGGATTAGTGGCCAAGTTCCAAATTACCGTACGACAGACCACATATTCACCCTGCACACCCTAATGGACAAACAAACAAACAAAGGCAAAGTCTTCTCATGCTTTGATGATTTCAAAAAAGCTTTTGACTCAATTTGGCATGAGGGTCTTCTATACAAATTGATGGAAAGTGGTGTTGGGGGGAAAACATACGACATTATAAATTCCATGTACACAAACAACAAGTGTGCGGTTAAAATTGGCAAAAAAAACACATTTATTTCCACAGGGCTGTGGGGTGAGAGAGGGACGCAGCTTAAGCCCCACCCTCTTCAACATATATATCAACAAATTGATGAGGGCACTAGAAAGGTCTGCAGCACATATGACATTTGAAATGTCTTAATTTTTTGGGAACTTTGCGAGTGTAATGTTTACTGTGTTATGTTTACTGTTTATTACTTTTGTTTATTATCTATTTCACTTGCTTTGGCGATGTAAAACATATGTTTCCCATGCCAATAAAGCACTTAAATTGAAATTGAAATTTAGAGAGAGCGAGAACGAGAGCGAGAGCGAGAGAGAGAGACCGTCTTTAGGTTGAGGAGGGGGGAGGGAGAGAGAAAAGGGCAACCAGTGAAGAACAAACACCACTGTAAATACAACCCATCTTTATGTTTATTTATTTTCCCTTTTGTATTTTAACTATTTGCACATCGTTATAACACTGTATATAGCCATAATATGACAATTGAAATATCTCTATTCGTTTGGAACTTTTTTGAGTTTACTATTAATTTTTAATTGTTTATTTGACTTGCTTTTTTCAATGTAAACATATGTTTCCCATGCCAATAAAGCCTTTTGAATTGATTTAAATTGAGAGAGAGAGAGGTCAGTGGACTGACACTGTGGCTACTCTCCAAAGACAGAGAGAAGAAAATCATCCCTCCATCTCACAAAAAAATACAAATGTAAAACACAAGACCTGCCTCTCACAACAGATTGGCTCAAAGAACTTAAACTGCTGTTGGTTTAAATCCCTTCTGTATCTCTCTCTCTCTCTTTCTCAATTCAAATGGGCTTTATTGGCGTGGGAAGCGTGTTTACATTGCCAAAGCAAGTGAAATAAACAATAAACAAAAGTGAGAAGACACAAAACAACATCAACAAGAAACTATTCGAATTTAACATTAAATACTGCACTCAAAACGGTTTCAAAACTCTCTCTTTCTCTCCTTTTGAATTGTTCTCTGAAGTTGAGGGAGGGAGAGTATTGGGTTGAAAGGAAAAGCAGACAGTCGGTCCCAAATGGCACCTTATTCCCTTTATAGTGCACTACTTTTGACCAGGGCTCTGGTCAAAAGTAGTGCACTATAAAGGGAATAGGGTGCCACTCGGGACGTACAGAGAGTACATCCTCTACATTAAGAGGTCTAGTTGGTTGGAGACGTCCAGTCTAGGCCTTTGAACTTTGTGACATGTCCAAGCTGAGGGTAGCTTATCCCTATCACTTCAAAGCCTCGAAAGGTGAGGCAATGTTATGTCAGTTTCTCCATGGTCTCGTGGAGAGCACGGCTGCGTGCTCTCGGACCAAAAACCGAAAGCTAAGAAGTGTCTACATCTGTATTGCTTGCTCTTTTGGGTTTTAGGCTGGGTATCTGTATAGCACTTTGTGACAAATGCTGTTGTAAAATGGGCTTTTAAAAATACATTTAATTGATTGACTAGGGAATAGGGTTCCATTTGGGATGCACACCTAGAGGTGTAAAAGCTTTGGGTCACCTCAGTGTGGGAAGTTTGGGTCATAGAAATCAAATATATTCAATGAGTTATATTTCTATGGTCTGGGTTTTGTTTGCAATCTGAGTGCTACGGTGAGTGTTCAAAATCCTATGGTCTCATACCGTGTAAGTGGATATTTCTCCAGAAATTGCAATACATTTTTTGGGTGTGTAAGACAGGCCTTTTTGCTTTTTTTTACCACTGAAACGCCAAGTAACTCAGTCTCTCAAGACAAAGTTACGTTTTCCCTTTGTTGGCATCTTTAACCCACCAGCCCAATAGCCTGGTTAAAGGTCCAATGCAGCCTTTTTTTTAATCTCAATATCAAATCTTTTCTGGGTAACAATTAAGTACCTTTGTTTTCAAATAAAATGGTCAAAAGTAAACAAAAATAGCTTCTAATAGCAAAGAGCAATTTCTCAAGCAAGAATGTTGCTAGGACTGTCTGGGAGTGGTCTGAGTGGGAAGTGGAAAACTGACAACTATCTGTTATTGGCAGAGGGGTTTGGAACTCTCTTTCTTATTGGTCTATTAACCAATTTACTGCCTGGTGATGTCACAAGGATGGCCAATTCTCCATCCCACCAAAATGAGCTGAAATGTCAGGCAGTATTTTCAAACAGCTCTTACACTAAAAGGGCATTATCATAATTTTCCAAATGTCACAGTATTATTCCAGCCTCATAGTGTGGAAATATAATAAAACACAGGAAATCACCTTTTTGACTACACTGGTCCTTTAAACCAGAATGAATGTTGCACTCACTATTGCACCCATCACCCCAAACCCTTTGTCTGTGTTCTCACATCATTTATTCAGGATCCTAAAACTACAGAGGACCTCCACAATACCCTTGGCTGCTCCTTCTCACTGCCCAGACACCTTTCTTTCTTTTTATTTTACACACCCCTACTCAGTTTCCACATTGAGAAAGCTAAACAAGGAGATGGAGCGCAGTGAACATGACTCACAGGAACAAGCCCCCAATCTGCAGGTTTCCCTTCACACAGAATAAAAGAGAGAGAGAGAAAGACAGAGGAAGAGAGGATGGAAACAGGGGTTCAGGAACACCCCCCCCCCCCCCCCACCCATCGTTTCTCCCCAGCCGACCACTAGCGTGCCCTCTCCAGGCAGTGTGCCACCGTTCCTACCCTCCACCCCCTCTCCTCTCCCCCCGTTCTCTCACCGCCTGGCCCAGAAGGAAAGTGCTGGGGTCGGGGAGGAAACGGCTGCCCCGGCTCATCTGGTTCTTTCAGAGGAATGACACAGGCAGGCTTGCTAGAATAGGAGACTACAGGGAGTCAAAATGAAAGAATAGAAAAGGGAATAAAAGGAGTAAAAATGTGACAACATTTTTTGTTCGTTTTTATTTAACCTTAATTTAACTAGGCAAATCAATTAAGAACAAATTCTTATTCACAATGACAGCCTAAACTATGTCTGTCATCTAGATAATCAGCATTTTTGTCAGTGAAAGGTAGTCTTCATTTCTTCCAAACTAGCTATTTTTGGGCAATTTCCTTTGCTTTATTCTTTCAAAATTATGGTAATCTTTATCCTCCTCCTTCTTTCTTTTGCTGAGAAAAAAACACTTGTAGTATCGATTGAATCACAACAACTGCAGTTTCTCCAAGTGATTAAGTAAATTACAGCCCCAGCATGCGGTCAAGGTTGGGAGGCTATGGATTCATCCACAGCCCTAATTAGAGGAGCTGCAGACATAAATAGCTTCAGCTTTCATCTAAACCAAATGGCTCTCTATCACCAATATATAGTGCACTACTGTTGTCCAGAGCCCTTACGAGCTGGTCCTATGGACAGTGGTGTAGGGGAGTGTAAATGCATTTAAACGCCGTTTACGCACTTTTTATTTTTTGCCAAGCGCTTACCCACCTTTTGCGGGGAAAAAACATTGAAAATATAGGGAGTGTTACTTCTCTAATCCCGACCAGCGATCAGCGTTTACCCACATATATTTCAACCACTACATCACTGCCTAAGGGCCCTAGTCAAAAGTAGTGCACTATGAAAGTAATATGGGGCCTTTTGGGGCGCAAGCAAGCTGTGTAGACATGGGTTCAGCTCTGTAATCAACACAACGGTAAGTAGACAATACTATGCTAGTATTGTTGCATGGTTATAGCCTACATATCAGTTGTCTTGAGAAGGGAAAATGCATACCTACAAGAAACACTTAGAGAGAAAAAAACAAGGTAGCCACAAATGACATAATTGGTTAGAGTTCCCTAGCACCAAGTGGAAGAAATCAGACTGAAACAGGAAGCGACTACCTAAACTTGTCCAAATGCTGATTTGAATTTTTCGTTGCGAAACACTTTTCTACTGTGTGCACTAATGAATACCAAGTTGAATGGATCAATGAGAAAAAGGACCACTGAGAATGGGAAGTCATGTACTGCATGTAATGAAGAACACACCTTTGGGGGGCAGTGTTCATCCTCTATGAGAAACGAGAGGCTGTTTCCATGATGTGCTAAAGGAAGCTTGGCTGCATAGCTCTGTTAACAGGTCAAAAGGAAACAGACACATTTTCGTATGTCTTCCCTTTACATCAGTCAGAACTGTTCTTAAAGGCTCTGAAAAAGGTGGCAATCAATTGGGAACGTAACCATGTGGTGAGGCAGCGTCTGGATAGGGTTAGGAAACAGATCGACAGACAGGCATACACAGACAGACTGCACAAACATCCGTTCACACCTCCATGGAGGTAATCAGATATCCTCAGCTGTACGACATGACTCCGGACAAGCCCTGACTGGCTCCACTTATCCCTCCTCATCGACCAGTGTTCACCAACCTACCTACCGCCTCCACAGACACAGGGGATGTCCACTCTGCTCCAGTGAACAGTTAGCTTTACAGGCCTTGCCAGTTATTTGTGCGAAAGCCCATTTAACCGGGAAGACAGAGGGCTTGAAGCTCAATAGTGGATTGATGAGATAGACTTTACCCCAAGTCATGTTTCTATGAAAAGCTGCTATGTTCATTAGTGCACAGCGTAGCAAAACATAGCTAAACGCTTTGCAACGGATAATGAAAACAAGCAAATTGCCCAAAAATAGCTAGTTTGGAAGAAATGAAGACTACCTTACTTATTGGACAAGTTTGGGTAGTCCCTCCCTGTGTCCGTTTGTTGTCTTCAGTTTCGTGCCTAGTAAATACGACCCAGGTCCTCGTACAAGGCTTGTGTCAGACTAGCATCCTGTTCAGGGGGTGTACTTGTACATCAAGTCGCCTCAGGCACGCTACAGAAACAGGAGATAGGCTCCTGCTCTATGGGCCATTCTGGCTTGGGCAAGGCTTACCCTCGTTCAAGTCATGAACAAATATATTGACAAATCTATTTACTAGTAGATTTTTTTGCTGCTGTCGCATCAATTTCAGTGGCTCATCATTCTCTGACCATCCAGTGTTTGGATCCCATTATACATAGCCTACATACAAGTCAAAGTCAGATGAATCCAAGTTGGTCTGATGAACCAATTATACAGTAATTGTTCTGGTCTAGACAAGCGATCCATGATGTGAAAAGGTTGCATTGTGCCTGTCTTCTACAGACTGGGAATGATTATTGTTTTTTTGAATGGCAGTAGGGCCATTTTGATCTCTGTCTTTCTCTTTTTCTTACTTTATTTTGCTGTCTCCAATCCCCTATCCCTCTCTCTATTGAATATAGCCATCAATGTGGGGGGTAATATAGACAGGGAACCAATCGTACTCTTATGCATTTTAAGCTCAGCGTATAATACCTTTTGGAGGGGGCTATTGGGGTTAAATTATGATGTGTGATGGGTGTGGATTTGTAATTAGTGCATATTTGCATAACTTAATTGACTGTGTTTGGTTGATGGAACATCCTTAGTTCTGGTACTGCCGTTGACACGTGTTAATGTGGTGTGATGTGATGACGAGTACCACACACACACAAACACACACACACACACACACACAAACACACAAACACACACACACACAAACATACGCATACACGCACACACACATGCGCTCACACACACACACACACACACACACACACACACACACACACACACACACACACACACACACACACACACACACACACAAACACACACACACACACACACACACACACACACACAAAACTGCCTTAACCTACAGGTCCTTAAATGAGCTTACACATTTATGTTTACACTCTACTGAAGACCTTGACAGACGTTCGTTTGAATGGAGCTTGATCAGTCCATCCAAACTAAACTATCCATTATGCTAATAAGAGGGCCTTTTACATAGGTTACACATAATTAGTTAGTTGTCGTTAAAGTCAGTCTGATCAGGAGTGTCTTTAATCAGCTTTATTCAGGAGAGTCTCCTATCTGTAACGTTCGTCTTGTGGTGAATGAACGGACCAAGGCGCAGCGGGTGATGAATACATACTGATTTATTTATAACAAGACGAAAACACTAATGAACACTAGAACAAACTACAAAACAATAAACGAAGTCAACAGACCTGAACAAATGAACTTACATATAGACGAAGAACGCACGAACAGGAACAGACTACCTAAAACGAACGAACAAACGAAACAGTCCCGTGTGGTATACACAGACACAGGAACATCCACCCACAAACAAACAGTGAGAACAGCCTACCTTAATATGGTTCTCAATCAGAGGAAACGTCAAACACCTGCCTCTAATTGAGAACCATATCAGGCAACACATTAACCCAACATAGAAAACACATAACATAGACTACCCACCCCAACTCACGCCCTGACCAACTAAACACATACAAAACAACAGAAAACAGGTCAGGAACGTGACAGAACCCCCCCCTCAAGGTGCGAACTCCGGGCGCACCCCTAAAACTCAAGGGGAGGGTCTGGGTGGGCATCTGTCCGCGGTGGCGGCTCCGGCGGTGGACGAGGACACCACTCCACCACTGTCTTTGTCCCCCTCCTTAGCGTCCCTTGAGTGGCGACCCTCGCCCCCGACCATGGTCCAGGAACCTTCACCAAGGCCCCTCCTAAATAGAGGAAACAACTCAGGACAGAGAGGTAGCTCAGGACAAAGAGGTAGCTCAGGACAGAGAGGTAGCTTAGGACAGAGGGACAACTCTGGACTACTGGCAGCTCCGGACTGAGTGGCAGCTCCGGACTGAGTGGCAGCTCCGGACTGTAGGGCAGCTCCGGACTGTAGGGCAACTCCGGACTGTAGGGCAGCTCCGGACTGTAGAGCAGCTCATGACTGAGTGGCAGCTCATGACTGTAGGGCAGCTCATGACTGTAGGGCAGCTCATGACTGGAGGGCAGCTCATGACTGGAGGGCAGCTCATGACTGGAGGGCAGCTCATGACTGGCGGGCAGCTCATGACTGGCGGGCAGCTCATGACTGGAGGGCAGCTCATGACTGGAGGGCAGCTCATGACTGGCGGGCAGCTCATGACTGGAGGGCAGCTCATGACTGGAAGGCAGCTCATGACTGGAGGGCAGCTCATGACTGGAGGGCAGCTCATGACTGGAGGGCAGCTCATGACTGGAGGGCAGCTCATGACTGGCTGGCGGCTCTGGCGGCTCCTGACTGGCTGGCGGCTCTGGCGGCTCCTGACTGGCTGGCGGCTCTGGCGGCTCCTGACTGGCTGGCGGCTCTGGCGGCTCCTGACTGGCTGGCGGCTCTGGCGGCTCCTGACTGGCTGGCGGCTCTGGCGGCTCCGGACTGGCTGGCGGCTCTGGCGGCTCCTGACTGACGGACGGCTCTAGCGGCTCCTGACTGACGGACGGCTCTAATGGCTCGGGACAGACGGATGGCTCAGACGGCGCTGGGTAGACGGATGGCTCAGACGGCGCTGGGCAGACGGATGGCTCAGACGGCGCTGGGCAGACGGATGGCTCAGACGGCGCTGGGCAGACGGATGGCTCAGACGGCGCTGGGCAGACGGATGGCTCAGACGGCGCTGGGCAGACGGATGGCTCAGACGGCGCTGGGCAGACGGATGGCTCAGACGGCGCTGGGCAGACAGATGGCTCAGACGGCGCTGGGCAGACGAGCAGTGCAGGCGGCGTTGAGCCTGTCACACTGTGACGAGCCTGTCACACTGTGTTGAGCCTGTCACACTGTGACGTGTGACTACTATCTAAATTAATTTTCTGTGATTCCTTGCATCCTATTTCTCGCCTTCTTCCCAATCGTATTGGAGTAAAAGGTCCAAGGTCCCACCCTTCTGGCCTTCTTCTCCAATGGGTTTGAGAAGGTGGCAAGTAAATAAGTTGAAATACTGATAAAGCCACTGTATGGCATCAACCTATTCACCAGAGGAAACCATATCTAAGCAAATCTATGTAGCTACTGTAACAGAACAGCTCAAGACCGAATGATATCACCAAACGTATCCCTCCGCCCCTTCACAAACCGGGCGCATATCAAGATGAAATAGAGAAACCACTTGAATATGTGAACGTATAGTATGATTCTCAAGGTATAGAGGTTTATCTCGACTGCAGACAAGCAGGATATTTCGAATGACGAGGAAAAAGGTGCCATTTAGACTCATTAAAGAGTGAGATACTTGGCAGCGGCAAGCGAGTTCCCTCTGTTCCCTCGCTCTTTCATTTCCACCTTGTTTGCTTTTGTTGTAAACATAGCACATAATTGCCCAAATCAATGTTTGATGTCGCTCTCGGCATGATTAGGCAGAAAATGTGGTTACGCTGCAGTCGCCATGGTTTCCAAGCACAATTATATTTTTTTTAAAGATCTCCCGCAAAGAGATTGCATGGTATAAATAACTTAAATTAAAGCAACTCTCATCTGAATGTAGTTTTACTAATTACCCACTTACTCTTTCCGGCGGCAGCTAGGACGAAGTGTAAAATACAAAAAAAGAGGAAAAGAAAGAAAGAAGGAGAAAAAAATGACAGGATGAGAGGAGTAAGAAACAGGTTTATGTGACAGCGAACTAATTTGATCCATTAGAGAATGTGTACATGTGTGTGTGGGTGTGTGCGCGTCTGGTACCTAGCTGCTTTTTACAGCTTCTCATTTACCCATTGAGGTGAATAGAAAATCAGGGTGAGAAACTCAGACTTCACTTGTTAAACTCTTCTATTCACCACCGTTGCATGGAGATATGAGTCTTATTGTGGTAGACATGTTTTGTGTGTTTCCTGACCATGTTACTGACAAGGAAAATATCCGGGCCCTATAGCCTCATGAAAACCTGGTCAGGTCAAATGGTAAAGAAAAGCTCCTGGCCTTATAATCACACATACACCTATTTTATGTCATAGTTTCCTCATAGGAAACAATGAGGAAACTTAATTACATCCTTGTAATTAAGAGACACACACATAGGCACAGACACAAGCATACACACACACACATGATAACCCATGCACTCTACACGCACGTACACATGGATTTTGTGTTGTAGATATGTGGTAGTAGAGTAGAGGCCTGAGGGCACACACTTAATGTGTTGTGAAATCTGTTGTGAAATGTAACGAAATGTTTTTAATTGTACATAACTGCCTTCATTTTTGCTGGACCCCAGGATGATTAGCTACTGCCTTGAATCCATAATAAATACAAATAGAAATAGGGAATAGACAGGAAAGTTTGTTAAACTCTGAGGTTTTACATGTAATAGTATTTACATATATCTTAGATCTACATGTTCCATTTTTCCCCCTTTTCCTGGTGATATAACACAATGGTTTGGTTTCTTCGTAGAACCTCGCTTGCAGTGATCCCACCACAAAACCATTTTCTGGAAACATTACTCATCTGCTTGTGTAACAGACACATTCCAACATCACATTGGCTACTTGTTACAAAAAGCTGATGTTGAGTGTTCTGTCAAAGCTTGTTATGGAGCCTCCCAACAATTGTAATCCTCTCTGTATAGCTGCACAAAATGACCAAGACAAATATTTGTCAGTAAGTTCAGCTGACTTTTCTTCTGTCTAAAAATATCAAGATTTAGAGTCGCAGTAAGAGTAAGAGCCAACTCATTTGGCCTTCTCACAGGTGATTTAGCCGTGACTGCATCTCAAATGACACTGTAACGATCGTCGTCTTCTTCGGACGAGGAATATGAAAGATCGGACCAAACTGCAGCGTGGTACGTGTCCATGTTAAATGTAT